>NW_026068027.1:2429689-2430403 GCF_014885135.2 Alexandromys fortis
TTCCTTCCTTCCTTCCTTCCTTCCTTCCTTCCTTCTTTCTTTCTTTCTTTCTTTCTTTCTTTCTTTCTTTCTTTCTTTCTTTCTTTCTGCCTTTCCTGGAGCTAGCTCTTGTAGACCAGGCTGGCCTTGAACTCACAGAGATCCTCAGGCCTCTGCACCCTGAGTGCTGGGATTAAAGGGGTGTCACCACCACCTGGAAAATTATTCTTATCTAAGGAACTTTTCTTTAGTAAATGTGAGACCGTAAGGTAGTTTCTGAAGCACAGGTACGATGCTGGTTGATAGGATAAAAACACAGGGAACTAGAGAGGTGGCTTTTGCTGCTCCTTCAGAGAACCTGGGTCAGGTTCCCAGCACAGTGGCTCACAACCAAGAGGGCCAGTTGGTTCCCTGGGGTTCAAAGCCCTCCTCTGATCCACAGCCCTCGGAACCAGGTATACATTTAAGAGCTCATTGTGTAGACAAGGCTGGCCTGAATCTCCCAAACAGCTGCCTGTCAAACCCTGGAGCTAAAGGTGTGCTCCTTTACACCCAGCTCGAGGGCAGAGAAATCTCAAGGTGGGGGTGTTGGTAGAGATAAAAGGTGTTCCTGATTTAGTCCCTGAAAGTCCCGGTGGGAGCTTTACCCTTGAGGCAGGATGTGGTTAATTCACAGGTCACAGGCTTTGCCTTAGGCACGACCCTTTGTTAGCCTTTTGATTTGAAACTTCCTAT
>NW_026068027.1:2431062-2434160 GCF_014885135.2 Alexandromys fortis
CCCCCTATGAAGGACCCCAGCTTAACTGCTGTAACATCATTTTACAAGGCTCTTGACAAACAAATGTAAGTGCAGAGTGAGGTCAGGGCCTCTGGCTGCAAAGCAGGATATTTATGACAGGATGTCTGTCGCCATACCATTTATGCCCCCTGCCCCATTCTAATCAGACCAATAAGCATGCATCTGCTTCTGTAATTTTTTGGCCGCCCTCTTTCCTATAAAAAGACCTTCCCCCAGTCTGCAGGCACGCAAGTCCTCCGAAAGACTTTGTCGCCCGCAGGTACCTGTGTTTACCCAATAAACCTCTTGCTATTTGCATCCGTGTGGTCTCGGCCTGTTCCTTGGCTTCGGGGGAGTCTCCTCTCGAGGGAAGTCCTTTCCGAGGGTCTTTCAGCTTAACTTTCAAAAATCAAAATGGGCTCATGATATATCTCAGTGGTACAGCATCTGTCAAGGATACATGATGCCTGGCATTCAATTCCAGGAGGAAAGAGGGGAGAAAAAGAAAGAGGAAGAAGGAAACAGCCACTAGAAGTTAATATAAATAAATAAGATAAAATAATCAAGTATAAGGCTGGGCGGTGGTGGCATATGCCTTCAATCCCAGCACGTGTGGATCTCTGTGAGTTTGATGCCAGCCTTGTCTAGAGAGAGTTCCCGGACAGCCAGAGCTACACAGCGAAAACCCTGTCTCAACAAACATACATATATTAAATCAACCAACCCGATGGCGCACGCCATTCATCCCGGCACTCCAGAGTCAGAGGCAGGAGGTTCTCTCAGAATTCAGTGCCCATTTAATCAACTAATTAAATTCCAGGTCAGCCAGGACTACACAGTGAGACCTTCCCTCAAATGAAACAAAAAAACCAAGCAAATAACCAACAAATAATTAAGGTCTTTGGGTATGCATATTACCTGCATACCCTTACCTCAGATCACGTCACAATACTCAGAAAGTGGTTATAGTTCTCTTTATATGTACATAAACATGTTCATATAAACATGTGTGTGTGTTCTTTTTCCTCTCCCTTAAACTAGTAAATCTATTCCTTGGTTTTGAGTTGGGGCTCATATCACTGGCCTCAAATTTTAAGCAGAAGCAGTTCTTCCCCTCAAAATCCAAACTGTGGGATTATAATCAAGTGTCAGAATTCCTTTCCCACTCCCACCCCTCCTGCGTGCGTGCATGCATGTGTGTGAGTGTGTGTGTGTGTGTGAGTGTGTGAGAGAGAGGGAGAGAGGGAGGGAGGGAGGGAGGGAGAGAGAGAGAGAGAGAGAGAGAGAGAGAGAGAGAGAGAGAGAGAGAGAGTTGGTATTGTGTGTGCCACAGATGTGGAGGTCAGTTCTACCATAGGCTTTAGGGCTGGAACTCAGGTCTTCAGGTTTGTAAAGAAAGAACCTTTACCCTTGTTTACCCACTGAGTCATCTAGACATCCCGTCACTCTCATGAGGCAAGCATTTGCCAGTAGCCTTGGGTGTCACTGCACCTGGCTCCTGATTCTCCAAGGATGCCAAGAAGGCTGAACCTAAGAGTAAAGACCTCAAGCGCAACCTCTTCCTTCTTCAATCCTCTTAATCTAGTCTGAGCAGTGGTGGCGCACACCTTTAATCCCAGCACCAGGGAGGCAGAGGCAGGCGGATCTTTGTGAGTTCAAGGAACTGGAGAGATGGCTCAGTAATTGCTGGTCCAGAGGACAGGGGTTCAGTTCCCAGCACCGACTTTGCTTAACTCACAACTGTCTGTAACTCCAGATCCAGGGGAGCCAATGCCCTATTCTGGCCTCCTTGAGTACCCACATACGTGTGTGCATGTAGACACACATATACATGAATGAAAAAGAAAAAGAAAAAAGGGGGCTGGAGAGATGGCTCAATGGTTAAGAGCACTGACTGCTCTTCCAGAGGACCCGGGTTCAATTCCCAGCACCCACATGGCAGCTCACAACTTCTGTAACTCCAGCTCCAAGGGGGTAAAGTTCCCTCTTTCAGCATGTATGAGCACTGCACACATGTAGTACACAGATATACCTTGCAGACAAAACACCCATACACGTACAATAATAATAAAATAAATGCCAGGCATGGTGGCAATGCCTTTAATCCCAGCATTAGGAGGCAGAAACGGGCCAATCTCTTGAGTCTGAGGCCAGCTAGGGCTACACAGAGTCCAAAAATACCAAAAAAGAACTCAATAAAATAGAGAAGAGAGGGGCTGGAGAGATGGCTCAGTGGTTAAGAGCATTGCCTGCTCTTCCAAAGGTCCTGAGTTCAATTCCCAGCAACCACATGGTGGCTCACAACCATCTGTAATGAGGTCTGGTGCCCTCTTCTGGCCTTCAGGCATACAGAAAGAATATTGTATACATAATAAATAAATAAATATTTAAAAAAATAGAGAAGGGGGGGAGGGACAGAGAGGGAGGGATAGAGGGAGGGGAAGGAAGGATACAGTTACTAGAGCAGGATTGGCTCCTGCACAGTAACAATGTTTCTGGAGGCTTCCTAAGCCCCAAGAGATGACTACACCAAAGACCACTGGCCACTGTGATGCACACCATCAGTGATCTCAGCAATTCAGGAAGCCAAGGCAGGTGGATTGCTAAATTAGAGGTCACTTTGGTCTGCACAGGGCTTTCCAGGCCTGTCTAGGCTCTGGAGCCAGAGCTGGTTTCAAAAAAGCCAAAACCAAATCCAGAAAAGGCGAGCCTGAAAAGAGCACAGTACACAATCCAGGTCAACCGGGGTCCGCTAGGTAAATTATTGACCAGAACAGGAACCTGAGGGGAGGTAACTAAGTGTAGCAGCTGAGAGGGGAACTCAGCCTTAGAGCGAGCGCCTCACCTCAGCAAATGCCAACACCTGGGGTTTGATTCCCAGCACAAAGGGGAAAAAATAAAACTGCTGCAGTTTGAGAAGTAGTGGCACTTGCCTTTAATCTCAGCACTGGAGAGGCATCTGAGTTCGAGGCCAGTCTGGTCTACAGAGCTAGTTCCAGGACAGGCTACACAGAGAAACCCTGTCTGGAAAAACAAAACAGAGAGAGAGAGAGAGAGAGAGAGAGAGAGAGAGAGAGAGAGAGAGAGAGAGAGAGAGA
>NW_026068027.1:2441612-2444615 GCF_014885135.2 Alexandromys fortis
AGAGACAGCGAGAGGAAAAAAAAAACAGAGAGAGAGAGAGAGAGAGAGAGAGAGAGAGAGAGAGAGAGAGAGAGAGAGAGAGAGAAATACTTTGTTGTTGACAAGGTGTCACAATGTAGACCAGGATGGCCTGAAACTCCTGTGTAAATCAGGCAGCCCCTGAGCCCACAGTGAGCCTCCTGCCTCTGGCTCCAGCGCTGGGATTAAAGATGGCATGCTTATTATTATAATTTTTAATTAATTGATCAGCTTATATTATGCACATTGGTGTTTTGTCTGAATGTGTGTCTGTGCGAGGGTGTTGGATTCCCCTGGAACTGGAGTTACAGACAGACAGTTGTGAATTGTCCTGTGGGTGCTGGGAATTGAACCTGGGTCCTCTGGGAGAGCAGTCAGTACTCGTCACCATGGCGCTATCTCTCCAGATTCTGATGAAAGACTCTAAATGCACTTCTGAGGCCTCTCAGCTCTAAAGACATTTTCTGAAGCATCTTAGCATTTGAAAACTGGACAGTCACCCCCGCCCCCCCCCTCACATGCTGGACTTGTATCTTTGTGAATAACCACATGCTGGACTGCTCATCCCCCTGTGTCCTTGTGAATAATCGTCAAATATAACTCCATTCTGGGAATTGAGGCAAAGACAACCCACAGATGTTGACTCAGTTCCTGATGTATTGATTTAGTCACCAGGACAAGGTTAGGGAGGCCCCCAGATGTTCCCCCCTTATCTCACCGATCACGCAGCTAGAGCAGCTATTCTCCTGCCCTCCAATAGATCAATCACTGCTAGTAACCCTTTGAATAAGCCAATCTAGTAAGTTGGAAAACAACCTACATGTCCCCCCCCCCCATTGCGTCTGTGGCTTTTTGCTTTAAAAGATGAACTGTAACAGCTATCGGTTGTCCTTCATATTCCGAACCTGAAGGGCCCTGTCAGGACAGAGTAAAAATCCTCTTGCTTTTGCATCAATTGCGCCTGTGTGAGTGGTGTCTGGAGCAACTCCTCCCTGACGTTTGGACATCTAGTCCAACACTGACTGACTGACTGACTGACTGACTGACTTATTTATTTTGAGACAAGGTCTCTCTGTAGCTTTGGTGCCTGTCCCAGAACTAGCTCTTGTAGACCAGGCTGGCCTCGAACTCCCAGAGATCCACCTGCCTCTGCCTCCCGAGTCCTGGGATTAAAGGCGTGCACCACTGCCACATGGCATATTTTTCAAGTTAGTTCATAGGGCTGGAGAGAGAGGTTAGTAGGTAAAAGCATTTGTCACCACACGTGACACCTGAAATCAATCACTGGGCCACCCATGTGGCGATGGTGGAGGATGGACATGCAAACACACACACATAACCTCTTGCACATACTTACATACATGCACATATACACATCATACACAAATGTAATTAAATTAGCTTACATGTTCTCTCTGTGTGAAATACTGGTTTTTTTTGTATTTTTTTTCCTTGATATTTATTGAGCTCTACATTTTTCTCGGCTCCCCTCCCCCCTTCAATCCTCCCCTAAGGTCCCCATGCTCCCAATTTACTCAGGAGATCTTGTCTTTTTATAATTTCTACTTCCCATGTAGATTAGATCTATGTAAGTCTCTCTTAGTGTCCGCATTGTTGGTTGTCTAAGTTCTCTGGGATTGTGGTTTGTAGACTAGCTTTCTTCGCTTTATGTTTAAAAACCACCTATGAGTGAGTACATGTGATAATTGTCTTTCCGTGTCTGTGTTACTTCACTCTGATGTGGGAGTGATTTCTTATTAATAAAGAAACTGCCTAGGCCCATTTGATAGGCCAACCCTTAGGTAGGCGGAGAAAACAGAACAGGATGCTGGGAAAAAGAAGCTGAGAGGGGTCGCCATGATTCTCCCACTCCAGACAGACGCAGGTTAAGATCCTCCCTGGTAAGCCAGCTCGTGGGCTACACAGAATATTAGAAATGGGTTAGAACAATATGTAAGAGCTAGCCAATAAGAGGCTACAGATAATGGGCCAGGCAGTGTTTGAAAGAATACAGTTTCCGTGTAATTATTTTGGGCATAAGCTAGCCATGCGGGCGGCCGGGTGCCGGGAACGCAGCCCCACCGCCTTCTTTGTTTAAACAGAAAAAGGGGAAGTGATGTGGGAGTGTCATATCAATCTGTTGATTTCATTGGCTGAGCAATAAAGAAACTGCTGGCCCTGATAGGTAAAAGATAGGTGGGCGGATGCTGGGCGGAAGAGGAAGTGAGGTCAGACTCTGCTCTGCTCCCGGACAGACCTGACAACTCTGCTCTCTGGAGCAGAGACACCATGATGGACGGAGACTAGAATCTTCCCGGTAAGTGCACCTTGGGGTGCTTACACACATCATTAGAAATGGGCTAGTCCAGGGGCAAGAATTAGCCTGTAAGGGTTAGAGTTCATGGGTCAAGCAGTTAAATGAATACAGTTTGTGTGTTGTTATTTCGGGCATGAGCTAGCCAAGCGGCCGGGGTGTTGGGGACGCAGCCCCACCGCCGCTCATAATTCAACAGATGGCGCCCAGACGTGATGGCTAAATCCACTTAAAAACCTGGGAGAGCTTAATTTAAAACAGGAAAAACAGAGTTTAACGCAGAGTTTTGCTCTTTGTTGGCGGCGTGCCGTAGAGAGATTTCCTGATTCAGCAACAGCAGCAGAAAAAAAGCTGCGTCATTTTAAAGCGCACTTCCTGGGGCTGTGCTGCCTGCGCGATTTCTGGCTTTAAAGCATTTCAAGGCTTTTATGGGATTGGATGTTTGTGTTCCCACTTGGGATCGAAAGGAGAGTGCTCTGAGACCGTGCAGATGGCTCAGCGCTCCCCACCTGCACCTGGGCAGATGGCCGAATCAGGCTTAGGCAGGCAGAAGAGCATGGCGGATTCCTGCCGCCATACAGAGACGCGTTTTCAGACTGCACAGTGCTCTGCGTGTCAGATTTGGCTGTAACTTGGATGAAAAGAGTTTCTGTTCTGCACACTCAGTCTCA
>NW_026068027.1:2446431-2570204 GCF_014885135.2 Alexandromys fortis
CTCCCACTCCAGACAGACGCAGGTTAAGATCCTCCCTGGTAAGCCAGCTCGTGGGCTACACAGAATGTTAGAAATGGGTTAGAACAATATGTAAGAGCTAGCCAATAAGAGGCTACAGATAATGGGCCAGGCAGTGTTTGAAAGAATACAGTTTCCGTGTAATTATTTTGGGCATAAGCTAGCCATGCGGGCGGCCGGGTGCCGGGGACGCAGCCCCACCGCTCCTAATTCAACATCACTCAAAACAATGTTTTCTAGCTCCATCCATTTTCCTGCAAAAATTCAAGCTGTCATTATTTTTTTCTGCTGTGTAGTATATTCCATTGTGTAAATGTACCACTTTTTTTTTTATCCATTCTTTGATTGAGGTGCATTTAGGTTGTTTCCAGGTTCTGGCTATGACAAACAAAGCTGCTATGAACATAGTTAGCACATGTCCTTGTGGCACAATTATACCTTTGGATATATACCCAAAAGTGGTATTATTGGGTCTTGAGGAAGGGTGTTTCCTAATTTTCTGAGAAAATGCCACACTGACATCCAAAGGGGTTGTACCAGCTTGCATTCCCACCAGCAATGCAGAAGTGTTCTCTTTTCCCCACAACCTCTCAAGCATAAATTGTCATCAGTGTTTTTGATCTTGGCCATCCTTACAGGTGTAAGATGGAATCTCAGAGTTGTTTCGATTTTCATTTCTCTGATGACTAAGGATGTTGAACATTTCCTTAAGTGTCTTTCAGCCATTTTAGATTCCTCTGTTGAGAGTTCTGTTTATTATAATGTACTCCATTATTTTTGATTAGATTATGTGTTCTTTGGGTTTTCAATTTCTTGAGTTCTTTGTATATTTTAGAGATCAGACCTCTGTCTGATGTGGGGTTAGTGAAGATCTTTTCCCATTCTGTAGGCTGTCGTTTTGTCTTGTTGATTGTGTCCTTTGCTTTACAGAAGATTTTCAGTTTCAGGAGGTCCCATTCATTAATTGTTTTTTTCAGTGTCTGTGCTGCTGGGTTTATTTAGGAAGTGGTTCCCTGTGCCAATGTGTTCAAGTGTACTTCCCACTTTCTCTTCTATAAGGTTCAGTGTGGCTGGCTTTATGTTGAGGTCTTTGATCCATTTGGACTTGAGTTTTGTGCATGGTGATAGATATGGGTCTATTTTCATTCTGCTACATGTTGATATCCGGTTATGCCAGCACCACTTCTTTTCTTTTTTCCATTTGATATTTTTTGCTTCTTTATCAAATATTAGGTGTTCAAAGATGTGTGGATTGATATCCGGGTCTTCTATTAGGTTCCATTGGTCCTCCTGTCTGTTCTTATGCCAGTACCAGGCTGTTTTCAGTACTGTAGCTCTGAGGTAGAGATTGAAGTCAGGGATTGTGATGCTTTCAGAAGTTATTGCCCAGGCTTGTTTAGGCTATCCTGGGTTTTTTTGCTTTTTCAAATGAAGTTGAGTACCGTTCTTTTGAGATCTTTGAAGAATTTTGCTGGGATTTTGCTGGGCAATGAGTTAGGTTTTCAACAGGATCTGAAGTCTTTTTAGTCATTTGTTGGCAGAGGCGGGGAGGGGGGGGATCAAAGACTGAAATCCCCTGGGGTGACAGAGTGCTCTGGTAATCCCAGGACCTGGAAGGCAGACAGAAAGCATCACCATAAGTCAGGAGCTAGCCTGGGCTACACCAAAAGTTCCAGGAAGGTGCCGGGAAATGGCTCAGTGTAGCGCACCACGCTGGTCTGCGCTCTATGCACTAACTACCATACAGTCCGTGAGCCGGGCAAGGGGCTGGAGATTGAAACACACAGACTCACAGACAGGGGCACAGGTCATCCTTGATGCCAGAATGCCCCAAGAATGCCCCCTTTATTGTGTCCATGGGCAGCTTATATAGGGATAGGCACGCTCCAGCCAAACCCACCAGAAATCACTCCCCTGCCATCAGGAACTCCTGAGGGTCTTGTGCTCAGAGCAGCTGCAAGCATTGCAAGTTGTTTACCAGAAATTCAGGATCTGGGGGGTTCACAGCTCCCAACAGCTCAGGTTAAGAGCACTTATTGTAGAAAACCCCATTTGGTTCCCAGCACCTGTTGAAATAAGAGCAGCGGGGCTCCGTCCCCGACACCCGGCCACCCGCATGGCTAGCTTATGCCCGAAATAATTACACGGAAACTGTATTCTTTCAAACACTGCCTGGCCCGGCTAGTTCCAGCTTCTTATTGGCTAGCTCTTACATATTGTTCTAACCCATTTCTAGTATTCTGTATAGCCCACGAGCTGGCTTACCAGGGAGGATCTTAACCTGCGTCTGTCTGGAGCAGGAGAATCATGGCAACTCTCTCACTAAGCTTCTTTTTCCCAGCATTCTCTTCTGTCTACTCCGCCTACCTAATTTTCTGTCCTATGAGGGCCGAGGCAGTTTCTTTATTATTACAAGACCCACCTCCATCAAGCACCCACATGGCAGCTCACAACCATATATAAATCCAGTTCTAGAGGATTCGATGCCTTCCTCTGACCTCCTTTGGCGAGGCAGGCAAAAACACTTCCATACATAAAACAAATCAAAAACAGTTCCAGGTTAGCCAAAGCTCCATAGTGAGAGCCTGTCTCAAACATATAAACAAAACAAAACAAAAAACAGAAAACCACCAAACCAAACTAAAATAAAACAACAACAAAAAACCCCCGACCTGGGGCTTGCTAGGTAGCAGAGGACCACCTTGAACTCGGGTTCACCCGCTTGTTTGCCTCCCGAGTGTCTGGATGACAGGCGTGGGGGCGGCAGCCGTACTCGGTCCTCCCACTTCTGGGTCCACACTTCCCTTTCACCTTGTCAAGAATTCTGTGCTTCTCCACACAGAGTTCCTCTAGGCACATGCTGGTTGTCTCTCTGAAATGCAGTGTGTGAGTTCGCTGACCCCCCCACGCAGCCGCCACCCCTCCCGCCGCCACAATGATCGACAGAGTCTGCGTTCTCACCAGCAGACGGGACTCAGCCCCTCAAAACATTCCCGTGGCAAATGTACTGGTTTTCTTTTCGGTTGAGACAGCATTCACTGAGATGAAATACACTCCAAACTTCTGATCCCATCCCAGCCTCCTGAGCAGCTGGGATTACAGGTGTGTGTATCGCTATGCCTGGTAAAAAACATGTTTTAAAAAGATATATTTATTTATTTACACACACAGTATCCTGCCTGTAGGCCAGAAGAGGGCACCAGACCCCGTTACAGATGGTTGTAAGCCACCACGTGGATGCTGGGAACTGAACTCAGGACCTCTGGAAGAACAGTCAGTGCTCTTAACCACTGAGCCATCTCTCCAGCCCCCTAACTTTTATTTAGTCAGGTGGTTGTGGTGCACACCTTGCCTCAAAAAACTTTTTTTTTTTTTTTTTTTTTTTGGTTTTTGGAGACAGGGTTTCTCTTTAGCTTTGGAGCCTGTCCTGTCCTGGAACTAGCTCTTGTAGACCAAGCTGGTCTCGAACTCAGAGATTCACCTGCCTCTGCCTCCTGAGTGCTGGAATTAAAGGCGTATGCCATTACTGCCTGGCTAACATTTTTCTTTTCTTTTCTTTGATTTTAAAAGGTTTTCATTTTTCAAAGATTTATTATGTATTCAGCGTTCTAGCTGCATGTTTTCCTGCAGCCAGAAGAGGGCGCCAGATGTCATTATAGATGAATGGGAATTACTAACATTTTTCTTTTCTTTCTTTTTTGTTTTTTGGTTTCCGAGACAGGGTTTCTCTGTAGCTTTGGAGCCTGTTCTAGAACTAGCTCTTGTAGACCAAGCTGGCATCAAACTCACGGAGATCCACCTGCCTCTGCCTCCCGAGTGCTGGGATTAAAGGAGTGTGCCCCCCCCAACATTTTTCTTAATGAGGAACTTTTTTTTGCAGTGTTGGGATTGAAAAGCAGGGTCTTGAGTGTTGACTGCCCAGCAACACTCCCAGCTAGTGTTGTGCCATTAGACCACGAGCTATAAAGTTAGAAAACTTCACTTTTAAGATTTATTTTTTATTGTTTTAAATTATGTACATGAGTGCAGGTGTCTGCTGTGGCCAGAGGTGTCAGGACCCCTGGAGCTGGAGTCACAGACAGTTGTGAGCCACCAGATATGGGTTCTAGGAATCAAACTTGGGTCCTCTGGAAGGGTAGCAAGTGCTGCGAAGCCCCGAGCCACCCCTCCAGCCCAAACTCTGAGAATCGAAATGAACTGAGCATGACAACACATTTATAGCTTGGCCACAGCTCTTCTGTGAGGTTGAGGCAGGAGGATTACCTGAACCCCGGATTTTATGACTCCCCTGAAAAAGATAATAAGGACCCCTCCACACCCACACATACCCATCTCTCTGAGACAGGTCTCATGTAGCTCAGGATGGCCTCTAACTTCCTATATAACTGAAGCTGGTCTTGTATTTTGACTTTTCTATCTCCACTTCTTGAGTATTGAGATTACAGGTCTGTAATTACCCCCTACAAGAACTCATTTCTTTTTTAGGAAGGAAGGAAGGAAGGAGGGAGGGAGGGAGGGAGGGAGGGAGGGAGGGAGGGAAGGAAGGAAGGAAGGAAGGAAGGAAGGAAGGAAGGAAGGAAGGAAGGAAGGGATTATAGGGCTAGGGATGCAGTTTAATGGGCAGTCTGCTTGACCCTGTATTCCTCCAACCCCCCCACCCCCACCCCTCAACAGACAGGTTTGTGTAACATCTCTGACTGTCTTGAAACCCTCTTTGTAGTTCAGGCTGGCCTCGAACTCACAGAGATCTGTCTGCTTCTGCCTCCCCAGTGCTGGGATTAAAGGTGAGCACCACCACTACCTGGCTCGTCCTGGATCCCATACCATGCATTTTATCAACTAAATTCTGGTGGCAGGAGCCTGTAATCCCAGCACTGGGAGTAATATGTAGGCTAGACCAGAAGCTCAAAATCCAGCCGGCAAGATGACTCAGTGGGTCAAGGTGCTTACCACCAAGCCTGATAACCTAAGCTTGATTACAGGGACCCCCATGGAAGGAGAGACCAACTCCCGAGAGTAACCCTTTGAGCTCCACACCTGTACTGCGGCGCACATACCCCACTCACGTGCGCAATAAACAAACAAGCAAACAGATGTAATGTTAAAAGGGGAAAAAAGATGGAAGGTCAGCCTAGGATACATGAGGTCCCATTTCAAAAAATAGATACATATATTTAATAAAAACAAAACAATATAATAAGTTATTCTCTGCCATGCTCCCTTGCGCATCACAGACAAATTAATGTCTGTATGTTGAGCGAGTGTGTTTCCTTTCCCACCTACTCTGTCCGTTGCTGACAGACCCCACTGGTACGATTTTACCCCCTCTAGGTGGGTAGAGCAAGAGAGGGAGGGGAAATACTAGCCACTTCTTTTCACATCCAATTGCCTCCTGGGAGGTGGGAAGAGAGCAATTCACACTTAATTACCTCCCAAGCTGACGAGAGCAGGGGAGGCTGGACTACCAAGCCGAGCTCCCCAGGGGTTGCACCGCACCACCCAGTCGGCCATGCCGCCTTCCCTGAGGCTTTCGACTCTCGGCTTCCTCCTGTTGTGTCTGGCACCGGGCCAGACATCCAAGTTTCAAGAACATGACTTTTTGCAGTTTTTTGACCTGGAGAAAACGTCTTCACCTCGCAGGTTCCAACCTGTGCCTCACTTCTTAAGGAAGATCTTCCAGGCTCGAGAAGCCGGTGGGGCCTCGCAGGATTTATGCTACGTGAAGGAGCTGGGTGTCCGTGGGAACCTGCTTCGGCTTCTCCCAGACCAGGGTAAGGGACCCTAGTGTTTGTCAGGGAAAAATCTCAAGTGGGTGCTGTGGAGATAGAAAGAGGGGACAGATTGGGCACCTTGGCTGATAGGAGTCTGAGCTAGAATCTTCAATATTCGGTCTCAGTTTTAAGATCAACCCAGGGGAAGGTGCGTGTTCTTGTCACCAGGGGCTTCTCCAAGCTGCTCTAACCGCTGCTGAGCCCTTAGCAGAGTTTAACTCACTGTTGGGGGGGGGGGAGAGGGGTGTCTGAATGCAAGGTAGACCCCCCCATCTCCGTTCACCTTCTCTCTCACCTGTCTCTAAAAATGTGTTTGTGCAAGCCTCTCAGAGAGTGGGGGGGGGGTTGGATCCCCTGGAGCTGAAGTTTCAGGAGGTTGGGAGCCGCCCAATAGCGTGGTTGCTGTGAACCGAGTTCTGGTCCTCTTAACCACTCAGACATCTTTCTAGCCCTCTCTGTTACTTTCCTTGGATGCAAATGGCATGTCTTGCTTTTAATTAATTTTGAGGCAAGGTCTTTTTTGTGTAGCTCTGACTGTCCTGGAACTTGCTATGTAGACCTTAGCAAACTCCACCTGCCTCTGCTTCCCAAGTACTGAGTGTTGGGATTAAAAGCCAGCAAGTCTCTTGGTCTTTAATTATTTATTTATTTGTTTATTTTTGGTTTCTTCAGGACAGGGTTTTTCAGCCCGGTGATGGTGGCAAAAGCCTTAAGTCCAGCACTCAGGAAACAGAAGCTGGCAGATCTCTGAGTTTGAGGCCAGTCTTGTCTACGGAGAGAGGTCTAGGATAAAGAAACCCTGTCTGGGGGGGGGGGGAGATAAAGGGGGATTCTCTGTGTAGCCACCGCTATTCTGGAACTCTGTAGAATGTGGCCTTAAACTCAAGAGATCTGCCTGCCTCTGCCAACCCAGTGTTGGCATTAAAGGCGTTCAATTTTATTTTATTTTTTAAAACACAGACCAGTGATATTAATTTGAGCCACAATCACACTCTTTGTATGAAAGTCAGAGAGGCTACCATCTCACAGTTTCTCAAACTCACCCCCTATGGAGTTACACTAGCCACCTGTTTTGAAAGTAGATTCTTCCAGGCCAAGGCTGTCTGCCCTTCACTCCCCTACCTGATTCTTATTCAAAATAGGAAGTGGCTGGCTGAACCAGCACATTCCTGAGCCTCCACCTTGGCATTCACATGCGCAGCTAGCTTCCTTCCTAGTTACTGGTTTTTCTTTTCTTTCTTTGTTTTTGGGACACTACTTCCACCTGTAACAAACTATGCAGTCCAGGCTGGTCACAAACTTCAGCAATCCTCCTGTTTCAGCTTCCCAAGTGCTTAGATTATAGGCATGACCCACCACCGAAGACCAAGGGTATAGTTAGTTACAAGGCAGATGAAGAGAAGACGTGGCTACGCGTTTGTCTCTGAAGCATTTAATGTATACCTGCTGTGAGCTGAGCTGGCCTGGGAATGGCCTTGAGAATGTAGGTTTTTAGAGCTGGGCACCTTTAATTCCAGCACTGTGGGAAGCTGAGGTGGGGGAAGCTCTGTGAGTTCGAGGCTGGCCTGGTCTACAGAGCTAGTTCTAGGACAACCAGAGCTACAAAGAGAAGCCCTGTCTCAAAATTAGTTAAAAAGAAGTAAAACTCCAAGGTTGGTCTGAAAGAGAGAACTGACAGGATTCCCATGGATGAGCCTCAAAGTCACCGGGCGGGGTGTGGGGAACAAGGGGCGGGGAGCTGGAAGAGGAGGGAGAGGGTTCATTAGATGAAAACAAGACAATCTGTGGAAATTCTAAGCCAAAGGGAGCGGAGGATTCCCGGTATAGCGGGAGAGGTGTGAGAGGCTGAACATTGTTGACACTTTATGAAGTGGCTCAGCAGTAAAGAGCTCTCTCTGCTCTTTCAGCAGATTCTGGCTCAGTTCCCAGCACCTGAATAATGGCTCTCAGTTGTCTGTGACTTCAGTCCCAGGGGATCCAACGCCCTGGTCTGGCCTCTTGGGCCCACATGTATATGGTGCGCAGGCATACATGAAGGCAGAACACTCTTATCCATAAGTTGGTCTTAAGTTAAAATCACAGTGAGGGCGAGGGGGCTGGAAAGGTGGCCCAGACTCAGCACCCGCATTAGGCAGCTCACTGTCGCCTGCGTTAACTCCAGCTCCAGGGACCCTGACAATTCTTGACCTCTGCAGGTACTTGCATGTACATCTCAAAAAAAGCGTGAGAGCCAGGAGGTGGTGGTACACATCTTTATTTCCAGCCCTGGGGAGGCAGAGGCAGGTGGATTCGGGAACTAAATACAGGTAGATCCCTGGGGCTCACTGGCAAGTCCCGCTAGCCAGATTGGTGAACTCTAGGTCAATGGGATCTTATCTAACAAGGTAGCCAGCTCCTGAGAGGAATAGCAGTCGACTTGAATGAAGAGGGTTTGCATAGAACTCAGATCTATGCGCACTTTGACACTTATCTCAGAGGTGGGTCTGAAGCACAAAGGGTTATTGTGATTCCCACGTGTTCCTTTTTGCTTCTAGGTTTCTTCCTTAACACACAGAAACCCTCCCGAGGCGGCTCTTGCCTACAGAAGTTCCTCTACTTTAACTTGTCTGCTATCAAAGAAAAGGGGAAGTTGACCATGGCCCGGCTGACTCTGGACTTGGGGCCCAGGTCCTACTACAGCCTGGGCCCAGAAGTGGTGGTGGTGCTGTGGGCGGCTGAGGAGCCCGGTGTGTGGGGGCAACCCCACCCTAAACCAGGCAGAAAGCTCGCGCTGCAGTCCGTCCCAGGGCCTCAAGGTCCTCTGCACTTCAACCTGAAGGATGTGGTTACGGATCAGAACGGCAACCGACTGAAGAGTCTGGGCTTATACTTAGAGATTCTGGCCAAAGAGGACAGATACTCTGGGGAACATTTCCAGGTTGAGAACACCTGTCGCCGGCTGAGGCGTTCTTTTCATGCCTCCCTGCTGGTGGTGACCCTCAACCCTGACCATTGCCGCCCTTCTTCCAGAAAAAGGAGGGCAGCCATCCCTGTCCCCAAGGGGTCTTGTAAAAATCTCTGCCATCGTCACCAGCTGTTCGTCAGCTTCCAGGACTTGGGTTGGCACAAATGGGTCATTGCCCCCAAGGGGTTCATGGCAAATTACTGCCATGGAGATTGCCCCTTCTCGATGGCCACGTATTTGAATAGCTCCAACTATGCGTTCATGCAGGCTCTGATGCACGCGGTTGACCCCAAGGTCCCCAAGGCGATCTGTATCCCCACCAAGCTGTCCCCCATTTCCATGCTCTATCAAGATAACGATGAGAATGTTATTCTCCGACATTATGAAGACATGGTAGTTGATGAATGCGGGTGTGGGTAGAGGAAGAGGAAGGAATGGTCTTCGGGTAATTCCTTTAATAAAACTTCCATTCTGGCCTGTGACCTTTGGAATATGACACGTCCATCATGTTTAATAGCCCCATAAATACGCATATTTGTGTTAATACCGTGGAGCCCTGGTAATCTTAGCTACTTTGTGCTCTAACATGCTAATATACATAACAAGCTAGACTTTTGTTCCAGGTCTTACTGTGTATCCTTTGCTGGCTTTGAACTCAGCAATCCCCCTGCCTCTACCTCCTGAGTGCTGGGATTACAGCTGTGTGCCATCAGGACCAAATAAATTTTTTTTTTTAAGTCAAGGTCTCAATATTTACCTACTGCTTACCCTGAACTGACTATGTAGACTGGGTTGGCCTCAAGCTAACAGAAAGCTACCAGGATGTGGATCAGGCTGTCCTGTAACTCCCTATATAGACTAGGCTGTCCTGTAACTCAACAGAGATCAGTTGCCTCTACTTCCTTAGTGCTGTGATTAAAGGTGTGCACCATGTATATGTAAAAATTTGAAATTGTCTAGAAAAACTCAAATGATTTTTAAAAATACTTTTTTATTTATGAGTGTGAGCTTGTGTGAATCTAAGTGCACTGTGCACATGTAGGAGCCCCTGGTGGCCAGAAGAGGGCATCAGATCCCTGAAAGTTACTGGTGATCAGGCGTGGCCATGTGAATTCTGGGGTCTGAAAGTAGGTCCTCCGAGAGAGCAGTGAGTGCTCTTAAGTGCTCTTAACTGCTGAGCCTTTTCTTTAGCCCAGATCTCTCCTGTGATCATAGAACTGAGATTATTTGCTCTCCTCACGAGTGGAATCATGGACTTCTGCTGTATTTTGTTTTCTTGAGACAGAGAATCATGGAGTCCAGGCATTCCTCAAGACCCTTCATAGTCGAGGATAGTCTCAAACTTCTGACCCTCCAGCATCCACCTCTCCCATGCTACATTGCCCGTGTGTGCCACCACACCCAGAGGTCCTTGGCTTTGGTCTTCTGGAGAGTGTCTCACTGTGTAGTCTAAACTGGCCTCCAAGCTTCTGGGCTGCTGGGTTTATAGACCTGACCCTCCACGCCTGGCTTTAGAATTTCTTTCCCTATCTTTTTTGAGACCAGAGTCTCATTTATCCAAGGTTAACTTTAAACTACCTGAGGTAGCCCTAGTAAGGACGACCTTGAACTTCTAACAGTCCTGTCTAAGCGTGTTGCAGCTATGGGCCTGTGCCACCATCCCTGGCTTGTGTTTGTGTGGCCCTGGGGACCATGCCAGGCATGACTCTACCAACTGAGTAGAGCTTCAGTCCTCTTTTGGGGTTTGAGACAGTATTGTATATAATCTACTGACCTCCAGCCCTTGATATCTTAGGATCTGGAGAGCTAGTACTGCAGATTCAGATCACACTTGGCTTTAATTTTTGTTGTTTTGGGTTTTGTTTTGTTTTGAGACAGATCTCTCTATAGGACTGTGCCTGTCTCCAACTCACAAGGGCTCCACCCCACCTCTGCCTTCCTGGAGCCACCACACCCTCCTGTCACACCCACGGTTTCCCGAGACACTGAACTTCCCCTCTTTGACGTTCAGAGCACTGGGCAGGAGTTTGGCTGCATTATCTGGCAGAATTGCAATCCTGCGCGTCTGACTCTACAAACGTTCTGCTGGGTTTGGCCGGATTGCCCCACCCTCCCTATCTGACCAACCAGGCTGGCTGGGCGTCTCAACAACTCCACTCTCCTTTCCATCCTAGATGCCAGGGGATGTCGTAACAGGCCCCCAGACCGTAGCACCACTGATCTCACGATGGAAGTGCCATCCAGGCTGTAAAACTCAACACACAGACAGCACCACCAGCCAAAACTAAAGCAAAGACCTAATCCATCCAAGTCCACAGTTCTGGGAACGTCTCTGTCTCTAATGTACTGACCTTGCTTTTTTTGGCTTCTACAGTTCTGTTCTGGGTAACTGTTCTTGTTAACTGCAGTGTGTCAACCCAGAAGATAGTTTTGTGCTTAAAAGCTCACCCTGAGAAAGGCTCAGGCCTACACTAGGATCCTGAACACCCAGTATCATCCACAGCTGGATAATAGAGACTTCTATTGGCTTAAATCCATGTCTGAGCAGTCTTCTCTGGTGGATACCCCACGACAGGGGCTTATCAGCCAGATTTGCTTCAGGGTAAATCCTGTTTGGGGCCCGGCTTGTAACTCAATGATGTGGAGCCTGCTTGAAGCCCTGGGTTCAATTCCTGCACCCAAATCTTGTCTCTGTAATCTTTCCATGCTCTTTCTCCTCCATCACGCTGGTCCCCGGCACTTCAAGCTGCCGCGCTCCTTTTCCCTTGTATTTAAGACGGAGCGTTGCTGGAGAGATGGCTCAGCGGGTAAGAGCACTGGCTCCTGTTCCAGAGGTCCTGAGTTCAAGTCCCAACACCCACATGGTGGTTCACAAACATCTGTACTGAGATCTGGTGCCCTCCGCTGGTGGGCAGGCACACATGCAGGCAGAGCACTGCACACAATCAGAGCTTTATTCTGTGTGTGCACCGGTGTATAAGCCAGAGGACAACCTTTAAGAGTCAGTCTCCTAGCAAGTGGGTCGTGGGGACAGCACTCAGGTCATTAGGCAAGGTCACAAGTGCCTTTCTCTGCTGAGCCATAGTGATGGCCCTCGCTTTGTTTTTGAGGCAGGATTTCATTTACTCAAGACTGGCTTTGGAGTTGCTATTGCTATATAGCTAAGGGTGATCTTGAATTTAGAATCCTTTTCCCTCCACCTCCCAAGCACCGAGACTCGAGACTCTAGGTGTTCGACAGTATTTCCTGTTTATATGGTGCTGTAGACAGCACCCAGAGTGCTTCACGGCAGACAGTCTACCAACTGAGCGACATCCTTAACCCCAGATATAATTCTTTGTGGACAAAGATTTGCTGTCCCTAGCTGCACCTGATGACCCAGTGATGTCACTTAGTCACAATAACCAGACACACGACCTGCACTCCACCTATGATGCCCACTAGCCAGTGGATGAGCAGCGACCAAGAACAGTGCAGTGTTCTGCGCATCTTCTACTGAAGACACTGGAGAGACGCCACTTTGATCTGCCCTGCAGCTGGAGAGTCTCCCCAAGGTCCTGAGCCTCAAATCAGAGGCTTCTGTCAGAGACTAGACCCGACTAGATGAGATACAGTACACAGGTGGGCAGCCTTGGGGAGACAGACTTAGGAAGTTAGTGTGGGCCTTGTCTGATGACCCTCAGCATAATAAAACAGCTTTTGTTTGACCAACTCTACATACCTGTCTTCCTCTCTCTGTCTCTCTGTCTCTGTCTCTGTCTCTGTCTCTGTCTCTGTCTCTCTCTCTGTTTTTTTGACACAGGGTTTCTCTGTGTAACAGTCCTAGCTGTCCTGGAACTCACTCTTGTAGACCAGGCTGGTCTCAAACTCACAAAGATTCACCTGCCTCTGCTTTCTGAGTGCTGGGATGAAGGCATGCGCTACCACAGCCCACCACCTTCTTGTTCCTGACACTCTGCCTCCCTAGGGCTGAGATTAAAGACGTGCACCACCACGCCTGATTTACACGTTTCTTAAAGAGTTTTTCAAAATAAAAAAGCATTAATAACTTTCGGCTCCTTAAGGGTTAATTGTCCAAAGAGACCCAGAGAAATAACAGTCATTTAGTAATCGTGAGCTGCTGTGTAAGGGTGACTACTGGAACTCTTGCAGGTCCAGGGTCGAAGTGAGAAACGGGAGAGAGTGGACTCGATACAGGCGTGGGTGGGGGGCGGTGGGATTCTTACAGAGGACGGTGAGTGAGAGGCAGGTAGAGAGCTCCACCTTCTGAAAGGCCAGAGTGCAAAGGCAGGACACAGAAGACCCTGAGGACTTTCGGGGATATATGTACAGGGCCTTGGTGGTATTGGTTTTTTTTTTTTTCCTGCCTTCTGCTGGCTAAAACAAGGATGATCAAGCTGGACACTGCTACCAGGGAGGCTGCGGTAAGAGGCAAGAGGCGGGTGTCCTGGAACTTGCAGTCAACAGCTCCCCCCAGAAAGGATGGTGAGCTGGTGAGCTTTGAGGTTTTAGGCATCAGCTGCCTAGGAAAGATGAGTTTGAATCCCTGGTCGTTTCCTGAGGATTGTCCTTTGGAAGCAGCTGAACCCGTGTGTCTTCTGTTTAAGCTGTTTGTTTCTGCGAGGCTGTGACTGTGTAAGCCCCGACATACACATGCTCCTGGTGCCACCGATGTCACCAGGCACATTCCTGCGGTGGGGAGCATCCGACCCTGGAGTGCAGGCCCCGCCTAAGCTGGCATAAGCTTGTACACAGATTGTTGGACCATATTGTCCTAGACGGAAACAACCTATTTCCTGAGTTTGAAATTCTGGGTTTTTGTTTGTTTTGAGATCAATATTCAAGACTGAGTCTCTGGTGCCAAAAAGACCTTTGCTTTCTGGGTTCAGCTGGCCATAACAGCTGAAGGACCTAAAGGCAGGTGGGCCGGCCATGAGTGTTGTCTGTCGCTTAGGCCCTGGCTAACATATGTCTTAATAGTCGGGGATATAGCTCCATTGATAGTATGCTTGCCTAACATACAGGAAGACCTGGGTTCCATTTCCAAGACCACATGATCCAGGTGTGAGGCACACAGCTGTAATGCCAGCACTCCAGAGGTGGAGAACAGAAAGATCAGAAGTTCTAGGGCACTATGGCTATAGAGTGAATGGGACACTAGCCTGGGGTAAATGAAATTCTGTCTTTAAAAAGAGTCACCGCATTGTAGCCCCCTCTCTGGGACTTTATCCTAAGGAAGTGATTATCTAGAGACGGAGGCATAAGGATGATACTTGGGACATTATTTACAATGCCTAAGCATCAGTAAAAAAAAAAAAAAAAGTCCCTCAGGTTTAGGGGTCACACCAGTTATTCCACCACTGAAGGTTGAGACAGGAGGATTGGCCGGAATTTGATGTTTCCTGTGTGTCCTGAGCTTCTAGGCGAAAGACAATGAACATCCACCGTGGAAGATGGTCTGTGTAGAGACTAGATAAAAGGGAGCTTTACATCGTCACCAAGAAAGCACTGCGGATGGTACTCATGGAGTTACTGGAAAGACAAGGGTCCTTTTAACAGCAGTCTCATAGATAAAAGAATTAGAAAAAATACAAACAGGAAACTTGAGGATAATTTTATTAGTTTAAGAGAAAAATCTACACCCTAGGCAAGCTAGAGACCTCAGCAGCTGCCAGGTAGAGAGATATGGATAAGATATTCATGCTTCTGAATTAATTTTTTGTCCATTTATTTATTTATTTTTTGAGACAGGTTTTTTCTATGTAACAGTCTTGGCTGTCCTAGAACTCTCTTTTGTAGACCAGGCTGGCCTCGAATTCACTGAGGTCCTCCTTCCTCTGCCTCTGAAGTCCTGGGATTAAAGGTGTGCGCCGCCACTAAGCAAAGGCTGTGTGCCACCACCACCTGGCAGAGGCTGTGAGCCAGTTACCTTGTTTTTGTTTTTGTTTTCTTTTCTTTTCATTGCTGAGGACAGAACGCAGGGCCTTGCACTTGCTAGACAAGTGCTCGACCACTGAGCTACATCCCCAACCCCAATTTTTTGTTTATTTCTTAAAAAAAAAAATACATATGTTGCCAGGCAGTGGTGATGAATGCCTTTAATATCAGTACTTGGGAGGCAGAAGCAGGCAAATCTCTGAGTTCAAGACTAGTCTGGTCTACAGAATGAGTTCCAGGATAACCAGGGCTACACAGAGAAACCCTATCTTGACCCCACGCTGCCCCTCACATGTGTGCCTGGTGCTCATGCAGGTCAGGAAAGGGTATTGCATCCCCCTGGAAATAAAGTCACACATGGTTGTTGCTGGCCTGGTAGGTACCGGAAGCTGAATCCAGGTCCTCTGGAGGGGTAACCAAGTGCTCTTAGGCACTGGACCCTCTCTAGGCCTGCTTCCTAACTTAGCAGGCAGGTGGAGCCTGGGAGCAGCTGCATGGGGGGGGGGGGGGGGGGGGGCATACTTAGAGAGAATGAGAATGTTACCGGAGAGTCAGGGCTCCCTGTTGTGAGCTCTTAGTCTCACTAATACACAAATTTCAAAGGGATTTAAAAGCTGGCTGTGGTGGCGCACGCCTTTAATCCCAATACTTGGAGTCAGAGGCAGGAGGATCTCTGTGAGTTTGAGCCTAGCCTGATGTACATAGCGAGTTCCAGGACAGCCAGAACTACATAGAGACTCCATTCCCAAAACACTAAATGAATAAACAAATAAATAGGATTCAGAAAGACCTTGAAGGCCATTTTTATTTATTTTTTATTGATTTTTATTTTTATTTTTATTTTTTTTCCGAGACAGGGTTTCTCTGTGTAACAGTCCTACGTGTCCCAGAACTCACTTTGTAGAGCAGGCTGGCCTGGAACTCACAGAGATCCTCCTGTCTCTGCCTTCCAAGGGCTGGGATTAAAGGCACGCACGACGACTGCCCGGCCTCGAAGACCATTTTTTAAAAGTAATTTATTTATTTTTATTTTATGTATGTTGGCATTGTACCTGTATGTCTGTGTGAGGGTGTCAAATCTTGAAGTTACAGACAGTTGTGAGCTGCCATGTGGGTGCTGGGAATTGAACCCAGGTCCTCTGGAAGAACAGCCAGTGCTCTTATCCGCTGGACCACCTCTCCAGTCCCCAGGTTTCATTCATCCTTTTGACCAGGAGGAAGTAACTTTTCTTTAACAGCCCCTTGATAAACTCCATCTTCCTATGATATTTTACAACCTAGGAGGGACATTTGTGATACCTTCCTTGCTAGTTTTACCAGGAGAATGGGAGCTGAGGCCCAAAACTGTAATCAAGGATGTGTGTATGGAGGTTCATCCTCAATGGCCCCCAAGTCACAAAAGTGGGCAAACCTAGGGTACCACTGCCTGGTCTGTAAGGCTGACCAGTGGGGCTGCTTTACTCCCTGATCTTCAGGCAAGCTTTATTTATTAAAATACAAATGAAATGCCACTACAAAGTCTGGGACAGGAGGAAAACACAAGCTAGAGTCATCTGGGAAGAGGGAAGAAATACCCCCGTCAGATTGGCCTGTAGGGATGTCTGTGGGTGTTTTTTTTTTTTTTTTAATTGATGATTGATGTGAGAGGACCCAGTCCACTGCGGGCAGTACCATCACTGGGGAGGAGGCCCTGGGGTGTATAAGCAGGCTTAACAGGCAAAGGTGAGCGAGCCAGTGAGCAGCACTCCTCCATGGCCTCTCCATCAGCTCCTGTCTCCAGGTTCCTGCTTGAGAGCCTGCCCTGTTTTCCTCAGCGATGGTGTGGGACATGGAAGTATAAGCCAAGTAGACCCTTTCCTCCCTGAGTCGTGTTGGGTCTTGGTGTTTATCATAGCAAGAGAAACCAAACTAAGACAAGACCCAGTGGGAGACATAGGTCTTGAGAGAATGATCTCAATTCTGAGGAATGGTGCTGACTCCCAGAACTGAACTTGACCCTGACAGCAGAGGTGATCGCTGTAGATGTATAGCACATTAGCTTTTTTTTTTTTTTTTAAATTAGGGCTAAAAATTTCAAGAGTGGACTTAGTCATCCAGTTAACCTTCCCTTCAAGAGCCCCAGACCAGCACACTAGTTATCTGACTCAGAGACCAAGGTCCAGCCGCTTTTGCACCCTTAGGTGCCCCTCCCTTCTCTGACAGAGAGATGGAACAAAGGACAAATGAGAGGAAGTAATAGGTGAAAACCACAATATTCTTGCCAGGTCACGCCAAGAAACAGTTTCATTTTCTCTGACCTCTGCGCTGCCTTCTCTCCCAATCTTACTTGAACTCGAAGAAGAAAGCCTTGTAAATTTAGACATCACCAGGAAACATCTGAAATTTATTAAACATATGAAATTTCAAACTATCAGTTTCTATTCTGCAGAAGTGACGATTCCTGTGCCTTTGGGTTCCTCCCTGTGGAGGATGAAAATCCAGATGCCACTTCCTTCTTCATTTACATAGGACAGCTCTCAAGTAGCTGCTGCCACTCAGGAACTAGTCATCCTCTGTCTACGCGGGTGACTGTGGCACTCCAGAGGAAACAAAACGCAGACACACACTTGGCAGAAGTCATCCTCGCCACACACGCTCGGGAGGAAGGAGTCCAGACAGAGCAAGATGAGCTCCGAGACAGGTAAAGGGGGTGCCAGGTCCTGGCAAAGTGTGCAGCAAATTTTTTTCCTCTTTACTTTGCTTCTTTCTATGCAGACTTTTGTCATGTTGCCCCAGACTGACCCCCAACTCCTGGCCTCAATGATTCCCCTGCTTCCCTCAGCCTCTTGAGTATATGGAAATGCAAGTGTCTGTTGCCATGCTTAGCTTAAGTCCATGGTCTGGCCAAGTGCGCATCAATTATACATGCGTGTAACCTGCTTATGCTTGGGTCCCTAGGTGCTTTCCAACTTTCCTATTATGATTAATACATTAATATTGTTCTTAAGATGAATTACTATTCTGATGGGGTATTTATAGCTCCTAATGATTTTGACAAGTAACCCTAAATCAATGTTGGTTTCATGGTAATAAAAAATTTAAGTTAGTTGAGTCTGGTGATATAGCCTTATAATTCTAGCTACTTGGGAGGCTGAGGCAGGAGAATTACTCGTTGAAGGTCTTTGTGCACTACAGGGAAAATTCAAGACCATGCTGGGTAATTTAGCAAGAACCTGCTTTTAAAAAAGATGGGAGAGCTGGAGGGGATGGCTCAGCAGTTAAGAATATTCGCTGTTCAGCCGGGTGGTGGTGGCGCACACTTTTAATCCCAGCACTCGGGAGGCAGAGGCAGGCGGATCTCTGTGAGTTCGAGGCTCAGTCTGGTCTACAAGAATTAGTTCCAAGACAGGCTCCAAAGCTACAGAGAAACTCTGTCTCAAAAAAAAAAAATTGTTGTTCTTGTTTGATTCCCAGTGCCCACATGAAGCTGCTCACAACTGCCTGTAACTTCAGCTCTAAGGGTTCCAATCCAATGCCCTCCTTTGGTCTCCACAGGCACACACACACACACACACACACACACACACACACACACACTTAAAAGCTTTGTTTTTGCTAAGAAGAGTTATGGTGTAGCTTAATGGTAGAGAGCTTGCCTAGAATATATGAGGCCCTGGGTTAAATCCCTCAGTGCTGCCCACACTTCAACCTGGAAAAAGTAAAACTAAAGCTAAATAAGAAAAAACAGAAGCAGTAGCAAATGGTTTGTGTGCTAGCTGGCTAACTAGACAGTGGTAAATAATGTCAGCCAGCTGTGGTTACTCCCACCTCTGATCTCAGGAGTCTAGAGACTGAAACAGGCGATTACAGGAAATTTGAAGCTATCCTGGGCAACATAATACACTTCAGACGAGCCTAGGCTACAGTATGAGACACCCCCTCAAAACCAACCAACCAACCAACCAACCAACCAACCAACCAACCAAACAACCAACCAACCAACCAAACAACCAACCAAACAACCAACCAAACCAACCAACCAAACCAACCAACCAACCAACCAACCAACCAACCAACAAGCAAACGGTCTGGGGATGTAGCTCAGTTGGCATAGATTTAACTAACATGCAGGAAACCCTGGGTTCCACTCCCAGCACCATACACAGCAGACACAGTGGCTCACGCCTGTAATCTGAGCTTTTGCGAGGTGGTAGATGAAAAATTGCAGGCGGAAGACGTGCCGGCTTTGGAAGGAAGTGACCTCAGAAGAGCTGAAATTGGAGCCCACGCCTGAAATTGTTTTTCTTATTGTCTTTGGTAGGGTTTAAATCTTTGGAGATTAAAAAAAATATTTATTGTTAAGACGTGGTCTCCAGTAGCCGGGACTGGCCTTGAACACACTGAGTAGCTGAGGATGACCTTGAGGATTTCTGAAGCTCAGAGATGACTAAAACAGTGTTTTGGATACATTTGCCTACTATTTAATTGGTTTGGGGCTGGACACAGAAAAGAGTGGAAAAAACAAGGTTATGTGATCTTTTTATTATAAACTGACTCTCAAAAGCAAACAAAACACAAGCCAGAGTAACGGTGCCCAGGGCAACGGTAGAGCCAGGGCGACCATGAGCCAGGGCAATGGTGGAGCTGTCTGGGAAGGAATAAACCCTTCCTTCTGTAGGCTTCAGCCAGGGAGATAATGGTTCTGATAATTGCAACTCACATAAAAAAGCTGTAAGAAAAAGATCAAATTTGTCAGAAGCAAAAGCACCTTACTGTAGACAGATTTTTATTTTGGGCCACCAGCTCACAAAAAAATGACACAGAGTCTTATTAATTGTGAAAGCTCAGCCATAGCTTAGGCTTGTTTCTAACTAGCTCTTATAACTTAAATTAACCTGTATTCTAAATCTATATTCTTCTATGAGACTAGGTTGCCTTTACTCTGTATGGCCTATCCTGGTTCCTCTCCGATCCCTTTCTGTCCCCAGAAGTCCCTCTTAGCCCCTTCCTACCTAGTTAGTGGTCATTCAGCTCTTTATTAAACCAGTCACAGTGACACATCTTCATGCAGTGTAAAGGAATATTCCACAACGCCGTACTCAACAGTTTACATAGGGAGGAAGCAAAGTTCTTCCAAGGACAGTTGTCTGTGGAAGATGTAACCATGATGGTGTTGTGTAAATCCACTTTTGACCTTAAAATCTCCATCTCTGGAAAAACTGGAGAATAAACAGTATACAATTCACCAACAAGAAACGGCCAAAAAGGAAGAAGAGCAGAGTCCACTGACCAGCAATCCTATAGGGACACCCCATCTCAACTGTTTAAATAACCCACTGACCAGCCACACTGTAGGGACACCTCAGCTCAATTGTGGTAAGAACTGAGATCAGCTCTCATGGATATAGGATCTGTCTGTGTTTATCAGAAAACCAGTCTGAAAATAGATTCTAATCATGTATAAAGTATGTTCAGCTTGCACACTACCCCAAAACAAAGTCAAAGAAAGATAGAGGTGAAAATAGAAAATGCTTGTAGAAGACTTTCGTAAAGTTCATCAGTCAGGATTCAGTACTCTGCATTGCTCACCAACATGTTCTGAGGAGAGCGACAGAGTCTGGAGGAAGAGATGCATCATCTATATCCCATAACTTCCAAATTGAACCTCTGGGACCCTTGAGAAGTGACTTCCCCATTAGATTGCTTTTTTTGAGGTCACATCAGAGTGTGGCCTAGGCAGGCCTTGAACTCCGCATCCGCCTGCCACAGTGTCTAGTATGTGGGGATGGGAGGTGCGTGCTGTACCGGCTTCGCTTCTCCAATATGGTTGTAGATTTGGGAGACTAGAACGCGTTTCCATAGCAGCTCCATGCGGATTGAGTGTTATCTGACAAAGCCGTCTGTCTCTTGGTTCACAGGTCCTGCAGTTGTTGACCCCACTCTGAGGTAAGACGTGCATAGTGCCTCCCAATTCAATCACACAGAGATGAACATTTAAGAATTACACAACTATAGTTTATTTTTTAGTGTGCGAATTTGCTTGTCTTTATTAGATAGTAAGAAAAGGACCTCAGCACTTGTGAAGGGGACAATATTTATACTTAGTGTAAAAAGAAAATAAGAGGATTTTTGAATATATATATGTGAGTTTATTTGTTTATTTTCTTTTACATACTTTAATATTAATTAATTAATTAATTTTTTTTTTTGAGATAGAGCTTCTCTGTGTAGCCTTGGTTGTCCTGGAATTCACTCTATAGACCAGGTTGGCCTCAAACTCACAGATATCTGCCTGTCCTTGCCTCTTGAGTGCGCCGCCACTGCCCAGCTCATTCCATATCATTTTTCAAATAATGTTTTCTATATTAACATTATTCTGGATATCTGGCTTTCACAGGACATGCTCATGGGTGCTGAGTGGGAAGTTGCATGCTCTCATCAGAAGGATTTTAGTGATGTCTCTGAGCAAGGGCAGAGGAGCCAGCTCCCTCCCATCCTTCTCCCACCCCCTCCCCTGTCTCCCTGCCTTTAGGGAGTGAGATAAGTCATCTTGTCATCATGCCTCTGTCATGTGGAAAATCACGTTTCCTGGTGACACACAGAAGTAAATATGAGCATGTTTTAATTATTTGTCTTTTCCTTATTTATTTAATCTGCCTTTGTGTGTTTTAAAAATCTGTTTTTCAGTCGGCAGTGGTGGCCCACACCTTTAATCCCAGCACTCGGGAGGCAGAGGCAGGCGGATCTCTGTGAGTTCGAGGCCAGCCTGGTCTACAAGAGCTAGTTCCAGGACAGGCTCCAAAGCTACAGAGAAACCCTGTCTCGAAAGAAAAAAAAAAAAAAGAATCTGTAACCGTCTAACCAGCTACATCATTACCTTTAAGTTTATTTTGTTTTGCAACTTAGAAATCACCAACATTATGGCCCACTTAATAAAACAAACAAACAGGAAATTCCTTGTGTGAAAGGGGTGTGTGAGTGGTAAAAGTTTGAAAAGCCAGGCCAGGAACATCTTCTTTGCTTTAGGTTTCCCCTTGTCACACACCCATAAGACTCTCGCTGTAGCATGAATGAATGTCCAAGTGTTGATGTTTTAAAAACCAGCGCTGTGTGCCTGGTGCCTAGAATCTGTCCATTCTCACAGACAACTGCCTGCCCCTGCCTCCCGAGTGCTGGGCTTAAAGGCATGCGCCTCCCTGCCCAGCTCATTCCATATAACTTTTCAAATAACATTTTTCTATATTAGCATTATTCTGGATATCTGACTGGATATCTGACATGGGATACTCTGTCCACTCTCTGCCATGGTCTTCTTCAAAGACTTATGCAAAATCTTGGCAGAGGTATTATCTGTCTGCCCATCCATCCATCCATCCATCCATCCATCCATCCATCCACCCACCTATCTCCCATCTATCTATCTTCATAAGCTGCCCTAGAAGCCAGAGTGAAATCCAAAGGCTTAACTCCATGATGAATGTTTTTCAAGAAGGCCACTATCCATCATGTGGGTGTGTGTTGGCTTTTTCCTGGTCCCCACAGGCTCCAGGTTCCTGGATGTGCCATCCTCAAGGGAACTCGAGCCTCTGTGCCACGTCTGCCATGGCCTGTATTCAGAGAGGTCAGGGGTAAGGGTTGATATTTCTGTTTTCCTACCTGTGGTTTTGAGCAGTTTCTGCTGCTTCTTATTGAAGGCTCTTTCAGAAAAAGAATCGATCAGTTTTTGGTCTCTGAAAAACTGTGTTTTTTGTTTTTCAAAACAGGATTTCTCTGTGTAACAGTCCTAGCTGTCCTGGAACTAGCTCAGTAGACCAGGCTGGCCTCGAACTCATAGAGATCCACTTGCCTCTGCCTCCCCGAGTGCTGGGATTAAAGGTGTGGGCCACTACTTCCCGGAAAAACTGGATTTTTATAGACCACTTAGAAATGACTTCAGCAGACTTTATCTACCTATCTTAGCTTTATCTATTTTCCGTGCATG
Source organism: Alexandromys fortis (assembly GCF_014885135.2). Lineage (NCBI taxonomy): Eukaryota > Metazoa > Chordata > Mammalia > Rodentia > Cricetidae > Alexandromys > Alexandromys fortis. The sequence continues at coordinate 2,469,062 of NW_026068027.1, forward strand.
AATGTTCTGATCACCATATGAATGCCAGCTGCTGCTGAGGCCAGGAGAGGGTGCCTGACCCTCTGGAGTTACAGATGGTAACATGAGCCTCCCCACGTGGGACCTGAACCCGGGTCCTCTGAAAGTGCCTTCTCTCCCGCTCCCGGACTTCTGTTGCTGTTGTTAATTGACTTGTTCTGGTTCTGCTGACACATCCTTGGGGGATCTGAGGTTCTGCTCTCATGCAGAGTCCTGACTTCAAGTGGTCCAGATGGCAATGGAGGGCGGGAAACTACAGGTTTGGTTTGGTTTTGCATTTCCACGCTTTCTCAGCTTAATCGCTAATGGTCGCTGGGATTGGGAATAACTCCTATATCTTTTTGCTTCTGTTTAAATGAACTGGAACAGCCCCCCCCCCGCCCCCACCCCCGACCTTAGCACAACTGAAGCGTGATGGAAGTAACATTCAAGCACTGGAATCCAGCGAGTAGGCAGCAACACCCGTGAAAAAGGGAGCCAAGATCAAATCCATCGAAGTCACAGTTCTGGGAAAGATGCTAATGCACCAGCCTTGCTTTTTGGCTTCTGCTTTTTTCCCCTTCCGCCTGACTGTTCTTGTTGACCGAGGCATGTCAACACAGGATGTGGGTGTTGTGTTTGAAATCTCACCCGGAGAAAGGCTCAGGACTGTGCTTGGATCCTGAATACATCAGTGTAGTGGCTAGGAAATACTTCCTAAAGGCTTGGACCTGGTCTTCTCTGGTGGATCCCCCACAACATTGCTGGAAATTCTGGGGAGTCTGTCCAGAGCCACCACATGTTCCTGGGGAAATCTGGGTCTCATCTTGGGATTGGACCCTTAGTCATGTTAATAAAATGGGTTTAGAAAGAAGTACAAGAAGCCGGGAGGTGGTGGCGCACGTCTTTAATCCTAGCACTCGGGAGGCAGAGGCAGGCAGATGTCTGTGAGTTCGAGACCAGCCTGGTCTACAAGAGCTAGTTCTAGGACAGGCTCTAAAGCTACACAGAGAAACCTTGTCTTCAAAACCAAGACAATACAATACAAAACAAAAACCAAAAATCAAAAGAAAAAACAAACCAAAAGAAACTAAAATAAATAAATAAATAAATAAACAACAAAAAAAAAAAAGAAAAGAAAAAAGTACAAGAACAGTTATGTGAGAGATTAAAAGAAAAACCACAGGGCAACCAAGATGTTTATCCCAGCAGCTGCCCAGAAGCATAGACAGGGGAAAGAAAGAGAAAAGTTATCTATTTAAGTCAGCCTGGAGATCAGCCCCACGGTGGACAAGCAGCCACATGTCATAAATGGGAGCCTTAGAGGAAGAGCCACGCCTGCTGTGCTAGGGAAAGCGTGCTTAGGCTCCAACTAGTGTCCCGAAGAAAAAGGCAGAAAAGAAGCAAAACAAAGTCTTCCAGAGTCGGGATTAAATGCGTTTACAATAATTTCATTAGTTTATAATAATTTCATTATTAACGAAATGCAGTGATAGAAAGCCTTGGAAATCACGGTAGGAGCATGGAGCAGTAAACTCCTGCCCTGGTCCCTTCGCTTGGTTGGAAATGGGTTCCTTCCCTACTTACTGGCGTGTTAGCAAGCCACCTCTAAGGCCGTGCATTTCGGGGAGGACAGTCATTTCCATGTTCCCATTTTAGAACTCCCAGGAGCCCTTTGGATTCCTTGGCAAACATGGTAGTTCTGAAAATCCCCAAAGCTTTGTCCCTCGCAAATCCCATTTCCACGGGGTGTCCTTGTGAAGTTTTAGATAGTGCCTGAGAGCAGCCTCGGCCATACGCGGTACGTGGCCTATGTTGGTCACATTCTCAGCCTTCCCCAGCCAGCTCCCAGGCCAGACAGATGGGAAAATCTACTCAGCAGTGTGTGAAGTCAGGGAAGCAAACCCTCCTCCTCCTGCATCTCAGGCAACGTCTCTGGGGCTGGAGGGGTCCAGTCCGCACCACGGATCAAACTCCCAGGATGCTCTCTGTTGTGGAGCAAAGTAACACTCAGAGTGTTAGAGGAAGATGTTCAGCACTGACCTCTGACCTCTGCACGTGTACATATGAGCAAGTGCATGTGGACATATGCACGCGAACATATATGTACGGCACACACACACACAAATAAATAAAGTATAAATAGAACAGAAATCAAGGTCAGCCCTGGCTCCATATCAAATTCCTGGCCAGCCTAGGATATGTAAGGTCTGGTTTAAAAACAACAAAGCATGAGGGGAAAAAGTTTCTTAGATCCCCTGGACTGCATGGGAGTCTTTTTGTGTTTCAGAAGAAGAATCGAACCCCAGGAGTTTGAAGTCTTCTTCGACCCCAGGGAGCTTCGGAAAGAGACCTGTCTGCTCTATGAGATCAGCTGGGGCAGAAGGCACAGCATCTGGAGACACACGAGCCGAAATACCAACAAACACGTTGAAATCAATTTCATAGAAAACCTCACCTCAGAAAGATCCTTTCATCCATCCGCCCGGTGCTCCATCACCTGGTTCCTGTCCTGGAGTCCCTGTGGGGAGTGCTCCAAGGCCATCACAGAATTTTTGAGTCAGTACCCCAATGTGACTCTGTTTATTTATGTAGCACGTCTTTATTACCACATGGATCCGGGGAACCGGCAAGGACTCAGGAACCTCGTTTGCAGAGGTGTGACTGTCCAGATCATGACCGAGCAAGGTAAGAACAGAATGGTCCCGAGGGAGTGGTGTTGGTGATGCTCGGATGGAATTCCCGAGGGGGAAGTTCAACATAATGTGAGGAGGGACCAGTTCTGACCTTCACAGCAAGGGATTGATGAACAAAAGCCCTCCTTTCCTAGGTATCTCTGCCTCCAGCTCACCTAAAATGAACTTCCTTTTAGGGAGTGTGACCCCTTCTAGGAACAAATACGCAAAGCCTTTGAGTTTATGCTTGGTGGTTGTTGCTGCTGGAAATTGAAGCAGGTGCTAAGCATATATGGGAGGCAGGCAGGCTCTATATACACTACTGAGCTACATTCCTGCTCTCCTTAGTTTTTATTCGAGACAGGGTCCTTAAATTGCTACTCTGAGCCGGGCGGTGGTGGTGCATGCCTTTAATCCCAGCACTCGGGAGGCAGAGGCAGGCGGATCTCTGGGAGTTTGAGGCCAACCTGGTCTACAAGAGCTAGTTCTGGGACAGGCACCAAAGCTACAGAGAAACCCTGTCTCGGAAAACAAAAAACAAAACAAAACAAAAAAAACTTTGTTGCTACCCTGCACTCGCCACAGGCTAACCTTGAATTTTCAGTTTTCCTGCTTCAGCCTTCTGAATAGCTTGAATTGCAGGCATGAGAAAATGTGCCCAAGTATGTATGTAAGTATGTATGTATGTATGTATATGTTTGTTTGTTTGTTTGTTTGTTTTCCGAGACAGGGTTTCTCTGTGTAACAGCTCTAGCTATCCTGGAACTTGTTCTGTGGACTGGGCTGGCCTTGAACTCACAGAGATCTATCTGCCTCTGCCTCCTGAGTGTTGGGATTAAAGATGTGCGCCACCACCGCCCGGACTCCAACTAATTTTAAATAATTTACCATTGCATTTGCTAGATGAACCAAATTTTGTGTTTCTTTAGAGTATTGTTACTGCTGGAAGAATTTTGTCAACTACCCACCTTCAAATGAAGTTTACTGGCCAAGGTTCCCAAATGTGTGGACGAGGCTGTATATACTGGAACTCCTCTGCATCATTCTAGTAAGTGATTCTGGCTTTCTGCTTTTTTCTGTTTTGAGATAGGGTCTTCTATAGTCTAAGCTGCTCTTGAATTTATTATGTAGTGGAGGATGACCTCGAATTCCTGATCCTTCTGTCCCCACCTTCTGAGTACTGGGATTATATTACAGTCTTGTACTCCCTAGTAAGTTCCTCCTCCTCTTCCTCTTTTAAAGCATCTCTGTGTCTTTATAAAGGGATGCTGCAGAGGGCGCCCTGGAGCTGGAGATAGAGGTGCTTGTGCGCCCCCTGGTGTGAGTGCTGGGAACTGAACTCTATGAATGGGTGCTACAAGAGTTCAGGTGCCCACAGAGGGTCCCCTGAAGATGGAGACAGTGGTGGTTGCTGCTGGGGTCCAGCCTCAGCAGAGAAGTGGGTCTCGAATCTGGGATGTCTGGAAGGCGAAATGAGTACACAGAGTACACAAATGCAGGATTCTGATGCAAGCTGACAGGCTGTCAGCTGCAGGGCTTCTTCTTCTTCTTCTTCTTCTTCTTCTTCTTCTTCTTCTTCTTCTTCTTCTTCTTCTTCTTCTTCTTCTTCTTCTTCTTCTTCTTCTTCTTCTTCTTCTTCTTCTTCTTCTTCTTCTTCTTCCTCCTCCTCCTCCTCCTCTTCCTCCTCCTCCTCCTTCCTTCTTCTTCTTCCTCCTCCACCTTCTACTTCCTCCTCCTTCTCCTCCTCCTCCTCCTCCTTTTCCTGAGCTTCTTCTGCCCTGAGCTTCAAATCTCAGTCTTTTATTGCAAATTTTACACAAGGAAAATGATTCTGTTTTCTTGCCACAGGTTAATCATTACCTGAGCAAAGGAGTTCACAAGAAGTAAAAAGATTCTTTGAAGTCAGAACATCACCATTCATTATAACATTTTCCCAGTGCCCAAGCCCCATGCCAGCCACTATATTCTTAATTCTTAGCTGAGTTAATCATAAAACAATTTCTGAGGCTTTCACCTCAGAGGGAAACTACTTGCGGTTTACAGAAGCATAGTTCAGTGGGTTTTACTCCATTGTCATACCTTTCCCATTGTTGTTCCTCACAATTCCAATTTTGACTTATAAGACCATGGGAAGCCAGGCGGTGGTGGCGCACACCTTTAATCCCAGCACTTGGGAGGCAGAGGCAGGCAGATCTCTGTGAGTTCGAGACCAGCCTGGTCTACAAGAGCTAGTTCCAGGACAGGCTTCAAAACCACAGAGAAACCCTGTCTCGAAAAACCAAAAAAAACCAAAAAAAAAAAAACAAAAAAACATAGGCAGTCAGCCCCAAAGCCCTAGGTTCTTCAGAAACTTTATTCATCATAGTCAAGTTCTGTTCTGGTTCAGTATAATTCTTTTGCCAAGTTTTATATCCAGGTAAAAAATAATTTCTGCATTTTTCCTAAATTTCCCCAATTCTTTCATCAGTCAGGATTTCCCCCATAATCTGCTTTACAGCTTCAGCGCCTGCTTGCTCTATCAGATCAGGAAGACTCATATTATCATACAGCACATCCATATTTTCAGAAGCCACTGGTGTGGAAAGAGAAAAAGAAAGTGAAGAACAAGTACACTAATAGAATTGCTGTAATCAGAATCAGCTGTAACATTGCCAAATGTGTATACAGACTCCATAGAAGCAGTCCTGGGGCACATAGGTGTTTTCTCCTTGGTCCTCAAGTAACACGCTCAGTTAGCTGCCACTGGGTTGCCTGGAGGGAATTGCTTCCTGCATCTCAGGAACCACATGTGGAAGAGGGCTATGCTTTGCTGTCTCCACAGTTTGCAAGCCCCCTGACATGGGTGCTGGGAACTGAACTCTGGGTCCTCTATGAGCACAGTCTGCGCTTGTATCCTTTCCTTCACTGTTGCTGTGATAAACCTCATGACTGTAGTAAGGAGGCTGCTCGTTTGTTCCTGGACACTTAGCCCTGAAATAATCACACAGAAACTGTATTAATTAAATCACTGCTTGGCCCATTAGCTCTAGCTTCTTATTGGCTAACTCTTACATATTAATTTAACTCATTTCTAGTAATCTGTGTATCGCCATGTAGCTATGGCTTACCAGCTTAATTTTCCAGTGTCTGTCTCAGGCAGGCTACATGGCTTCTCTCTGACTCTGCCTTCTTCCTCCCAGCATTCAGTTTAGTTTTCCCCACCTACCTCTGTTCCCTGCACAGGCCCAAGGCAGTTTCTTTATTAACCAATGGTAATCACAGCATACAAAGGGAAATCCCACATCACATGACCAAGCTGATGATAGAAAGAAGGGTTTCCTTGGGCTTACAGCTCCCAGGGGGAGAGTCTACATAACATCAGGGAGGCATGGGAGCAGGCAAAGAAAGCTGAGCTGGACTTGTGAAAGCCCAAGAAGAAGAAAAGAGAGAGAGAGAGAGAGAGAGAGAGAGAGAGAGAGAGAGAGAGAGAGAGAGAGCTGGGACTAAGGGGACAACTATAACCTCTCAAGCCTGCCCCCAGTGATATATTTCCTCTAGCAAGGCTTCATGTTCTAAAAGTTCATCAATTCCCAAACCATGCCACCACCAGACATCAAGTGATAAAATACTCAGGCCTGTGTGGATGTTTCATCCAAACCACCACAGCACCCTAACTGCTGGGGTATCTCTCCAGATCCTCTTATAAGTGTTTTTCCCTCCCTCCCTCCCTCCCTCCCTCCCTCCCTCCCTCCCTTCCTCTTCTTTCTTTCTTTCTTTCTTTCTTTCTTTCTTTCTTTCTTTCTTTCTTTCTTTCTTTCTTTCTTTCTTTCTTTCTGTCTTTGAGACAGGGTCTCACTATATAACCTTGGCTGGCTTGGAACTCACAAAAACAGACCTGTTTGTTTCTCTTCCTCTTAGTGCTGAGACTAAGGAGTGTGCCACTCCCCCCCCCCCCTTTCTCAGAAGTCTACATAAGTTTACAGAAAGATGTGGCCTCCTTTGTGCTTCTCTTCTGAGGATTTCCCCATATGCCCTGGTTGCATTTTTTTTTATCATTTATACTGCATTTTAGTTATTTAACTTATTAGCTTATCTTAAAATGAGAGGACAAGATAATCTGAATCCAGGCATGGTGATACATGCTTGAAACCCCAACACTCAGCAGGCTGAGTCAAGAGGATCCTGAGTTCAAGGCCAGCCTGGGCTATAAATCTAGACTGTAGCTCTAAAATCTGCACCACCACGGCCAAAACAGCTTCCTTTAGTGGAAAGCAGGTAGGAAGAGGGAAGGGACCGGTCAGTGTAAGGTGTATCTGGAACGTGTGGTGACTCCATTTTGTCACACGCATCGCTGTCGCCGTCACACTTACTGGGGCTCAATGTTCCAAGGGGTCTTGTTTCATAGTGGTTGAGGTCAGGCACACTATTGAAGAAAAGGTGCCTCATTTGGATTCTTGGTCCAAATGATGGCTCAACTGAATCCCAATAGACAATTTTAAATGTTTATAGTAATAATAGTGTTAATTGCTACTGAGGATAAAATATAATCTTTGTTTCAGGGACTTCCGCCCTGTCTGAGGATTCTGAGAAGAAACCAACGCCAGGCTACCCTTTTTACACTTGTTTTTCAAAGATGCCATTACCAAAGGATCCCACCCCCCATCATTTGGGATACAAGGATGTGACCTGGGAGTTGGAGATGAATAAAATGACTGCTTGTATGTGTACTGTTTGGATGGCAAGCACTGATGATGCAATAAAAGTGGCTGCCATGGAGAATCAGGAAATCAAGCTGAGGCTGTCTCTCCTGGGTCGTGTACTAGCTATATACGTGAGGCCCTAGGTTCAGTGCCCAGAACTCCCAGGAAAACAGAGAGAATCTAGAAATTGAGCCAGGCATGGTTGTACATTCCTGTAATCTTAAAACTTGGGAGGCAGGGGCACCAGATCTCTGTGAGTTCAAGGCCAGCCTTGTCTACATAGCAAGACTGAGGCCAGCCTAGGACCATAGAGTGAGACCTAGGCTATAAAAAAAAAAACCCAAAACCTTCAAAATCAAGAATCTAGAAATCGAAGATTCAGGTAAGGTAAGGTGGGCATTCCTGGACTCCTAGTAATTGTGTGGTAGAGGCAGGAGAATGACAAGTTTGAAGTCAGCTTGAGCTACACAGTAAGTTTGAAAACAGCCTCAACAGCTATGAAATTCAGTGTGCTGTCTTTTGGGTTATACCACCTCACCAGCTTGTGTAATAGGGTTGCTCAGACCACCTCACCAGCTTGTGTGATAGGGTTGCACAGACCAGCTTACCAGCTTGTGTAATAAGGCCTCTCAGACCAGCTTAGTCATTTGCCTGCCTTCCTCTCCAAAGACTGTCATGGCATACAGCAGTCCCTGAGTATAGTGAGAGGTCTCTTGTTTGTTCCTGGCTGCTCAGCCTCATAATAATCACATAGAAACTATACTAATTAAACCACTGCTTGGCCTATTAGCTCTAGCTTCTTATTGGCTAACTCTTACATATTAATTTAACCCATTTCTATGAATCTATGTATTGCCATGTGGCTGTGGCTTACCAGCTAAGGTTCTGGCGTCTGTCTCCTGTGGGGCTACATGGCTTCTCTCTGACTCTGCTTCCTTTCTCCCAGCATTCAGCTTAGTTTTCCCTGCCTACCTAAGTTCTGCCCAATCAACAGGCCAAGGCAGTTTATTTATTCATCAATGGTATTCACAGCATACAGAGGGGAATCCCACATCACCTCCCCTTTTCTTTTTAAATGAAAAGAAAGGTTTTAACTTTAACATAGTAAAATTACATATAACAAAACAGTTATCAAGAAAGAGTTGTAATTACAACATTTATATCTACTTTATTTTTATTATAACTAAGGAAAACTATATCATTACTATCTACTTTTCAACTCCATCAAAGACTCCAGAAGGATAAGATATTACCTAAGCAAACAGGAAGTGCACTGTAAGCAACTTCCAAAACTCTAGAATTGACAGAGACATCTCACTGCCTGACAGTCATCCAAAGTTCTTCTGTACCATTGGGGCATCCACCTTCAGCCCACAGGCCCATAGTATTCAGCAGACTTTTCCGTGAAGCAGGAAATTTCAAAGATAGTTCCACCTATATTGGCAGCTTGTCAGTCACTTTTTTCTGTATTCTGCAGAATGTCTAGAAGACTCTTTCATGAAGCAGGAACCTCAAAGGACCATCTCACCTTTAGGCAAGTTAAACAGTCATTGCTCTGTGGGTCCTGCATGTCCAGTTCACACAGCATACTATCAAGCAGTCTAGGCAAGAGCAATTTCTTGCCCAAATGGCTAACCGACTCCATAAGGAGCCTCTTCAATGCCCATCTTCCTCTTGAAGTAGATCGGTGCTGTCAGGAGCAGATGTGTCTCACTGTCATGAAAAATCCTAAGTTCTTAAACATTTTAAATGACATATTATGTTAGTCTTTGAGATATTTGAAGAATAACTATCAGCTGGGTGGTGGTGGCGCACACCTTTAATCCCAGCACTCGGGAGGCAGAGGCAGGCGGATCTCTGTGAGTTCGAGGCAAGCCTGGTCTACAAGAGCTAGTTACAGAACAAGAACCAAAAAGCTATGGAGAAACCCTGTCTCGAAAATCAAAAAAAAAAAAAAAAAAAAAGAATAACTATCCATCTGAAATATATATCTGTACATCTAGAAAGCCAAACTAACCTGACTACAAGCTTGACTACTATAGATGACTATCTATTGACCTATATTTCTTAGTTATACATTACATTTTTAAGTGAGCTGCACAAACACAATACCTTAATCAAGTTTAGAAATACATATACACAGTATAAAAAAACTGACCTTAAATTTGTATCAATAGACCAAGATTCATACCAGTGCAAATCTCTATAGTATATCCCCCTTTAAATGTAAACAAACATTTATAAACAATATTTTGGAATATGGGTATAGTTGTCTCCAAACTGCTTCCTGCTATTTATTGGGCAAAGTAATTTTTTGAGGGGGTGCTCAAGGCAATCTTTCAGGGGGTTTTGGTCCATCAGACAACATTAGTCTGGAAGGATTTCACAGGTTCTCATCCTCTGTGGAAACAAAAGAAGAACCTCTTTTCCAAAGCAACATATCCTTAGACTCAAATTCTGAAGTCACGATACCTTTAAAGTATATTTTTTGGTTTAGTTTAGCAGCTCGTACAATGAAATGTCTATCTGTACTTAACTCATTTACAGTCAAAAAATTCAAAGAAAACACAATAATATACATAGTCCAGACTCTTTGTGAATTTTCCATCTTTATGTGGCTTATTTTCCTTTACTCTTTTTAATCTATGACTGTCTGTACTCTGTCTACTTCTTTTCCAACTCTCTATACTCTTTCTCACTGAAAGAGGCTGGGCTTTACAAAGTCTATCTATGCCTCACATTTTAAAAATCATTTATTTATTATTATTATTACTTGTGTGGAAGGGGTTGTGTGTGTATGCCATGGCACTTCTGTGAAGATCAGAGAACAACTTTTAGGGTTCTCTCTCTCCTTCTACTATCTACCCTGGGGAATGAATGAGGATTGTCAGTTTAAAAAAGTAGTTTATTACTATTATTTTTATCCCCAAGTCATCTTAACAGCCCTATATCTATACATTTAAAAAAAACTTCAGTGAAAGATACCATTTACCAATTATTATTGTATTTGTTTGGCTCCCAGCACCCAATGGAGTTTGTCTGTGAGAAAAACGAGGAAAGGTGTTTGTAGTTTGGGGATCAAGGCTTCCCACCTCATTAGAGCCAAACTCAGCATTTTTTTTTTTTTTTTTTTGCTTTGATTTGTTTCTGTTTTGAGACAGGGTCTCAAAAAGCTTCCAATTCACTATGTAGTTATGGATGACCTTGAACTCCTGAGTCTCAACATTTTTGTCTTTTATCCATCCACCTGTCCATCTGGGACCCAGAACTCAGCTGTGGTCTCCTCTCTTTCCAGTTCACTCTGTCTTAGATCCTGCTCCCTTCTCTCCTGGCTACTTCTTATCACAGAAACCCTTCAGGCTTTGAGCACATTTTCTTGACTCCAGTCATGCACTTCTATCTTGAAAGACATCTTAACCGTGTATCATCTCTTGTTCTAATGAAAAGGTTTGTATTCGGCGTGGCAGCATGCCCTCTGATCTCTGTACTCAAGAGGCTGAGGAGGGGGACCATGAGTCAGAGACCAGCCACTGGGCTACCCATTGAGACTCTGTCACAAACAACCAATCAAACAAAAGAGGGAACAGGGCGATTGCTTAGTGGGCAAAAACCATTGCCCAACAAACCCAGGCAGAAAGCCAGGCAAAGTGACGTGAATCCAGGGTCAATGGACCCAAGGACCGTGGACTGAAATCTCTTAATCCATGCACTGAAATAAATCTTCCTTCTTAATAAATAAAATCAACCTTGGGTCAGGAAAAGGACCTAGCAACTTTGTGACAGAAACTAGTCATAGAGAGTCAGAGGGAGTCTGGAAGACAGAGAGATGCATAGGAAGTAGTAGGGAGGGGCTTCGAGTGGGGAAGTCAATTTTGGTTTGAAAGAACAGAAGGATGCTCTTTTTCAGAGACATCAGCGAAGAGGGAAGATCAGCTAGTTGCTCCTCAACCTTTCTGATCTAGCAGGTTTGTACCCCAACCTCTGACTGCCTAATCTTATTGATAAATAGAATAATGAGTTTTAGTTAAAGCTGTATTTGATGGCAGGAGGCAGATCCAGCAGTATGTAAACGTCTCACTGGGCCGCCGAGGAAGAAGTGGGCCAGTAACCATGGAGCAGTAATTAAAGATTCAGGTGCAGCTTCTGTGCCAAAAATAAAACAGCTCAAAGGCAGAGAGACCCTAAAGTTCATTCCCAGTGACAAACTTACTCCAACAAGGCCACATCTCCTAAACTTGGTGGCCATTCTTATTTGAATTACCACAAGAATGTAGATCAATAGTATAACACTTATCTAGCCTGTGTGGGGCTCTGGGTTTAATCCCCAGCACTGAAAAAAAAAAAAAAAAAGAAAGAAAGAAAGAAAGAAAGAAAGAAAGAAAGAAAGAGAAAAGATAAGGGAAGACAAAAAAGGCAAGAGAGATTAAAATGTATCCTTACCTCTGTCTTCTAAGGTTGTGTTATTCCCATGTACCCGTTTCTTCTCTGCCATATGTCTTAAAATAGTCACATCCACTCATTATCATTCATTATCTATTTATAGCACCAATGTTCAACTACATTATTCTTAAAAATTTGACATCTATTATGTGCTTTTAACCTACCCTTTTTTAGGTTTTTGTTACGTTTTAAAAACAGAATTAATTGATTTTACTTTTCTGGTATAAGTGTTGTGGCCCCAGCAGGAGCCTGGATCTTCTGAAAAAAAAAAAACAAACAAAAAAAAAAAAACCACTCTGGTGTGAATCTTCACCAGCCGGTCAGTGAATTCCTGATAGGGAAACTTGGTAGACAGTCTCTTTCCAGAGGTCAGGGTGGAGTAGTTGTGGGTCTGGGAGATGTGTCAAAGATGGCCTTGGTGAAGTTGCCCAGGGTGAAGGTGAATCAGTACTGGCTAACCAGCAGCTTTTGGGGAACAGAGCAAAGACGATTTCAGTACCTCTGGGGCCAGGGATGAGGGGTACCAGCACAGAGCCGCAGGGTGTGGGACTCGCCAGACTTGCTACCCAGGTATCCTCTCTTTACAGGGACAATGGAAAGCTTGGGAAAACTAATGGTCTCTTGGATGGCAGTGACTACTACCTCCATAGAGCACTTAATGTTGGGTCCACGGAGGTCACACAAAGATGGGGACAGACCACCAAAGTATAGTAAACCAGAAGCAAACTTTATTCCAGGAAAAAAAAAATTAAAAATCTCCTAGGAGCACAAAAAGTTTATCAGCTAGCTGAGACCATAGCCAGAGATGGACTTGTAAGGCTGTGGCAAGGAACAGCTTCTGAACCTCAGCTTTTAAAAGTAAGGATTAGGCAATAGCAAAAGCATTTTTAATCTTGAAACTTAGACACAGATTGCCCGTCTTTGCAGTAGTTAGTACCAGGGTTTTTCAGTTAAACTAGTGTTTGTAGTTAGCCCATTGTTTCTCTCTGGCTTTGCTGATGGTGTTTACTGCCCTCTGCATTCCCGACACTGCCAGTTTGCATAGCAGGGAAGGGTATGAGACAATATAAAACCAAAAAGTCACATACATCTCATCAGTTAAAAGTTAACTCAGCTCACATCAATTGCTGGTCATGTGTGGCCAGGGGCGTTATCTAAAAGCTGATCCTCAGTTTTGCCGAGTGTCCCTCAGTTTGCAGAGAGCTGCTTTAGCCTTGCAAATGTGTAAAACAAAGTAACCCACTTTTAATAGTCAATCCTTAAACTGCTGGGACAGCTGCTGACAGCCTGCTCTCATTCTCCCAGGCTTACAGCTTTATATTTCTTTATTTCCTACCTCCTTATTTTTGGAGTCTACACTTCTATATTCTTATTCTTGGACTCTTCACCACATACACTCGGAGGTAACATCATCATGCTTTTAACAACCGTTATCACACCAGAGACTCAGCTGCTCAGATAACCACTCTGTCCCGGCTCTTGAGCTGGCTGGGTACAGTTCAGTCTATAGTATCACTGTAGAACATAATAAATTGTTCACGCACATTCTGGAAGCTAGCAGAAGAAGCCATAAACAGGTCAAGTTCCAGTTCTGTTTCCTTCTGCTGGGGCCCCAGGCAAGTTAGTCAGCTGTTTCTGTTTCCTCCTCAATACAATGAGAATGCTGACGTTGCCGTTGCGAAACAGGGCTGTGAAAACGAAACCTAAGCCACAACGTCATAGGCCAAGTGATTTTCTTCCTGTAAATGTTCCCAGAGTGCTGGGACACTGGCAGGAAATTCAGAGTGAACAGGCAGACTCATCAGTCAATCAGGTCTTGAGTCTTGATTCTATGTACTGCGTTGCATGGGTAAAAAAAAAAACCAACGGCAGCAAAACCCAGCAGATGTCTGTATGACATTCATCGTGGACCAAGTACGGAGTGTCTCACACTCAGAGATCTACGCCTCTGCCTCCGGAGTGCTGGGGTTAAAGGTGTGCACCACTACTGCCTGGCAAACTCATTTATTCTTACCAGCTGCCTCCAGTATTACTTTGGAAAGGAGCAAAACTTCAACACAAAAAGTTCAAATGATTCGACCAAGGCCACCGAGCTGCTGAACTTTTAAGTCCCTCTCCCTCAGGAAAGAGGAAGCAGCCTTTTGTGAACAAAAGAGCATTTCTGGCACCTTTCTTTATAAATACCAGACTTAGTTTTCTCCAGATTTTATAATTCAAAAATAACCTTTGGAGGAAGTCAGCTTCGGCCCTGACACTGCCCGGGGATGGGAAGCGATTTGACCTTTCATTAAATGGGCATGGGTGCATTGAATATTTCTCCTCCATCCCGAAATGCATATGCTCACTTTAAAGTATGAAGTGATGTCTCTGGGAGCTTGGGTGGCCCCCAGTCCTGTTCCGTTACGAAAGAGTAACTACAGCGGGAGTTGGTGACAGAGGAACCAATAAGTGTGACTCACTTCCGGAATACCTCCCCGACTTCAGGGCAAGCAAATCCCCAGATGTGTGCACCGGTGTGTAGACTTGGTTGGTGGAGTCTGACCCGCCCACAGAGGTACACCATGTTTACACACTATAGTTAGAAGGGCGCTAATCTGGTTTTCAGTTATAAAGGGAACACGAGCCTCAGCTGTCACACTGAGTACCCTGAGAACTGGTATCTGAGAAACAGGACAGAGACAGCGTCTCAAATTGAAGTCCATACATTGTCAGGGCTGGAGACGGGGCGCGGTCCACAGATCGTTTGCCTAGCTTTCGGGAGGTCCGATGTTCGATTTTCAGAACCTCAGAAGCCAGGAGTGCTGCCGTGGGCTATCCATCCAGAACTGGATAGGTGGTGGCAGAAGAATCACGTGTCCAAGGCCGTCTTTGGCTCCACCGTGAGTGTGAGGCAGCCTGAGCTACGAGATAGACACTGTCTCAAAAAGAGTTCCTCTACATCTCAACTCAAGTGCTCTGGCTCCTGGAAGAACTGGTTTTATTTTTGCTATTTTTGTTGTTGTTGCTTTTCCCTCCTCTTCATGTGTTACGTTTGAAAAGAGGTCTTTCTATATAGCCCCATCTGACCTCAATCTCATGATTCCCCTGCCTCTTCTCCCAAGTACAGACACAGTCTACCACATCCGGCTTACCCCCCAGCCCTCCACACACACATTATTCCTTCGGTGTCAGGGATTGAATCCAGGACCTTCCCAATAGCGAGAAGGTACCCTACCACTGAGCTACACTCTCAGCTCCTGGCCCTTCCCCACAGCGAGTAGGTACCCTACCACTGAGCTACACCCTCAGCTCTTGGCCCTCCCCCACAGCGAGAAGGTACTCTACCACTGGGCTACACCCCCAGCTCCTGGCCCTCCCCCACGTGAGTGGGTACCCTACCACTAAGGTACACTCTCAGCTCCTGGCCCTTCCCCACAGCGAGTAGGTACCCCACCACTGAGCTACACCCTCAGCTCCTGGCCCTTCCCCACAGCGAGAAGGTTCTCTACCACTGAGCTATACTCTCAGTTCCAGGAATAACTGCTTTACCACAGAGCCGCCCATGTCTAGTGAGTATCGCATGCGCATAGCAGGCACCGTGCCAGAACCTGGTATCGTGACTAAATGGATGGAACAGCTGAACCACCCTCGGACACAGGCTGCATCCGAAGCCCTTTTCCTTTGCCGCCTAAGTCATCGCTGTTTATGCCACAGCAAATCCTATGAAGTCCTGTCTCGTGTGAAAACATTCCAGTGGTAGTAAAGAGACCATTGAAATCTTGGGAAAGGACACCTAGGGTTTAGACTACAAGGAAAGGCAACCACAGGTCCCGGTTTGCTCTTTATACAGGCTGATTTGCAGGACATTTGTGGAACCTTTTCGATCGTTGTCGTCTACATCTTTGGCTTAATTTCTTATTTAGACCTCATGTCTAATAAGGAAACATGACACCTCGGTGAGATTTAAATTGGAAAGTAAAAGAAACCAAATTGCATGGACCATGACAGTTTTAAAGCCCCAGGGGCCGATTCTATTTGATTAGCACTCAAAAGTTGTTGTTTGTGCCGTGCAGATTTCACGGTCTGAAGACTAGAACATCTTGATGTGCATACAGCTGACCAGGCTCTGGGCCTGTCTCCCAAGGTGGCTCTCTCTCCAGCTAACTCTGCCACTCCCTGGTTATCAGATCTCCCAGAGAAGAGGGGACTGGCCCAGGGATTCTTCACTATCTTGTTTTTGGCACCTCCTTTAATTTAATCTTATAAACCATCCTCTCATTAAATGCTCATTAAGTTTCCTAGATACAGTTACCTTCTGCAGATAGAATCTCATTTTTATGAAATTAATAGGTAATGCATTCTTAACTCTTCCAGGATTCTGAGATATGGCAGGAAATAGTAACTTGAAGGGAAGGGTATGTTAATATGTCTATTAAAGTTTCAGGAGCCAAGAATAAAGTAGAGGCTATGTTCAACTTGCAGACCCATGTGGAAAGGAACCCAGAACAATGCATATCCAGCCATGGGTGCAATTCCCAGGGCAGCCTTTTCCTCAGAGACAGCCAACAGGCCAGAGGATGGCTGGTACTGCCTCAGTGTCTGTTCTTTGTTCATCTTTATTGGGACTGGATGCAGCTCGTGGACCAGAAGAGACAGGAAGGGTGTTTGAATAGAGAGAGGAGGATCCATAGAGTCTTGTGATAGAGCCCAGGCTGGCTGGGAACTTATGAGCCTCCTATCTAAGTCTAAGTGCTGGGGTTAGAGGAGTGTGCCACCACACCTGGAAACAGTAATCGTGAAGTTCATGCACAAACAAAAAGTATGAAATTATTGCACATCATGAAAATTTAGTTCTCGTAAGGAAATAAAACTAACACATCTTAAACCTCAGAATGATAGGAACCTGTTGATAATGGTTGTTAAAACACAGTTGGAGACTGGGTGTGGTGGTGCTGGCCTCACTTCTCACTAAGTAAATAATAAAGGTTTAACATTGTGTTTTAATTGTTTATCTTTTGTTGTTGTAGAGATAGGCCCAGATTGATCTCAGTTTTACTAAGTAGCATATATATAAATCATAAGCTACAATCCTGTCGGGGTTAGAGGACAACTCGCAGGAGTCTGTTTTCTCCTTTCACTTTTACATGGGTTCCAAGGATTGAACTCAGCTCGTCAGACTTATGTGACAAATGCATTAAATGTCTGAGGCATTTTAAAGGGCTGACCTTGAACTTCTGACCCTCCTGTTCCTGTGCTCTGAATGCTGGAATTGAAGGCTGTATCCCCATACCCTGAACCCAGGACTTGGTGCGCACTGGCAAGTGCTCTCCCTACCAAATAGTTCCACTCTCAGTCCCGAGTTATTGTCTTCACTGGATTGAATATTTATTTATGTTTCAAAAGACTAGAAATATCAGTTTCTGTGAAAAGAAGTTCTCTGAGTCCCAATTCAAAATTTCAAATAGTGTTTCTCTGGATACATGGACTTTAAGACTTTTTATTCCCTCTGAGACAGGGCCTTGGCTATCTTGGAACTAACTCTGTAGACCAGGCTGGCTTAGAACTCACAGAGATCCTCCTGCCTCTGCCTCCTGAGTGCTGGGATTAAAGATGTATGCCACCATCGCCTGGTTTAAGACTGCTTTAAAAAAGATTATTTATATTTTTTAATTTATGTGTGTGTGTGTTTGAATACCACATGTATGCAGGTGTTCATGGAGGCCAGAAGAGGATGTTGGATCCCCTGAAGCTGGAGTTACAGTTGTTCATGATGTGGTGCTGGGGACTGAGCTTGGGTCCTCTGGGAGACCAAGAAGGACTCTAAGCTGATGGAGGAGGGCCATCTTTCTATCTGTTGTTTCATTGGCTAATTAATAAAGAAACTGCTTGGCCTTTAATAGGACAGAAAATTAGGTCAGCGGAGTAAACAGAACAGAATGCTGGGAGAAAGAAGCCGAGTCAGTCAGTCGCCATGATTCTCCCGCTGGACACAGACGCAGGTTAAGATCCTCCCTGGTAAGCCACCAGCTAGTGGTGCTACACAGATTATTAGAAATGGGTTAATCAAAGATGTGAGAATTAGCCAATAAGAGGCTAGAACTAATGGGCCAGGCAGTGATTAAAAGAATACAGTTTCCGTGTAATTATTTCGGGTAAAGCTAGCCAGGTGGCGGGACGCAGCCTGCCGCCGCCGTTGCTTCAACACTAAGCTACTGAGCTACCTCTTCAGTCCCAAGATGTTTCGACTTTCTTGAATCGGAGTGTGTGTGTGTGTGTGTGTGTGTGTGTATTATGTCTGCACAGAGATGAGCACAGTGCATCAAGTTTGGGAAGAACGAGTGAACAATTAATACACTAGTATGAATTTTAGTGAAGTCTCCTTAAAAACAATTATCACCACCACCACAGAGTGAGTATTAGTAAAATGAAATAAAAATTATGAAGTGTGAGCTGCTAAGATGGTTCACCGTGTAAGAGCACATGTCATGTGGTTAGCATGAGAAATTGCCCCTATAGGCTCAGCTACCTGACCTTGGTTCCCAGGCGGCCCAGTTCGTGGGTGCTGTTTGGGAGGTCTGTCTGGAAGTGCTGTGGGAATACAGCACCAGGGGCGGGTGGGCTTGAACACCTCACAGTATCGCCCACTTCCAGTTCAGTCTCTGCTTGGTGCTCAACTTCCTGCTTCTCACATCAAGCCTGCCACCTGATGCCTCCACCCCACCAGGATGGTGTCTTGTCTCTCTGGTACTAAAGGTGAATACACAAACTCTCTCTTCTGTAAGTTGCCCCGGTCACAACAACCAAAAAGTAACATACACACATAATAATAATAATAATAATAATAATAATAATAATAATCTAAAATCAATTAGTGACTGTCATGGCCATTTCAATAGACAGAGCAGCAGCTGCCGTTGACTGAAGAGTTTGGTGTGTCAATGGCCCCGAGGGAGAAGCGTCTGAAAAGAGTGAATTTATTGCTTGCTGTAGAGAATGGAGCATAACATGAGTAGAAACAATTCTAGAGTTTGGGCTTTGCTGAGGCGATAGAAAAGGAGGGTTTGTTGAGGGCAGTGTGTGTTCTGTGGTTGGGTTTGTGACTAAGCCTTATGTCTAGGGAGGGCACCTAGGACAGAATAAAGCTGAGCTCACTGGAGAGAGGGAGAGTGTGGTACTTTGTCACAGAGGGAGGCGGGACTGTTCTAAGAGAGAGGTACAGATTGACTTCACCAACCTGGATCAGGCTCCGGGAGTCCAATACCAGGCGGTTTCTTCCCAACGTATTTAAACCCAGTACAGTCTGGGAGACGCTTCCCAGTGTGATAGAATCCCCTGTAATTACACTGAAACTCAACTCAGAGTACACGTCCTTTCTTCCAGGAAGGTGGGCTCTAGAGAGGATCGAAGGGTCTGGCTTGGTGTGCAGTTAGCTAGAGGTCATTTGGGCCATTAGCCACCTCTGGTCCTGGCTGTGGAGCCTGGTGGTGCCTCTGGCTGTCAGGGTCATTTAGATTGCTAGTCACCTCCAGTCTTAGCTGTAAGAACTTGGTACAGCCAGCCAACAGATGACACACCACCAGGCTGTCTGTCATTCCCCGTTCTCAGCTTTCTGAAGAAACAGTTATTCAGAAGAATGGGTTTTACCTCTTTCCCATCGAAAGACCATTTTGCTGCTAAATATTCCTGGTTTCTCTGGAGACCCGTGGGCTCAAGGACCTCCCTGCTATGCTCCCAACAACTTTGCAGGCAGCACATTCAGTCAAAATCACAGAGTGATTTTAATTTCTCAGACTAACGGCGTCTGAAGTTGGCGTCTCATGGAGAGTCCGTGCAGTAGGAACCACTACGGCTTCCCCGTGAGCCTGGACCAGCTTGCAACTCTTATGGGCTGTTTACCTTTCATCTTGGGGAGGAGTTAGCTATTTAGGGGCCGCTTGTGGTGGTGTGTGTTTGTAATCCTACTACTCAGGAGATGGAGCAGAAGGGCTGGGCAAAGTAATCAATTAGTTAAAACAATAGCTCAGCCGAGCGGTGGTGGCACACACCTTTAATCCCAGCACTTGGGAGGAAGAGACAGGCAGATCTCTGTGAGTTCGAGGCCAGCCTGGTCTAAAGCATGAGTTCCAGGACTGCCAGGGCGATACAGAGAAACCCTGTCTCGGAAAACCAAAAAACAAACAAATAAAAAACCAAAAACAAAACCAACCAACAAACCAAACAAACAAAAAACCCAGAAAAACAAAAGAATAAACACCAAAAACTCCAATTCACAGAATTCTACTAATTTTATTGGAAAATGCCTCCCTCTGCGTGAGTCCCTGCACCCAAAGCTAAGCAGATCCTCATTTCCTTCTCCCTCCACCCCCACAACCAGAGTTTAGGGGTCTCTGTGGGTTTACCAGTTGTCAGCATTGCTCTGTTCTGACTCGCTGTGTTTGAGACAGCGTCTCATGTGTCCCACACTGGCCAGGAGCTCACTGTGTACTCACATCTGGCTGGGGGCTTCCCATCGTCCTAGCTCATCTCCCGAGGGCTGGGATTACAGGTGAGCATCACCACAGCTGGGCTCTTTCTTACTCGGGCCATTGGACACTGGGAATCGTACAGTGTGCGGATTTCTGGGTGTTTCTCTCACAGGGCTCGAAGTTTTCTTTTTAAATTAATTAGTAATTTGTGGGAACAGCCGCCCCGAGTTATGATATCCCTGCCCCCATTTGAGGTGCTTAACTGCAAAGAAAAACATGTTTGACATAAAAATTACCCTCTGCTCCTGGAGTAGGGGAAGGACTCTTGAGTGCACAGTCCCTCGCAGCCCCCTCCTCATTTGTCACCATGGTATAAAAGCCAGCCATAGCAGAACAATAAAGAAGCCGCTCCACCTCAATCTCATGCTCTGTGCATTCCTTCAATCCGGACACCCTTCGCCGATTTTCTTGGTCTTCAGGTCGTGCAGGCGTGGCAGTAATTCTCTTTTTATTTAAAATTGTGTTTACTCACTGTATGTGTATGGGGGCTGGCTCACATGCCATGATGCTTGTGAGGTCAGAGGTCAGCTTTGAGTTGGTTCGCTCTTCTATCATGTGAGCTCCAGGGATGCAACTCAGGCGGTCAGGGTTAGCCGAAGAGGTCTTTACCCACTCGACCACCTGGCTAGCCTAGCATCACGCGGTCACGGTATATTCATGCTTTAGCATGGACAGTACTTCATTCCTCTTATGAAATTTCGCCTGCGGATATGCCATGCTTTGCTTCTGCATTCACCATTCCTCAAATGGTGGGTATTTAAAGGTGCCATTTTTTGGCTATTACACATAATGTTATTTTGAATAGTCATGTACAAATTTTTGTTTGACCATATTTCTTTTGCGATTGTGGGTGCGTGTTCAGCCGTGTGTGTGTGTGTGTGTGTGTGTGTGTGTGTGTGAATCATTCCTCCGGCTCTATCCACCTTCTTTTTTTAAAAACAGGGTCTCATTATGTAAACCAGGCTGGCTTCAAACTAACAGAGGTTTTCCTGCCTCTATCTCCCAAGTGCTGTGGTTAAAGACTGAAGAGTCCAAAATAAGAATATAAAAATGTAGATTCCCAAAATAAGCAAAAGTAAATAAATATAAAGTTGTAAGCCTAGGAGAATAAAAACAGGCTGTCAGCAGCTTTCTCAGTAGCGTAAGGACGGACTATGAACAGTGGGTTACTCTGCTTTACAACCCATAGCTCTATTTGAGAGGCTGAAGTGGCCTCTGCAAACTGAGGATCAGCCTTTAGATACTTTTTGGTTGTGCATCTTCCTGTTCCCTTCCCTGCCAGGGGAAAACAACGGACTAGATATGAACACTAGTTTAACTGAAAAACTCTGTTAACGGAAGTTGCAAAGAAGGGCAATCTGTGTCTAAGTTTCACCTCAAGATTGTAAAAATCCCTTTGTTATTGCCTAAGGCTTGTTGCTTAGTGTAAAAAGGGAGGGTTCAAAAGCTGGCCTTTGCCACAACCTTACAAGTCCATCTCTGACTGCGGTCTCAGCCAGTTGATAAGCTTTTTGTGCCCTATGGAGATTTATTTTTTTTAACTCTTATTTTTTTCCTGGAATAAAGTTTGCTTCTGGTTTACTAGACTTCGACTGTCTGTCCCCGATCTTTGTGCAAACCCCACGGACCCAACAAGGTGTGCACCACCACCACCCTGTGATCTCCATGACTTTAATTTTATAAATAATTTTTGACATTATTTTATTCATTATTTATTATTATTCTATTATCGTCAAAACTTCCAAATTTTATTTATTTATCCAGTTTACTTGAAATGAGCCAGAATAAATTGGCTGTGGGGAAAAAAGTTTCTAAAAATCAAGAGACTAGCTGCTGAGAGATGGTGCTAATGTTTTAGATGGTTGCAGTTTTCTGTGCTGCTGTAGTAATTTCTAACGTTTCGCAGGTATGAGACTTCAGGAACCCACTTCGATATTTCAGAAGAGGAAATGGTGGCAGGAATGTCACTGGACGCTCTACAGCATAAAATAAAACACGAATAGATACAGGAAGTCATGATATTTATTTCCAACTCTTCCACAGCAGTTCACATACAATAAATACAGTTGTGTGCACAGGACTTCCTGTGGGTCTTTTAGTTGCATAATAAAGGTAATTGGGTAATAACCACACAGGGATGTTTATTCTGAATTCGTTTCTCACCATCGAAGGTAGTTGTTAGGGAGACTAGGTACACATAGGGACTATGGGTCTATGTTGGTTCCTTATATTTTGCTGGGTAAAACATAATTTCCTTTGTGGTCTTGCATTTTTCCTTATTAAGTATTACTTACCACCCCCACCACTGTTTTAAATAGGGTCTCACTGTGCAGCACAGGCTGGCCTCAAACTCGCCATCTTGTCCCCCTCTTATACAGTTCACAGTTTTGGGGAGAAGCATCGCACACATACAAAAACTGGAAAACCCTAACTGTTGGCAGTCCACCAACGAGAAGAGATCACCTCTCGATACTCAAGCAGCTCCCAGGTGTCCCTTACTAGAAGTCTGTGGTGTTTCTAAAGCACAGGCTCCTTTAAGAGTCGTGAGGGAAGGAGACAGAGTGATGCAGCCATTTCTGCCGCCTCCCATCTCCGCATGCTTCTCGGGGCTCCCACAGCGGCACCGAGTTGGACCAGAGCACCCGGAGGTTCACCTCCTCCGTGGTCGGTCGCAGCCACTGTGAGGAGGACGCGGGGAGAATCTGCCATTTCTACTGGGAAACAAGCGGCTCTGATGACTGTTGGCTCTGGATTCGCTGCTCCTTTCTTTATTGCAAGGCACCAGCTACTTAAAAAAAAATAAGGATGTTTAATTCATCCCTTCCAGAGAATGAAGGCTGTTTAAGAGATGCGCTGGGAAAATTGACTTAAACTCTTGAACTCTTATGCTAGATCAGATTGCAAAGAAGCTGATGACATTAAAAAAAAAAAGTCTGTGTTCCCAGAGCGTTCATTTCCAGATTTCTTCATAGTCCTCTTCCGCCTTTTAAGATCCTTTATTATAACTACCCAGAACTGATCACACACAGCTCAAAGCCCACCCAAGCCCTCTCACATACAAATATTTAAAAGCACGACAGACAATGAAAACGTACGGCGCACGCGTGCATATTAATGCTTTGGCGAGAGCGGTTTATGGTTGGTCCCGCTCCCTCACCAGGACAGACCACAAACTATGACCTGGGGGGGGGGGGGGAAAGGCTTCCTTGAAAGTGAGCCCCAAAGAAAGAGAGTAGAAAAATCTGTCACTGATACCGCTGATAATTCAAAGGAATAAAAACACAGAGGGTGCGTGTAACAAATCGCGTGACCGTCTCCATATGCTCTTCTAAGCATAAGCCTTGTGTTTCCATCCTGCTTAAAACTCAGAGAGAAACGTCACTATGGTCCAAAGTCATGAAATTCTGTTGTTCTCCAGCAGATGGCGATGTTGCTCTCAGAGCTGCCAGCTGTGTCGTCTCTCTGGAGGTCCTATGCTATTTTGCATAGCAAGCATTTTTTAAAAGTCATATAATTTCCCCCCTACACTCTATGAAAATGAGCATTTAAGAAGAAAAACGGATACTTGAAGGATTGTTTTCCTATCCACTCTCTCCAGCAGAGAAATTTCATCACATGTGACATTCCCGGAGGTTGCTATCAAAGTCCCAAAATACGAAATGCATCTCGCAAGTCATCAACTTCATATAAGGGCTGCGGAGAAAGAGAGATATAGCCTCAGTGAACGGCTTCAAAATTGAGCTTGGGGGGGGGGGAAGCGTGTAAATGAAGTGGGTGGCTTGAGAGGAAAGTATACTGGGACCAGGGCCTTTTTAGGAGGGAGAATTCTGGCCTGGAAGGAACCCCATCTGAGGGGAGGGTAATAACAGGAAGAGGTGAAGAGAAGGCGAGAGGAAGGAGTCTAAGTGGGGCTCTGCCCTGGGGAAAGACGGAAAAGGACGGAAACTGGACCGCAGGAACCCTGAAACATTCACCAGATAAAAAATGAGTGGTTCAGAAAATATCTAAGAGGCTCCAGTCAGGGGAGAGGGAGACAGAAAGAGGGAGAGGGAGATAGAGAGGGAGGGGAAGAGAGAGGGAGGGAGAGAGAGAGAGGGAGGGAGGGAGGGAGGGAGGGAGGGAGGGAAGGAGGGAGAGATTCTTACCAAAAGGATGCGCCGGAGCTGTCTGGTTAGACGGACAGAATTTTCATGCAGCCCCTCCCAGGCTTTGAAAGTTCTCTCTCGATTTTCTACAAATGTATTCCAGCAGTAGAAATAGTCTTAAAAGAAAAAAAAAAAGGCAAGATGGAAGTGTGTGTGTGTGGGGAGGGTACAGTGTGTAGGTGAAGGTCAGAAGTCGGAAGGTTAGAGGGTCCGAGGACAGTTCTCGAGACTTGCTTCTCTTCTTGCATCGTGTGGGGTTCCAGGATTCAAACTTAAGTCATCAAGGCAAAGACCCCTCTGAGCCATCTATCTATCTGACCCTCTTTTATTATTATTATTATTATTATTATTATTATTATTATTATTATTATTATTAGTCTGGTAAGGGCGGAACGCAGGGCTTTGCATATGCTGGACAAGAGTTCTGTCACTGAGCACACCCTCAGGGCCCCAACTTCTGTCCCTCAAATTCTGATCATTCTGAGACAGGTGCATACTCAGAATTCCAGCACTCAGAACGCAGGGGCCAGAGAGTTGCAAGTTGAAGGCTGGCCTGGGATAGTGAGACCCTGTCTCAAAAAACAAAGCAATACATTTGACATCGAAGAGGAATTGATAGTAGGTAGGGAGTCGCGCCCCCCCCCACCCCGTCCCCCTCCGAGCGCAGTCTCCCCGCTGACTAGCCTCACTCTAAATTGGGCATAACTCTCACCTTTGAAGGTCATGATCCCGATTTGGACACCGGCGCGGTGCAGTTTCCGCAGCCCCTCGGGCTCGGCCTTGCGGTCCTCGCAGAAGTAGAGGCGTGCGGTGAAAATCCTCAGGGTGAGGTTGGGGTTCCATCTTAGAAACTCAGCCACGTGCCGGGCACAGTCGTAGCAGGGGCTCCAGGAGGTGAACCAGGTGACGCGGTAACACCGGCCGGGGTCCAGGTCCCAGTCCGAGATGTAGCGTAGGAACAACAATTCCACGTGGCAGCCCGACTAGGGAGAGGGCAGAGAGCGCTAGTGACATGCCCTTCGACTTAGGGCCAGGGGCTGGGGGAAGGGGTGTCGCAACTGGCTGGCCTAGAACTCGGCATATAGACCAGGCTGGTCTCTAACTCATAGAGATCCACCTGCCTCAGCCTCCAGAGTGTTGCTCTGGAATCAAAGGCGTGCGCCACCACACGCAGCATACTGTTAATTTTCTTGTTAAGCGAGCTATTGTTGGAGTCAAGTCTATCTTCTTCCAGTCACAACGATGAACTGAGTTGCGACCAGAAGAAGAATCCTCCTTACAGGGATTACATTTGTGTTTCGAAAGTGCCTGTTTGGATGCAACATGTGAAACTGCACCGTGACCACTAGGTGGCGCCAGGACTATTTTGTGTGTGTGTGTGTGTGAGAGAGAGAGAGAGAGAGAGAGAGAGAGAGAGAGAGAGAGAGAGAGAGAGAGAGAGAGAGAGAGTCTATCTTGGCGTAGAAGTGGGGAGTGATTAAGTTGTGTGTGTGTGTGTGTTGTGTGCTCATCATGACTCTGATCATTGCAACAGTAGTAGGCCCACCTCCTATTGTGGAAAATAGTCTAAGACTCTGAAGATAGCTTTTAGTTTACTTAACTCTGTTGTTCTATTTCCTTAGTAGTAAATCGGGCTGGTGCTGTGAGCACTGCATGAGAAAAAAGATCAAGTACCAATTGATAGAACCATCTAGAAATACAGTGTGTCGTGGCTCCAAATAGGATTGTGTGCTAAAATGCTGCTAAGTTACCCTGTGAAAAGGTAGGCAAAAGAGACTACGTAATAAATCGCCAACTCCACGGGACCTTCCCTGGGAGTCCTGGAGACGCCCACGGGCACATGGAAGCCAATCTGCTACTCAGTGAACTCTGGTGGAAATACTTCTCTCAGGGAGCTGAAGGACTGATCTCATTACCCAGCAGGCGGGGCTTCTCTATGGCTTCCGAAAGAAGCTCGCCAGGTTAAACATGTTCGCTGGCCTCTGGTCTTTGTGATAGGAGGGAACAAAATTATTCAGATAAACAGAGTTGAGTTGATATCATTTTTCCCATTTTTTTCTCTTTGACTTTCAAAATAAATTTAAAGACAATGTACTTTTTTTTTTTCACTCAAGAAAGTGCTTGAGAAAGAACCCCGCGCTGAGGGGATAGAGCGCTGAGGGGCTGGACTTTGCTAGGGGTGGAGCTCGGGGTGGGCACTTGTCTGGCAAGGGCAGGTCCTTCATTTCATCTCTAGGACTGTGAAAATTATTACTTTTTTAAAGACAGGGTTTCTCTGTGTAGCCCTGGCTGCCCTGGAACTCACTTTGTAGACCAGGTTGGCCTCGAACTTGAGATCCGCCTGCCTCTGCTGGGATTAAAGGTGTGCGCCACCACCTGGCTGAAAATTAAAGTGTAAAAAAAATCAAAATACTCTTATTTTTTGTTTTTATTTATTTACTTTGGATTTTGCTATTTTTTTGGACACAGGGTCTCACTATGAAGCCCAGGCTGGCTTGAATTTATGGTAGTTCTCCTGCCTCAGCCCCCCAATCGCTGAAGATACATGCATAAAACACCAAGTTTGTTCTCTTACCTTAATGGTTTTTAAAGGCTATTTTTATTTAACGCGCATGGGTGCTTTGCCTGCATGTGCCTGGTACCCTTGGCGGCTAGGAGAGAGTGTTGGATCCCTGGAACAGGAATCATAGTTGCTGTGTGTTGCTGTGTGGGTGCTGGAATCAAGCCCAGGTCTTCCCAAAGGACACCAGGGGCTCTGAGCCCCAAGCAGCCTCTCCAGCCGCCTTCTTTACTTTCGTCTTAAAGCAGTTCAGAGGCTGGGGAAAGACAACAGAGGCTGGGGACAATTCTTGTCATTGAAGGAAGGTGTGCCATTAGGGTGCCCAGCATGACTGGGGAGGGCACTAACACCCTTCTGACCATGTCTAATGTGGGTGGATAGAACGTGAAAGGAATCCGAAGAAGCTGGTGGAGACAATCCAACAATCTGAAAAAAGTGCAGTGTGGTGGCGTATGCCGGTAATCACAGCGTGCAGAGGCAGGGGGATGGCCAGAGTTGGTCAGCTTGGGAGTATAGGTGTTTGCTTTCTCTCTCTCTCTCTCTCCGTTTCCCCTTCTCGTCTCCCTCCCCTTAGAGACAGTCTCATTACCAGTGGCACCCACAACTTAACGTCACTGCTACAACGTAGCCGGCACCAATGGTACCTTGTTGCGAAGGTGGCCGAAATCCAGCGAGAAGGAGGTGGCGCTGTCTCTTCTCTTAACCACGTAGCACAGGTAGGTCTCATGCCGACCCTTAGCCCAGCGGACATTTTTGAAGTGGTAAAGAAACTTCCTCCTTTTCATCAGAAGGCTGTGAACGAGAGTAGAAATTCAGGAATACTTCCTTGTCACCACGTCCTTCCTCCAGCTTTATTATTATCATTATTTATTGCTATTAATTATTATTGTTGAGGATTGAGTTGTGTGCACACTAGCTAAGTGCTTCACTGCTGAGTTGCATCACCGTACCTATTAAAATCATTATTTTAAAACTTTAATGATTATTTGGGTTAAAACCAGGAAGATAGTCTTGCTTCCTTTTCTGGATACCCGAGACACCCTCAGCTTTTCTGGATACCCGAGACAACCTTCAGTTTAAAATCCACCCATTTTTTTTCCCCACTTCAGATTGAGACCCAGTGGGAGAGCCCCATGACAGTCGCCCTCCACAGCTGTCTTCTAGCTGACGATGATGTAAAAGGATCTTTTCCTCGGTGTTATCGCTGTATTTCCAGCTTTTTCTCCTGTCTCTACCTCCATCTTCTGCATGGATCTCAAACTCCACGGGGTCAAGCAGTGGCCCTTACTCACCCAGGGCCTGCCCCTCTCCCCATCACAGCAGTCAAACTGGGTGGTCACTCCCCCCTCGATTGCTTCTTCTTCCTAGTTTTCATATTTAATTGATTTGGGTAAATTTGCAGTTTCTGCTGGGCGGTGGTAATGCATGACTAATTCCAGCACTCTGGAGGCAGAGGCCAGTGGGGATTTCTCAGTTCAAGGCCAATTTGGACTACACAGGGAGTTCCAGGACAGACAGGGTTACACAGAGAAACGCTGCCTCAAAAACAAAAGACAAAACAAAAAAAAATGTACGTTCTGTCAGAAAAGAAAATATTGCTCATTGACATTCTGAGAACTTGGAACATGGGAGACACAGCCTTAAAGGGCGTCTCTCTAACTTCTGCTCTCCTGGTCTCCCAGCTACCCCAAGAGTATCACAGAACCAGAGCTCCTGTCTCTGGGGTACCCCAAGAACACAGAACCAGAAACTCCAGCACAACAAAACAAAACCAGACCTAGAGAGGTAGTTCTCAGACAGGCACGCTGGCACACAAATCCAATTCCAGCACTTGAGCGGCAGAGGAAGAGCAGGAGTTCAAAGCCAGCCCAAGCTACTGAGGAAAGAAAAGTCATTCTCTTCCTTGAAGACCCTCATTCTATGGGAGTCCCATCCAACATCCAGGTAAAGGAACACTGCAGACAGGTCTTGCCGGATGTCCCCCCTCCCTCTCTAAGCACGGGGTCATATGAGGTCATGCCGGCTTGCAATCCCATTTCTACATAGTACCCATTCTTCATTGAGCAGAAGTATAATGAAGTTTCCTTTGTGTCTTTTAAAAATTACATTTAATTATTATTGTTCTGTGTATAATGTATGTGTACGGACACACACATATAAGGGGAGGTCGGGGAACAGCTTGTGGAAGTTGGCTCTCTGCTTCCGTCATGTGAGTTCCAGGAATCAAATGCAAGTCACCGGGGTTGACCACAAGCACCTTCACCTGCTAAACTATCTTGACAGCCCTCCCTTGGCTTCTGGATTTTGTTTGGTCAGCTTTGTTGGTTTTATTTATTTATTTTCTTTGTTTGTTTCGAGACAAGATCTCACGGAGCTTAGGCTGATAGGGAACTTGACCAGGGATGCCTCTCCTGCCTCCACTGCCAAGGGCAGGGGTGCGAGGTGTGTCCCGCCCACTTGTTTTTATGCAGCCTTGGGGGACTTAACTTAGAGCTTGATGCATGCTGGGAGTTCTCTACTAACAGAGTCTCCATCCCCTTAAAGTATCTCTCTCTCTTTAAAAATAAAACCTTTGTGGGGGCTAGAGAGGGGACCCAGCAGTTGAGAGCATGTATTGCTCCTCCAGAAGACCTGAGTTCTAGACCAAGCAACCACATCAGGTGGCTCACAACCACCTGTCACTCCAGCTCCAGGGGCAGCCAACCTTTGGCTCCTGAGGGCACTTGCACTAACACACACACACACACACACACACACACACACACACACACGAGCAAGGGGAGGGAGAAAGGGAGAGAGAGACTTAAAAATAATTTTAAAAATCTTTGTATTGTATGCAGACATATATGGGGGGGGGAGCAACCCGTGCCACAGTGTGTGTGTGTGGAGATCAGAGTACAACCCTGGGTGTTGGTCCTTGACTTCCCTCCTGTCTGAGGCAGAATCGCTCGTTCTTTGCTCGGCACCCCAGGCTAACTGGCTCACCAGCTTCCTCGGGTTCTCCTTTCGCTACCTCCCGTCTTACCTTAGAAGCACTGGGATTACAGACGTCTGCTTTTGGGGAGCAAAACTCGGGGCGTCATGCTTTCATGGCGAGTGTTGCTCCCACAAAGCCGTTTTCCCAGCCCTCAAGTTTCTTTCAAGAAAGTCAAGTCCCTGTTAACAGTGCTGTAGACACGAGATAGCAAGATAGCGTGGTTGGTAAAAACTAACCCCCCCTCCCTTGTAGAGACAGCACTGCCACACAGTGGTGCTGCCGGGAAGTGAAGTGCAGAGAATAGGTTTAAAAAAATTTTTTTAAAGGGCTAGTTAGGAATTTGAATATGGTTTTGATGCAAGAGAATTGAAACTTTTTCACTTTTGGGGGGGTTGTTGTAGAGATGTAATTTACATAGTAAGGTCCCCTCACTTAAGATCTACAGCCCAGTGGATGCTGACAGGTTTGCACCCCAGACTGCCAGCGCCATCAGAGTAGCCAGCGTCTCTAGCTTTCTTCGTATCTTCATCTCTACTTTCTGCTATTTTCTAACTTTCTATAATTTCAGATAAAAATATAAATCACATTCTCTCCTCCTTCCTGTGTGACTTCTCTCACTGAACATAGTAAATCTGATATTCACCCAAGAATTAGCAGCTGCTTCCTTCTTCCTACCGAGTGATATTCTACTGGGTGGGCACAGCGAGCTTTGTTTAATCCTTCGCGTGCTGATTGTCCTCTGGGTATGGTCCACTTTGGCACTGTGTGGGTGGAACTACTATGAATACTTATGGACCATCACTGACCGCCTGTAGTTAACTGCTCACGTTTCAATAAGGCAATGCAAGTCCCTCCCCCGACTTTTGGGGAAAAACTTTTGGAGATATGGTCTTGCTGTGTAACCCACACTGACCTGGACATCTCGATGTAGCTGCAGCTGGCCTCAAACCAATGATCCTCCTGCCTTGGCCTCTAACAATACTAGCTTACTTTGAAATAATAATGTACCATGATAGTCACCACAGTATCTCCATGTCTACTGTTTATCACTAGCCTATAAAACCACTTAGAAGCTGGGCATGGTGGTCTACACCTTTAATCCCAGAATTTGGGGAGGCAGAAGCAGGTAAATCTTTGTGAACTGGAGGCTAGCCTGGTTTACCTGGAGAATTCTAAGCCAGCCAGGTTTTGTAGTGAGATCCTGTCTCAAAACAACAACAACAACAACAAGCGTGTAGCACAGCTAAGCTCAGCAATAACAAGGAGCACGCAGAGAAGTGCACAGACCTCGCGAATTCAGCCAGTTTTACACAGAGTGAGCATCGTCTCTTAGCAATAAATCCCCTTTATATTTAACTAAACTTTCTGTGCTGTCTAGATGGGAAAAGTGGGAAGCCTTTCTCAGTGACTTGAGCCTGGAGCCTTGTACACACTAGTGAGTGTTGGACCCCGGAGCCATACCCACAGCCCTGGAGAACTCGTTTCTTCCCCATACTGTGGGAAGCCCGTGTATGTACATGTTTCTGTGTGCGTCTGTGTGTATTTATGTGTGTTTGCTGCTGCCATGAAGAAGGAGAGGTATCCTGGGAGTTTAGAAAAGGAAGATGTGCCACAAGCAAAACAATTATGTCTGAACCACAGGACGATATACGAGGCTGAACCACAGGACGATATACGAGGCTGAACCACAGGACGATATACGAGGCGGAACCACAGGACGATATACGAGGCTGAACCACAGGACGATACACTAGGCGGAACCACAGGACGATATACTAGGCCGTTTCTGCTTTATGATTCCAGCCACGGTGAGCAGATCGCACAATCCTGACCTGCTGATTGGATGCCTTGATCCATCATTTATTTCCCTCAGCTCTAGCTAGGAGAATGTTTCTAGTTCCCTCTTCTCAGTCCCAGGTAAGGAGGGCATTGCCAGGTAGTTTTTCAGGCCTGCAGATTGACAGCTGTTGAGACAGCTGTGCTCCTTGAGGCAGAACACGAGCTGCTTCCCCAGCAATGCAAACCAAAGACAAAGGGTCAAAAATAATCCCAGCAGAGTCACAGGGCCGCCTTGGCTCCGTGCAGTCCTTTCTCCGCTTTCTGGTTTGGTTTCTCTGACTTTCGGTCCTGCCTTTATCTTTGCATTTTGTTATGTGCATCTATTTCTCTCAGCCCCTTCCCCGTCAGGGTCTTCAGACCTGTTTTCTATAAGCTCATGAAGTAGCACTGTCTGCCCCCTGAAAATTTTTTTTGGGGGGGAGGGCTGGGGAGAGAGTTCAGTGACAGAACATTTGTCTAGCCTGTGCAAGGTCCTCATTGTGGTCCCTAATAGGGACGAGGGGGAGCGGAAGGGGTAGGAGGGAGGGGAGAGAAGAAAAGAAATAAAAAATAATAAATAAAAAAAGAAGAAAAGAAAGGAAAAGGACTGGAATTCGACAAGCATGCACACTATCATTAGATATACTAGCTCTATATTCCAAATATTATAACCAAAGTGGACTTGAGCTCAGGGTATGGGGTAGGCATGACTCTCACACACTGGCAGTAAGTGTAGGAAAACAAGAGAGAAACTGCTGATAATGGCTCATCGTGACCTGCATATAACAGCCCTGAAAAGCTTTCAAGAAGTTAAGACATCTCTGCACGGATTAATTAAGCAGTAAAAATGCCACTAAGCGCCTAACAGTTGAGGCTATAACACTAAACTGCCCGCTTTAATGAAATTCTCGCCTTACAAGAGACACCATCGTAGCGAACTGCAAGCAATCATCTCAAATGCTTGGTATTTTTTAAGACGCACAAATTTCTTTACTATAGCCAAATAATTCAGTGAAGACTCCCCATGTGAGTCTTGCAATGTTGATCATTTGCCAAAGAATTATGAAAATAACCACTCCTGTTTTTAGTAAGGTGCTGAGACAACCCTTCGTGCTGGGTCCCTAAGGGTTCCTTGTGATGGCTGTTGAGCCAGTTCCAGTGCTGTCCGAATCTCAGTGAGCCAGGACTTCCTACCTCCTGTGCGACACAGAGAAGAGAGAACTGGAGAGAGGCGAGGAGGGCTAGGTCCAGAGTGCAGAAGACCCGAGCTTCATGAGAGATCCAGCAGAAGAAAGTGCACAGTGACAGGCAGAGCCTGCCACCCAGACAGCCAGGCTGCACACACACACACACACACACACACACACACACACACGCACGCACGCACGCACGCACGCATATGAGACGACTGCCTTGTTACCTGTCCATTTCGGTCTCCAGCGTGACTATCTTGACTCGCTCAAAGTCTCAGGCCAAAGGAAGCTTGCTTCAAGCAAGGCTGCTTCGGTGCTGCTGTGTGACAGAGCACTGGCCCCGGCATTCAAATCTGAGCTCACCCTCGTGGGCTCCTCCTCCACCAGCATCACTACCCCCAGGTATCCAACATCTGCCTCCTGGTTGGGTCCAGTAAAGATGGGTGGGGCTGTGGTAGGCAGAGCCACATGGTTTAGATGATTCAGGGCAGTTCTGCTCAGTGTTCAGCTTCCCTTGAGGCTTTTCCTCTTAAACAGCTCAGGAACCACAGGTAACAAAGATCAAGAGACAACAACAGTGGACACTTCACAAATTGTCAGCATGTTAATAAGAAGTATCTCATGTGTGTGTGTGTGTGTGTGTGTGTGTGTATGTATGTGTGATCCTGAGTATCAAACCTAAGGCCTTGTGTAAGCTTCCTAATTTTAAAAATCTGATAATAATAATAATGACAATAGTCATATTTACTTAAGGTGGCATTAATTAAAATTTCAGTGGCATCTTTCTCGTCCCTCAGTCAGTGACATTCAGCTTTGGGCCTCAGTAGAGATAGGTGCCGACAGCCTCGCCTCCTGGCTGAGCAGGTAAACTCAGTCACACAGCATCCAGAAAGTGTGGTTTGGCCTCTCTACCCACTGATACTTTTGTTTTTAAAAAATCACATTACAAGATAGCTAGAAAGACTAGCTGCTCACACCAAAGAGTGATTTTAAATGAACCATTTTCTCCTCATTATAAATATCTTGCTGGGGGGTGTGGTTAGGAGCACTTGCATCTATTGCAGAGGGCCCAGGTTTAGTTCCCTGCAGATGGTTGAGAGCCACCGTGTGGATGCTAAGAACTGGATCCCCGTTGTTTGGAAGAGCAGCAAATGCTCTCTCTCTCTCTTTTTCCTTTCCTTTCCTTTCCTTTCCTTTCCTTTCCTTTCCTTTCCTTTCCTTTCCTTTCCTTTCCTTTCCTTCCCTTCCCTTCCCTTCCCTTCCCTTCCCTTCCCTTCCCTTCCCTTCCCTTCCCTTCCCTTCCCTTCCCTTCCCTTTTCCTTCCTTCCTTCCTTCCTTCCTTCCTTCCTTCCTTCCTTCCTTCCTTCCTTCCTTCCTTCCTTCCTTCCAAGACAGGGTCTCATTATGTAGCTCTGGCTGGTCTGGAACTTTCTGTCGAGACCAGGCCAGCCTTGAACTCACAGAGATTGGATCCCATTAAACACACACAGCACATATCCCTGCGCTACACCTCTGGCTGTTGCCTACAGAATCTCTCCCTCCATCATCTTACAGTTCAGGCCTCATTTATTCCACCCCTTTACTCAGCTCCCTGGCAGCTGAGACTCTCCTGAATGTCCTATGTGCAATGTTAATGAGCCCCATCCTCCTCCTTCCTCCTACGCTAACTCATTTTTCTTGCTATCATTCATCACTTGAAGAGATTATTTCACTCACCGAGGAATTAGTGAATTCCCGAGAAAAGAAAACCTTCAGGGTGCCAGCGGTAGACATCATCACCTGCGACATTACAAGTTTGAGGGAACCCTGGGGACAGGAGGACATTTGGAATCCAATCCCCCTAACCCGTCTCATCAGATGTGACTTGCTGGGACCTTTTCCATGCTTTCTGTCAGTTGCCTGGGGATGACACACACAGAAAAACTTGATGCACATCCTCTCAAAGGGCCAGCTTCATTGTCATTTCCGGTGCCATTTCTTTACATTTTAGAAAATTAAACATGTGTATTTTTGTCGAGTTTGGTGGTGGAGGGGTGTGTGGGGCCCAAGTGCCATGGTGTAAAAGTCAGAGGATAATTTGCAGGAGTCACAGTCAGTTGTCAGCTGCCCTGTAGGTGCTGGGAATTGAACCTGGGTCCTCTGGAAGAGCAGTCAATGCTCTGAGCCACTGGACCATCTCCCCAGCTCCCCACTCTAAAACTTTGTTGCAGTAAAAATAATAATAAAGCCTAAAGAGCAGTTAAACAACCACTAAACTATCTGCAATGAGCCTTTTTCTGTTCTGCCAGTCAGCTCCCAAATAATGACATGAGACTTCTTGTTAATTATGAAAACGGTGCCTTAGCTTAGGCTTGTCCCCCTGGCTCTTATAATTAAAATGAACCTATTTCTATTAATCTACGTTCTGTCACATAACTGCCCATCCTGATTCTTCTGTGTCTCCTGCCGTCTCTCTCACACCTCAACTATCTCTTCCTCTTCCTTTCTCTTGCAGGAAATCCCACCTATACTTCCTGCCTAGCTCTTGGCCGTTCAGCTTTTTATTACACCAATCACAGCAAATACACCTTCACAAGTCTACAAATATCCCACAGCAATTCCCTCTTTTTGTGTAAATAAAAAGGAAAGGTTTTAACTCTAACATAGTAAAACTATGCACAATAAGAACAATTATCAGGTAAGATTAAATTCACAATGTCTAGTCTATTTGTATTTGACAAATTTGGAGAAAATATTGTATTATCTATCCTATTTTAGTGAGTCCAAAGTTTTATACCTAAACCATTTTCTATCTTAACTTGTATTACAACCAACCCAAAACTATCTTTTTAGACCTCTAAAACATTTTTTCTTAAACAATTTAAGCTTTTATGTCTTTCAAGTTTATACACTTTATATGTCTTTTGTGAGTTTCTTTGCTAAATTTGTTAACAAAGAAAACTGTAACTATATGTGTCTTGTCTTCAACCTCATCAGAGGCCCAAGATGGACAAACATTATCCAAGTAAACAGGAAGTGCAGAGCAAGCATCTTCCAAAGCCATAGAAATGACAGAAGCATTTGGCTGTCTGGACAGTCACCCAAGGTTCCCCTGCAATGTTGGGATATCCATCTTTAACCTACAGGCCTATAATATCTGACAGACTTTTCTGTGAAGCATGGATTTTGAGGCTGACCTACTCTGTCTTGGCAGTTGCCTTCCTTTGTGTAGTGTTTGTGCAATTTGGATTGCATAGTGTCAGCAGTAAGGCAAGGGCAGTTTCTTGCCACAATAAAAACAAGCTTCATAAGGAGGTTCTTTGATGCCCATCATACTTTCTGGATGGGTGTCAAAGAACCTCCATATGGAGTTTGCTTTCTTTGTGGTAAAAGCTAGCCACTGGGCAAAGAACTGCCCTTGCCCCAAGTGCTGCCTCCTGGAATGGCATATGTTTTACTCAGTGACCCATCCCTACCCCCACCAACCCCTGGTAGATGCTATTCTATGTTGACATTTGAGATTCCATGTGGAAGTGAGATTATGCATCATGTTTTTCTGTATCCTTATTAGTGCATTCAGCCAATTGTTCTCCTGATCGTCATGTCACAAATGACAGGATCTCCTTTATTAAATCATTTATTTAAATGATAATATATTATCATTTAAAATTTTGCAGTGTTGGAAAATCAAACCCTAGGTCTTTGTGCCTGTCAGAAAAGTATTCTACCAGTGAGCTGTACCCCAAACCCAAGATCTCACTTGATGTGGCTGGATGACAGTATTGTGCTGATGCTGCATGGGTGTGCATTAATGATGTGCACTGTGCTTCACAGGCAACGGATAATGTTATTAGATGCATTGGAACTTGGTGTGATGTTTAGATGACAGTATAAAGCAATTAGATGGCATTTGAAGTCAAAGTTAAGGACTTATGGCATTTAGAAGCTGAAGGTGCATTAGTTCACCTAGCCTAAGCTTTCAGCATGGTCTGTGTGTATCTGGAGGTTCACCTCAGTTGTAGCCCATAGGAACAGGCCAGTAAGTACAGGAAAGCGTGCAGGGTTTTCCCATAGCTGGGCAGCAAGGAAGACATTACTTTTTCATTATTATTTAACTTATATTTTAACTTATACAATGATTAAGACTTCTTTTCTTTGTTTTCTCTGTTTATTTATTCTTTTCTCACACAATACATCCTAACCACAGCCTCCTCTCTCTCCACTCTTTCCATCCCCCCATCTCCTGTATCCCCTAGATTGTTTAGGGGTTGGGAATGTGGTTCCATGGTAGAGCTTTTCTCTAACAGTTAGGAGGCCTTAGATTCAACACACACACACACACACACACACACACACACACACACAGATTTGGGCCTGGCAAGATAGATCAGCAGGTAGAAAACACTTGGCGTGCAAATATGGAGGACTGAATTCAATCCCCCAAGTCCACGGAAAGACAAGGCATGAGGGGCATGCATCTGTCACCACAGCAGTCTATCCCTACATAGGGATGGTGGAGACAAGAGACCTGCCGGAAGCTCTCAGGCTGAGCCATCTGGAGCACCACATAGAGCAGAAACAGGACAGACTCTTGACTCAGCAAGGTGGAAAGAGATGACTCCCAAGAGTCATCTTCTGACCTTCACAGATGTGTGCATCTGTTCTGTCTGTCTGTCTCTCTCTCTCATACACACTCATACATGCATGCACTAAAATAAAAAATATTTTTAAGAGGGCAATGTACAACACTTTATTCTTCCTTCCATGCAGAGCAGGCCCACACTTGGAGCATGCAGAGTAGGCCCACACTTGGAGCATGCACAGCAGGCCCACACTTGGAGCATGCAGAGTAGGCCCACACTTGGAGCATGCACAGCAGGCCCACACT
This sequence comes from Alexandromys fortis, assembly GCF_014885135.2. Taxonomy (NCBI): domain Eukaryota; kingdom Metazoa; phylum Chordata; class Mammalia; order Rodentia; family Cricetidae; genus Alexandromys; species Alexandromys fortis. The sequence goes on from NW_026068027.1 coordinate 2,506,917, forward strand.
TGGAGCATGCAGAGCAGGCCCACACTTGGAGCATGCAGAGCAGGCCCACACTTGGAGCATGCAGAGCAGGTCTACACTTGGAGCATGCAGAGCAGGCCCACACTTGGAGCATGCAGAGCAGGTCTACACTTGGAGCATGCACAGCAGGGCAACAGTTGGAGTATGCAGAGTAAATCCACACTTGGAGTCTAGGAATATGGTCTCTAACAGTATTCTGAAGATTTTAAACACAGAACATGGATTGCAGGGAAATTTCAGCATGACACAGGTGGTTTGGAGTCACACCCTGAGGGAGTCAACCCTCTTTGTTGCTGTTGTCTTCATTTGACACAGGGTCTGTGTAGCCCAAGCTGGCCTCAAGTTCACTATGTAGATGAGGTTGACCTTGGGATTAAAAGACTGCACCACCATGCCAGCTCTTACTTTCCTCTTACAGAACAGCCAGCCTGGGAAGGGCAGGGGTGTAGTGAAGGAATGTTCACAGAAAGCAGGAATCCTAACTGGGTGTGGCAGCAGGCAGCAGTAATCTTCCTACTTGGGAGGTTGAGGCAGGAGGATGGAGAGTTTGAGGCCAACCTGAGACAGCCTGCTGGTGAGGGGAAGGCAGGGACTGGGGCAGAATATCACAGTGTTCTCTTGTCCTCTGGTTAAAAAGCACAGCGGGACTCCCACCATGAACTTTGTGAGGTCAGTTCAGAAGAATAAAAGGATGGTTGGCAGTAGAAGTCTTCATTGGCGGCGTCCTGACGCAGTGCTTCAGGTAGACCTCAATGAATGGATACGCTTATTATTGCTGTTCATTATTCTTAATAGTATTGTTATTTTATGTGTATGAGTGCATATGTCTGTGTACCATATTTGTGATTGGTGCCTTCCAAGGCCAGAAGAAAGCTTCAGACCCCTGCCGTTGGAGTTATAGATGGTTGTGAGCCATGACTTCCGGGAATTGAACCTGGGTCTTCTGGAAAAGCAGTCAGTACTCTTAACTGCTGAGCCATCACTTCAGCTGCCATTTGTTAAGTTTTAAAGATTTATTTTTTAAAAATATGTGCCTGTCTGTGATATATGCATATGAGTACAGGTGCCGTGGAGGCCAGAAAAGGGAGTCAGATCTCTTGGAGTTAGCATTAATGAGCCTCCCGGTGTGGAACCAAATTTGAGTCCCCTGGAAGAGAGTACATGTTCTTAATCTCTCCAGGCCCAAGAGTTTAATAAATACAAGGGACAGGCCAGAGAATTCTTGGAGCAGTGGTTCTCAACCTTCCTAACACTGTGATCTTTGACTACAGTTCCTCATGTGTGGTGACCCCAACCATAAAGTTATTTCATTGCTACTTCGTAGCTGTAATTTTGCTACTGTTATGAATCATAGTGTAATTTTCTGATATGCGATCCCAAAGGTGTCACCACCCATGATTGAGAACCAGTGTCCTAGAGGATGAGGTAGAGAATTGAGACCAGCAAAGTGTGTGAAGACAGAGCCGTGGGCCCTAGATATGGCTCACTCCCTTAGGACATGCACAGTGACATGTTCACACAGTGGCCATGTGTGAACCTGCATGCGTGCTTTCTTCAGCATGGAGAGTCTGCCTCTCAAAGTTTCCCATCCCTTGCAGCAAGAGCTGAGGTGGGCCTGCGAGGCTCTGCATCCATGTTTTAGAGCAATTTAGCTGGTTTGAGGGGTGGCAACAACAAGGTGGTGGTGACAGAAAAACCAAGATGAGGTTTCATCTTTTACTCTTTCTTTCTGAGACAAACTCCTGGTGACCAGGCTGGTCCTGGGTTCAAAGGGACTGCTGGTCTCAGCTTCCAAAGCACCTGAAGAAGAGTTGTCAAGAGCTAAATAACTTGTGTCTGACTCTTAAAATCTTTTGGTTAATAAGTGTGCTTGTCCAGCATAAAGCCATGCTTTAGGCCAGTGGGATGACTTAGCCTAAACCACTAGGCTTGCTGTGCAAACCTGTCCACCGGAGGTGCCCAGGGTGGAGGGGGAGAACTGACCGCAGCAAGCTGTTTTCCGACCTGCACACGTGTGCTATGGCACACGCACACCCCCACACTCTCTCATTCATACACCATACACATGCAACGGGAATCAATAAGAAACGGTTAATTCTAAGAAAGCGGGATCTCTCGTTCACCTTCTTCTGAGAGAAAGAACGCAATCTTGCTTAATTACAGAAGCATTTTCCAGTCCTGGACACTTGAAACTGAGACAGCTGCAGCACACTTTGAAAGGGTTTCACTCAACTTTTATTTCCTTCCTAACTTTCCTCTCCCCGCATTAACTTCCATTGAAAAACCGCAGTCCAACCTGGTCCACCTTGTTTTTAACGAAAGCTTCGTGTCTTAGAAGTCGAGCCTCTTGCGGCTAGGCTAGCTTTTGAACACCTGGAGCTGAGCCATCCCTACGAGAAGCCCAGGTGAGGTTTCGTTATGGTGAACGCGGGGAACCGGCAACCCCTGGGAAGTTTCTAGGCCCTGCATCCCTGTGTCTCAGAGCCAGCACACCAAGGCATGTCTCTCCAGGCCACTATTTTCGGCCACCAGCTATATTGCTCAATATGATACTTGGTTGTTTTTAAAAGGGATCCAAAAAGGGCTTTGTGTGGGTGAAAGTGTGGTTTTTGGATTGCTTCAACTTCTCCATTCCCCGATTTTTGTTTTTCTCATTTTGCTGCATCCCTCTGGGGTATGAAAAGTTGAGGGACAGCCCTCTAAACATGTATCAGAATTACTCAGCTTCTACTTTTGGTCTCCTGAGGACATTTCAAAGATGAGAGAGAATTGTAAACAGGTATTTATCAAACGCTTAGGTCTACAGAGAGGTAGAGGCAGGAGGATGGAGTTCAAGGCCATCCACGTGTGGAGGTCCAGGCCAGCCAGGCTGTCTTAAAAGAAAAATGAATATTCAAGTAGAATGGTGAGAAATTAAAAGGCTTCAAGTTGAATGTGGTGGTTAATTTCTATAATCCTAGCAGCCTAGAGGCTGAGGCGAGAGGATTGTCAAGGGTCTGAAGCCACTCTGCAGTTTGAATTGCAAGTCAGCCTGTTTCGTAGTGTTCAGACCCTCCCCGATTCAAAGCACTGAAAAATTGAGCTTCAGCAGAGCAAAGGAAATAATCAACACAGAAAAGAAATAGACTGTGGAATGGGAAAAAACCTTTGTCAGCTGGACATCTAACAAGGCACTAATATCTAGGGCACACCCAAAGGCCGGGCAGTGGTGGCGCATGCCTTTAATCCCAGCACTTGGGAGGCAGGTGGATCTCTGAGCTTGAGGCCAGCCTGGTCTAAAAAGTGAGTTCCAGGACAGCCAGGGCTAAACAGAAACCCTGTCTCAAAAAACAAAATAATAATGATAATAAAAATTAATTAATAAACACCCCCCAAGCTAATCAATAAATGAGCAAGCTGTAAACAGAGAGTTCTAAAGAAGCAACAGAGCAGCAAGATGGCTCAGAGGGTGGCAATGCTTGCAGCTGAGCCTGATGACCTGCGCTCCATCTGAGATCCACATGGTAGGAGGAGTGGACCAACTCCTGCAATTGTCAATTGATCTCCATAGAGTGTAGGGTCATGAGCACGTGCACACACAGGCACACAGACAGACAGACAGACAGGCACACATGCACACAGACAGACAGAAGACAGACACACAGACAGACAGGCACACATGCACACAGACAGACAGAAGACAGACACACAGACAGACAGACACATACACACAGACACAGACACACAGACAGACAGACACGTGCCTATGCACACACAGGCACACAGACACACATACAGGTACACAGACAGACAGACATACACACAGCTGCGCATACACACTAAAAAGTGCAACACATTTTAAAGAAGTACAAATGGTCAATTAATATCTGAGAGAACATTCATTGTCTCGCAGTTCAGGGCTGGAGAGGCGGCTCAGTGGTTAAGAGCACCAGTAGCTAGCTCCTCCAGAGGGCCAGGTTTGCGTCCCAGCACCTACACAGTGACTCGTAGCCATCTGCAATTCCAGAACTGAAGTGTGTTGTGTTGTATGAGATAAGACAACTCAGAAAGATAAATGTTTTCTCTCATGTGCAGAATTTACCTTTAAAAAGGGAAAACATATAAAACATGAAAGCAGGCCAGCATGTCAGCCATACCTTTAATTCCAGCACATGGAAATTTTTTTAAAAAAGAAATTGGTGCTGAAGAGCTGGCTCAGTGGTTAAGGACACTTCCTGTTTTTTTTTTTTTTTTTTTTTTTTTTTTTTTCCCAGAACTGAGGTCGGGTGGGTCACAACGCCTGTGACTCCATATCCAGGGGATCCCTCTCTCTCTTCTGGCCTCCACAGCAATAGCATACATCTGGCACACACACATGCACACACACACACACACACACGTATGTTTTAAAAGAGAAATCTTTTTAAAAGGAGAGAAATAGCATAGAGTGATATAAAAAGGTTTTGTAATCAAATACATCCAGATTTGAATGCTGTCTCCTCCACTCATGTTCTCTTTTTATATTTTGGGGATAGGGTCTTGTTATGTCCGTGTCTAGTGTGCACCACCAGGAAGGAGAGAGACCACCAATCAGTCAAAGATAGGGACTTTCCTTGTGTGTTCCATCATTGTCAACCAGCATACAATGCAAGCTTTTCAGTCCAACCAATCAGACTCATTTGTTCTTTGTGTTGCTAGGAACAGCTATAATGTTTTAAAGAACTAAGGGGCCTAACAGACTACTTTTATGGTTTTAAGAGGAGGTTGGTCAGCCATTGGAAAGTTCTCAGCTCCCCTAAGGCTTGGGAACCTGAACTTTGTTTCAACCTACAAGTAAAGTAGTCAAAACAGCAGTGTTATGGCCAAGTGCTTTTTTAAAAAAATTTATTTATTTATTAAAGATTTCTGCCTCCTCCCCGCCCTGCCTCCCATTTCCCTCCCCCTCCCCATCAAGTCCCCCTCCCCCGATCAAGTCNTTCTTTTAAATAAGGTCATGTGAATTTTCTAGACCTTTAGAGTATACAAAACTTATCTTAAGGAAATATTTCTCTACCGATTGGAATTTGGACTAATTAAGATTGTGAAGTAACTTGCTTCCCTGAGTAGCAATGTCAACCTCAAAATGAACCAAAAAGAATGCGGTGAGCTTTCAGAAACAAGATCTTGCAGAAGTTTCTATCCCGCTATTGATCTGGGAACTGGCCCTAACTACTATTTTTTTTCTCTTTTTTTTTTTTTTTTTTTTGAGACAGGGTTTCTCTGTGCAGTCCTGGCTGTCCTGGAACTCACTCTATAGACCAGGCTGGCTTCCAACTCACAGAGATCCACCTGTCTCTGTCTCCCATTTCCTGGGATTAAAGTCATTAGCCACCACTGCCCAGCTGGTCTCACTGTGCTACCTTGGCTGTTCTAACTGAGTAGACCAGGCTGGCCTTGGGCTCAGAGAGAGAGGTCCATCTGCCTCTCAAGTGCTGGAAATAGAAGCGTGTGCCACCACACTGGGCTCTTATAATTTTTTTTGAAAGTCACCTAATGGTATCTTTCCCACGTATGAGATGCTAGAAACAATAGGGCGCCCACTCTAAGCCAGGTTGTGTGTCAAATACATCGCATCATCTCAAAACCAAGAGGTAAGGGAAAAGTTTTGCATGCCAATAAACCTCTCTGCCTACTATCATCCAAACCAGACCAAACTAAACCAAATTAGAAAAAGGCCAGGTTTAATGGATGCCAGTGCTCCCGGGTGGCCTTCCAGGCCCTCAGAGAGGAGATGGGGAAGGAAGACTGGGAAGCCATGTGTTTGTTCTCTGGGGGCAATTTAAATCCCTGTGGGAGTGGTCTTGAGCATCTCTGGGGAGGGGGGTCACCATTTTGGGGGCTTTCTCAGAGGTGGAGTGTGGACTGAGGCAACTCCCAGGGGAAGGGGTTTGGGGTGGGACTTGCCACACAAACATTCCAGACTTTTTGGATATATGGATGCCAGGGGCTGAGGTGAAGCCTTAACCCAAACAGTAAGAAGCAGCAGTATTTCAGATTTTAGACTGGGATGTGGCTCAGTGGCAGAGCACTTGTCTGGCAGATACAAGGTCATAGGTTTTCTTCTAGCACTGGGGATAAAAAAGACTAGGGGACCCCAACAATTTTCAGTCATGAAAATGGAGTCTTAGAGTCGGGCCGTGGTGGCACACGACTTTAGTCCCAGCACTTGGGAGACAGAGGCAGGTGAATCTCTGAGTTTGAGGCCAGTCTGGTCTACAGAGTGAGTTCCGGGACAGCCAGGGCTGTACAAAGAAACCCTGTCTTGAAAAAAATATCATTTACTCTGTGCCCGTACACACATGCTTACAAGCCACAGCGCATGTGTGGAGGTCAGAGGACAACTTGTGGAGCTGCTTCTCTCCTTCCACAGTGTGGGCACGGGGATCCAGCTCCGGTTATCAGGCTTAGTAGAAAGAAAGTCCTTTCACCTGCTTAGCTATTTTGTCAACCCTAAATATTGACATTTAACTGTTTGTTGTTGTTTTGGAGTGTGGGCGTGCGTGCGTGTGTAAGGGAATCCTTTGAGACTGGAGTTACAGGCTTGTGGGCTGCCCAGTCAGGATCCTGTGAACGGAACACCCAGATCTTCTGGAAGATTAACAAGAGCTCTTAACAGTTGAGTCATCTTTCCAGACCCCCAAATTAACTCTTTCTTTCCTTCCTTCCTTCCTTCCTTCCTTCCTTCCTTCCTTCCTTCCTTCCTTCCTTCCTTCCTTCCTTCTTTCCTTCCTTCCTTCCTTCCATTCTTTCTTTTTTGAAACAAGAATCTTACTATGTAGCCCTGGCTGTCCTGGAACTCACTCTGTAGACCAGGCTAGCCTCAGATTCGCAGAGCTATGTCTGCCCCTGCCCCCTGGGTGCTGAGACTAAAGGAATATACCATATTTAACCTACTTACTTTATTTATTTTTAATTGTGTGTCTGCATGGGGTATGTGAGTGTGGGTGCAGTGCCCACAGAGGCCAGAGGGGCCGTCAGAGCTCCTGGGTCTGGAGTTCCAGGTGGTTGTGAGCTCCCTGATGTGGGCGATAGGAAGCAATAGGTTCCCCTCTAGGAGCAGTTCTCACTCCTCACCCCGGGGACATCTCTCCTGCCCCCTAACTGTTGAGAAGTTGATGCGTGAGGAAACTGTATGAGCGGCAGTTCCCTCTCACTCCCCGCTCCTCCATGGCCTCCCATCCCCTCTCAACTCCTACCTTTGGGATTATTGTTTTTGTTATTGTTGCTGTTTTGAGATAGGAGCTCACTATGGAGTCCTGGTTGACCTGGAACTCAGATCTGTTGTCATCTGCATCCCAAGTTCTAGGATTAAAGACATGCTGCATGACATCAAGCCCAGTAATTATGGTTTTACACACACACACACACACACACACATTCTCACCCTACAGAGTCCAACTAGTGTTACCCTTATTTGCATATGTTTAGGGATGATCACTTAAAATTGGGTTCCTGTGCCTAAAAAGAACTTGTTCCCCCTCCCTCAGCAGCCATTGGCTGCCTATAGCTCTTCATCTAGGGGCGGTACCTGCTCTATTTCTTCTTCCGTAGATGTTGGCGCAGCACAACTGGTGTGGCCTTGATAGGCCTGGTGCAAGGAGCACCAGACTTACTATGAATCCATGGAAGCAGCATGTGCCATCCTCTCCAAGACCCTATCTTACAGCAGTCATCCGGGTCCTTAGACCCTTACCATCTTTCTAGAATGTTTCCTGAGTGCTCGGCATAGGGGTTTGTTACAGATGCATCATCTGGGGCTGGACTGGATAACTCAGAGGAGTTATAGAGGCCAATAAGGTAGAGAGGGACTGTTGGAGGAGGGGGAGGTGCCGTAGTGAGGGGGGCAGGCTGCAGGTGCTATGGAGGGGAAAAGAGAAAATGGAGGGAGGATTTAACTGGGGGGGCAGAGAGAGAGAGAGGGTGACGTGGGTGAGGATAAATAACATTCAGGATGTTTCAAAGGCCATAGAGACCTAATTATTTTATAATTTAAAAATACACAAAATCTATTATAAATTATAAAATTATAAATTATAAAAATTTAAAACGCATTGTATATATGTGCATATGTGTATATATGTATATGGTGTATTTAAAATTATAATATATGCATGTATGCATAAATGTCTATATATGTACATATAGTTGAAGTTACCTCACATAGTAACTTCAGGAGCCACAAATTATCTAACAAAAGCCTTAGTCAGTGCCAGGCAAGGGAAATCTTCCTTCGAGTTGTTGGCCGGGGAGAGTTTAGGAGACCTCCAAACAGCACAGGCTGTTGTCCTTGCTCTTGGTTGTCTGCCAGAATATAAAAGTAAGACCCCTTTGCCGAAGACACCACACACTCCAGAAACAAGATTTGAAGAAGTCAAGCTGGTGCTGACCTGGAAGCCTAAGAGGGCTTGCTCTCTTAGTGTCAGGAGGTGCCATGCAAGCTCCCAAGGGGTTGGGGGAAAGTTATCAACTGTCCGGCCCAATTGTAAAGCCTGAGAACCCCAACAATGACCAGACCAGCGAGACAGCCCCCAAAGTACATCAGTGGCACTGTTGTCTTGGAAGTAACCAACAGTTGTCTGATCAAGCATCAGCCTGCTCAGTTGGAAGGAACTCGTACCTTGCATTGTAAATCTAGCCAAGAACCCATACTGGGAAGGTCAAAGGCCCTAGAGAACCTCTCACCACCATATTCCTGAGGTAGTACAGTTTCAGCTGCCATTCGGATGCTTACACCCATACATGAGCATAGCTCTCGCCCATCAACAAAGACGCATCTTCCCACTGAAGACAGAGGCAGATAGGCCTAAATGGTAATTAAAATGTGTTACTGTTATTTTTAATTATGTATATATGTTTGGGTTTGTGTATGTGAGCACAGTACCATGTGAGGTCAGAGCAGGGTGTAGGATCCCTGGAGCTGAAGTTGGAGGTAGCTGCGTGCCATAGACTGGGGTCCTTTTTGAGAACAGTGTGTGCTCTTCAACACCCTCCATTCCCCAAATAATAACATAAAGGGTTATTTGATTAGGAGATAATATATTTAAAAAAAAAAACACCAAAACCCCCAATCATACTGGCACACTGTCAACATGCCTGTAATCCTACTACTCAGAAAGCTGAGGCAGGGGATTCTCAGATTTGAGGCCACCTTGGGATTAAACAGCAAGACCCAGTTTTGTTTTGCTTTGGTTACACAAGTTTTCTCTGTGTAGCCTGGTTGTCACTGTGTAGACCAGGCTGGCCTTGAACTCAGAGCTCTGCTTGCCTCTACCTCCCGAGGGTGTGTGCCATCACTGCCCAGCTGATTGAATGAGTCTTTACTGTGTCCCAAGCGCCACCTTTTTGACAAGGAACTATTTCTATAACAACCAGGTTGGGATGAAAGTTTGGTAATTATTGACTGGTAAGACTCCAAAGTCTCTCCCTGTTCTAGAAGCTCCTCATTATCTGGTTATGTATTTATTTAAGAACCCTTTGCAGTTACTTTGCAGTTTTCTTTTTTTTAATTTATTTTATTTTATTCTATTTTTTTTTGCAGTTTTCTTTCTATATGCCCTCGTACTGTTGGTGTGTGAGTATTCACACAAATGCAGGCTCCTTTCCTTGGAGACCAGGGCTTCAGATTCTTTGTAGCTAGGGTTTCATGTGTTTGAAAGCAGCTAAACATGGGTGCTGGGAACCCACCCCGGGTCATCTGAGAGAGCTGTCTGTGCTCTTGACAGCTTAGCCATACCCCCAGCCCTGGGGAGCGTTTAAACAGGCTGAGATGCCAGGGAACATTAGAGATGCCCCAGATACTCTGAGTTCCCACAGATCTTTGTTCTCTGTGTGGGCAAGCACCATCCAAAGACCCAGTTGGACAAGCTCTCTCTGTGCAGTGGGGTAGTGTAAGGAATAGCAGAATGACCGACTGACATAATTTTAACAAAAATAGCCCAGTGGAGATAAGGGGTGCTTCTTAAAGCATTGCATGTAGAAACAAGTAGAGTTACAATCATCACTCTAAGGATGCTGCTGCTTAAATTGTCCCTAACTGTTGTTGAAACCAGGCCACCATCTGCTCGGGGAAGCTACTACACTAAAAATTCTTTTTCTATGGTTCCCTTTTCTAGATTCTGCAATGACCCTCACCGTTCTTTTACGATCATCCACTCAATCACTGCTCATTAAATCATTACTCTTACATTTATTAATGTTCAGTTTCTTTGGAGGGATTTGAGAAACAGCTGGTCCATAGCAGCAGCTTTGGAGTCTCTTTGCAAAAACCTGATCCTGGTTTCTCCTCCCTGTGAGCCCCCATGAGCCCCCATGAACTCCCATGAGCTTCCAATGAGCACCTATGAAACCCCTATAAGCTCCTATGAGCTCCTAATAAGTGCCCATGAGCTTCCATGAACCCCCATGAACTCCCAATCAGCACCCATGAAACCCCATGAGTCCCCATGAGCTCCCATGAACCCCCAATGAGTTCCCCATGAACCCCCATGACCTCCCATGAGTCCCCATGAGCCTCCATGAGTCCCCACGAACCCCCATGAGCTCCTATGAGCCCCCACGAGCCCCATGAACCCCTATGAGCCCCCATGAACCTTCATGAGCTCCCATGAGCTCCCCATGAACCCCATGAGCCCCCATGAGCCCCCTTTGAGCCCCCATGAGCCTCCATGAACCCCCATGAGCTCCCATGAGCCCCATGAGCCCCATGAACCCCCATGAGCTCCCCATGAACCTCCATGAAGCCCCAATGAGCCTCCATTAGCTCCCATGATCCCCCATGATTCCTTATTAGCTTCCATGATCCCCCATGAACTCCCATTAGCTCTACCCTTGGCCTTTACCTCCTCCACAGCAGTCACCAAGCACCAACGTGTGTTACCGCATCAGGGAGGCTCATCAAACACCTCGGCTTAATGAAAAAAAGAAAAAAGACACCGCCAGCCCTTTCAGCACACGCCAGTATTTTGTTATTTCACTCACACTGACCCAGCCTTTCATAAAGTTATTTTATGCTGAAAGGAATACAGCTGCATAATAAGACATAAAGGCCAAAGTCTCCGCTTGAAAGACTTGCTCTGTAATTATTGCTTTTGTCCCAGATGCATAATCCTTAATGCCTGAATAAAGAGCACAGAAAAGCACACAGACACGCACACACACAGACAGGCACACACACACACACACACACGCACGCACGCACACGCGCACACACACACATATGAAAGACAGAACTGCATTTAGATGATGTACGCAGACTAGGTAAGTCCACAGAGGCAGAAGAGAGCTTAGTGCTGACCCAGGAGAGCGGGAAAGGCGAGAGGAGGGAGTAACTGCTTAACTGGTATGGGGCTTTCTTTGATTTCTTTAGATCACGGTGGTGACTACACATTAGTGTGTGTTTATCTACACTAGTTAGTTTTGATCACTGTAACCAAAATACCTGATAGAAACAACTTCTGAAGCAAGCTGTTTTGGCTCAGGATTTCAGAGATTCAGTCTGCCGTGGCAGTGAAGGACGGAGCGGTTCACTTCACGGTGGCCCAGGAGGGTCACATCACAAATCAATCAGGATCAGAGAACAAGACAGAAAGTGGGCAAGAATAACACCCCCAAGGACCTGCCCCTGGTGACCCACCTCCTCTGGCTAAGCTCCACCTCCCAACATTCCAACACCTCCCCCAACAGTAGCTTTGGCTGGAAACAGGAGCTTGGGAGGGACACTCCAGGTTCCAGTCACTGCGTTGTGAGTTTCAAAATATTTCCTTTTGCTAACCATGTGGCACACTCCTATAATTCTAACACTCAGAAGTCAAAAGCAGGCACGCTGTAAATTCAGGGCCAGCCTGGTCTAGACCATCAAACTGTCACAACTCTCTCTCCCCAAAAGAGATTCATTATACGTTATTTGAATTTCACCTCCATTAAAATAAAACCAGCAGAGCAGTGATGAAGCACTCCCTAGCACTTGGGAGGCAGATGCAGGTACGATCTCTGGGAGCTCAAAGCCAGCCTGGTGTTCAGAGTGAGTTCTAGGACAGCCAGGGCTGTTACATAGAGAAACCCCGTCTTGAAAAATAAAATGAAATAAAATAAATCCTGGGGGCTGGGGGACTATCTCAGCAGTTAAGAGCACTGGCTGCTCTTCCAAATGACCTGAGTTTGATTCCCAGCACCCAGGCCAGGTCACCTGTGTCTCCAGCTCCAGGGGATCCAGCGCAGCCTCTGTGGGCATTTGCATTCGTACACACACACTCACACAGAGACATACATACAGACACATAATTAAAAACAGTCAAATTACAATTTAAAAAGCCTTGGATAGTTCAAAAGCTTTCCAGGAACTGGAGAGTCGGGAAAAGGGTAGTTGGCTGGGGTAGTTGATCGTCATATACACTCTCGGTTATCTTCTGCACAAAAACTATAAGCAGGGAGAACAGAGGCATCCGGTACCCAGGGACAGAGGAGGAAAGAGACAAAAACAAACGAAAGCAGGAAGAAAAAACAAATCGAGATATCAGTGGGGAACTCACTCAATGAAAAGCTGAGATCCGGGCATCTATGAGACAATAAAGGCTACAGCAGGTAGCTTCCCAAAATGCTAGGAGATATTCTGTCCCTGAACAGAGGACAAAGCAATATTACCTAATGTTCTGAAAAATTATAAAAACTTGAAAAGAAAATTTAAAAAGTGTATGCCATTGTAAGAGTCGAAACATTTTATTCTAAGCTGAAAAGAATCAAAGGGGGCGTGGAGTGGTTATGCAGGCTGCTTCTCCAGGCCGAAGCAGAAATTGGACATCAGTCCTGCAGCTTAGTGAGGCTGCCTCTGATTTTTAACAACATTAAAAGGAAGGCCAGGCATGGTGGCACATGCCTTGATCCGAGCCCTCAGGAGGGAGAGGTAGGCCTATGTCTGAGAGTTCCAGGCTAGCCCGGTCTACATGGCCAGATAGCAGATAGAGTAACACAGTGAGACCTCTTCTAAAAAAAGTGTGTGTGTGTAGGTGGGGGACTGAAGAAACGGAGAGATGGATCAGCAGTTAAAGCACTTGTTGCTCTTGAGAGGACCTGGGTTCTGTTCCCAGTGCCCATGGCGACTCACAGCCATGTGTAACTAACTCTGCAATCATGTGTAACTCTACAGCCATGTGTAACTACACTTCTCGGAGATTAGACACTTTTTTCTGATCTCCATAAGCACTGCACACATGTGGTATACAGACACACATACACAAAATAAATAATAACTTATTCTTATTCTGTCGTGGAGCTCCTGCCTGGCATTCACAAGGCCCCAGGCCTATCCCTGGGGCTGCACTAAGCACAATGTATTCAAAGGCTATTAGTTGCTGCCAAGTGTAGGGGTACACACCTGTAATTACAATACTCTATGCCATTCCTCCCGAACGAACAGATCAAAGTAGCTGGGAACCCGACTGAAGGCTTTACACTCACTAACCAAGCACTGGGTTTCTCTGTGTAGCCCTGAATGTCCTGGAACTCACTCTGCAGATCAGGCTGGCCTTGAACTCAGAGATCTGCCTGCCTCTGTCTCCCAAGTGCAAGAATTAAAGGCATGTACCACCACTGTCTGGCTAGTTGCTCTTTCTAAACAAACAACCCCCCCCCGACAACCCCCCTCAAAGCATACTTTTTTCTTCATTTATGGTTTACTAATTTTGGTGTCTGTGGGTGTTTGTATGCCCATGCAACACGTTTTCCGTGCCCATAGAAGCCTGAAGAATGCATTGGATCCCTTAAATCTGAAGTTACTGTTAGCTGTAAGGCACTGTATGGAGTGGGTGCCGGGACTTGAACTGAGATCCTCTGGAAGAGCAGTCAGTGTACCTAACCATGGAGTTCTCTCTCCAGCACAAACTAGTTGTTCTTTACGTTAAACTATTGCCATTCATGATTTCATTTTTTCTCCCTTTTTAGAATATACTCTGGGTCATACATGAATCATTCATGCTTTTCTATGAACATTTAAAAAAATCCTTGTTTTCTATAAAATATTGATTTGAAGCTAATATTGTATATTGCAAAGATTTATTTGCATTAATTCTTTTTTTTTAACCTTCCCCTGTAACATCTTGTGCATTTTAAAGACCAAGTGAGCAGCTGGAGAGATGCTCAGAGAGGAAGGAGTCCCTGCAGGAATGGGTTCAGATCCTCAGCACCCACGTGGAAGTCGTGGTACCACTAGGCTGTGGCAGCGCAGACCTACAGCCTCGTGCTGGCAGCTCAGAACAGCTGGATCCCAGGATCTGCTCATACCTGTACCCTCCAGCTCGCAGATCAGAAGTAGGCAGATTCCTGGGGCTCTCTGACCAGCCAGTCTAGCTCACACAGTGAGCTCCAGGCTCAGAGAGACCCGGCCTTAAAAACTGATGTAAAGAAAGATGGAGGATGACACCTGAAGTTGATCTTGGCACACACAGCCAAGTGTGCCACTACACACCTGTGTACACACACGCACACACACACACAGATGAATGTATGTGATCTTGGCACACACTGCCAAGTGTTCCACTACATACCTGTGTACACACACACAAACGGATAGACGAATGTATGTGATGTTGGTACACGCAACCAAGTGTATCACTACATATCTGTGTACACACACATACACACAAAAGGATAGACAAATGTATGTGATCTTGGCATACACAGCCAAGTGTACCTGTATATACCTGTGTAAATACACACACACACAAAAGAACAGATGAATGTATGTGTATAAATCACTTTATTCAATAGGAAACAATTTTTGTGCTGTTTTCACTACCTTTTATTGTAACTCCTTATGTTTGTGCATCGAGACATTATGGTATATAATGACGTACTTGATACCTTAATACCCAGCAATCTTTTAAGTACAAGTCAGGTTTAATTTTTTAATTGGAAGGGTGGTGGTAAGACAGGAGCTCATGTAGTCCAGGCTTGCCTCAAACTCAATATGTAGCCAAGGATAACCTTGGACTCATACATGACCTTCCTCTTCCACCTCCCAAATACTGGGATTTCAGGCCCGCACCACTATGCCCAGTTTAACTCAGGCTATTAGGAATGAAAGGTTGTTTGGGAACATCAAAGATATGGAAACCGCAGACCTTGAAAGTAAGGAGAAAAGCTTTAAGACCCTAACTGAAAGCGATTGGACAGATTGAAAAAAAGCACGCACCATTACGAGCCACTTACAAAAAAACGTGAGGGCTTGAGGTAAGCAAAGCTCAATTTGTTAACAGGAAGCTATGGGCCCTGCATGTCTATTTATATAAACAACCAACGTTTGCTTTTCCCTTCTTGGTCTCTGCCCAGAAGTTGTCGTCTGAATGCTGCTTTGGATATGCTTGACTGGTTTTTAAAAAGGAAGGGGGAAAGCAGAAAAGGGGGGAGGAGACTCAAAACTACTGCGGCCACCTGTCACTCTCACAGAGAAACTTAACAAGACACTTTCCCTGGTGTTTGCTTAGTGAAAATACAAGGTGTCTATTTTTACCAAGATGTCCCTTTTCTTTTTGTCGTTCCTCGGCTCTGGGGATCAGATCCAGGGCATTATATTTACTATGTCCTCAGGTCTCCTTTGACTTTTTTAAATATAAATTTCAGGCAGGTTTGGCTAAGTGGCCCAGACAAACCATAAGCTGTGATCCCCCTGTCTCAGCCGTCTGAGGGGAATACCGGCTGTGCCACAGCCCTAGTGAAATGGCTGAACTTCCTGCCCAGGGCGCTGCTAGGTTCCACCTAAACCACACAGACAGGCCTGACCCCTCTCCCCTGTGCTTCTGATCCGTCTCCATTTCGCCCTAAGTTGCCAAGTCTCTCAGGGAAGCTCCGTGTGCTTTCGCCTTGAATCTGGAATTGGTGCGCTCCATCCGTGCCATTGTCCTGGTGGCAGCCTGCCATTACTCTCCTGTCCAGTGATTCCGTTTTCTGATGCTCTCCCATCTTCCTCAGTGTCCTCTCTTCCTTCACTGTGTCACCGCCACTACAGGACAGGAGGAGCAAGCTGATTGTGCCTCCTGCGCAGGTGCGCAGCCTTTGGCCGGCACCGGCTGTGGCTAAGATCTCTCAGAAGTGCATCGAGGAGGAGCTTGTGGTTAACAACAGCACAGTACAGTGCAGCTTGATGTCATCGCAAGTTAAGTGGCCTGGCAGGGAAACCAGCTGGCTTTGAACCAGCTTCCTCTGAGTCAACACCAAGGGAAAGTGGGCCCAGAGCTCAGTGAATAGGTTCCACACTTGAGTTTCAAGGTTGCGTTCATTCAAGAAGAAAAGAGAATGTTCTAGGCGCGACATTGAGAAAGTTAGGCGCTGAGTAGGATCAACTCAGTTTGGGATGAGAAAGTAAGGGTGAATGAACCCTGTGGGAGCCGGACGAGGCTGTTTCTGTTAAGGACAGCCTCTAAAGGACATTTTTAGCAATCCCTTTAATTCCAACATTAACGTCCCAGATGAAAGTGAGAATTCAGGGCTGGAGATGTAACTCAGAGGTAGAGCGCTCGCCAAACATGCATGAGGCCATGGGTTCCGTTCTCATCACCACCAAAATGTGCAGAGATAACTGGAGAGTTGGCTCGGGGGTCAGAGTTCAAATCCTCAGTACCTACAAACAATGGCGGGTGTTGTCCCCCTTACACTTGCAACCCCAGTGCTGTTAGGGTTCAGAGTCAGGATGCCGTAGCCGGGATCCAGGTGTGAGAAATAAGGTGGAATGCAGGACAGAAGGATGTCTCATGTCCTCTGCTGGCCTTTGTGTGAGTCCACGGGTGCATGCCTTCACACACGTGTGTGCACAGACCACACATGTACATCACATACTCAGTGCACATACACTCACAAAACGTGTGGAGAATGTAAGAACGCTAAGAAATGACAAAACACAGGCGTTTGATCATGCCAAAGGAAGGTGAGAGGAAGTGTGGCGCTTACAGGCTGCGGGATCCAAAGACAGCAAAGGAGAAAAGGGGCCGAATCTGGAGGCAAGGTAGCAAGGTTGGAGTGCTGAAGGAGCAGTGGTAAAGAGTAAAGGGCAGGAGGGATAGGGACCAGAGAAACCCCGCCTCGAAAACCAAATAAAGAAAAGAAAAACCCTGTCTCAGAAAAAAAGCAACAAAGGCTGGGTGGTGGTGGCACACGCCTTTAATCCCAGCACTTGGGAGGCAGAGGCAGGTGGATCTCTGTGAGCTTGAGGCCAGCCTGGTCTACAGAGTGAGTTCTAAGACAGCCAAGGCTATACAGAGAAATCCCATAGTGGGCAAGCAAAGCAAAAACCCCACCCCAAAACAAACAAACAAAACCAGAATAATGTCTGCATCATTACTTTGTATTTAAAAGCCTTATGAAAAGATTCTTTTTTTTTTTTTAAATATTTTATTTGTTTATTAAGTATACAATATTCTGTCTGTGTGTATGCCTGCAGGCCAGAAGAGGGCACCAGACCTCATTACAGATGGTTGGTTGAGAGCCACCATGTGGTTGCTGGGAATTGAACTCAGGACCTCTGGAAGAGCAGGCAATGCTCTTAACCTTTGAGCCATCTCTCCAGTCCATGAAAAGATTCTTATGTTTAAGAATTATTTTATTTTTGTGTATATGCTCGTGTAAGAATATGCCCGAGTGTGTCCAGTTGCCTGCAGAGGCCACAAGAGGGTGTCAGGGACTGGGAACTGAACTCAGAGAGGAGAAAGTGTCCTTAACCCTCCTTTATTTTATTTTTATTATTTATTTTATTTTATTTATTTATTATGTATACAATATTCTGTCTGTGTGTATGTCTGCAGGCCAGAAGAGGGCACCAGACCTCATTACAGATGGTTGTGAGCCAGCATGTGGTTGCCAGGAGTTGAACTCAGGACCTTTGGAAGAGCAGGCAATGCTCTTAACCGCTGAGCCATCTCATTATTTTATGTATATAAATGTTTACATGTACACCATGTGAATGTCTGGTACTGCAAAGGCCAGAAGAGGGCGCTAGATCACCTGGAACTAGAGTTAATACAGATCACTGTGAGTCACCACGGTGGACATTGGGAATTGAACCTGGAGCCTTAAGGAAGAGCGGCCAGTGCTCTTAACCAATGAGCCATCTCTGCAATCCCAGGAAGAGATACCTAAGATGCCCATTTGAAGCCCTGAGCTTGTGAGTTTTCCCCATTGTGGCTGCAATATACTTTTAGTCTATTTATCTATACACCAGTGTATTTAACTCTAGACAGAGGAAGCACACAAATGTTTTTTTTTTCCCACCTCTTTAATCAGTTTTACAGATCTCACTAAACTCAATTGCTTCCCAGTCACAAGAATCTGGCCCCCATTTAGCTACTTTTCTGTGCTACACGAGGAATCCAATTCCTGTCGTCACGTCTAATAGTCATTGAGCAGCTCTCATCGGAATTCCGCTGGGTTTTACAGGAAGTTTCTAAGTTTTCAGTCAAAACATTCATGAAACCTAACTAGTCACTTATTTAAGAGGGAATGGGGGGATATGGCCCAGCAGTAGAGGCTGTGCCTAGCTAGCGGGAAGCTGTGGGCTTGGTCTTCGTGCCAGCAGAAAATAAAGGTGGGGGGGAGTGCATTTTGTTCTAGTGTAATTGTGACCACGGTGTCACAGTAGGCTGTGTAGTTAGCCTTGTGGAGACGCTGGGCCCCTGTGCTGCCGGAGATGGGTGAGAAGATGAGGTTTACTTTCCAGCTCTACATCCCGCTTAGACAGCCTGCCCAAGACATTGCACGGGAGATGATGGGACAAGAGCCACACCTGATGGCTTTCTTTTTTCCACCCCAGACTCTGAGCCCAGCAGATGGCAGAATTTGGGATCTGATTGTTAGGTAAGACTGGATAATTCTCGGTTCTGTTGGGAAATCTCCTAGGACTAGAAAACACCCAGTGAGCATATGGACTACACAAATTGGGCAGTTTTTTTTTTTTTTTTTTTTTGAAGGGAGAGCACTTTACAAGGGTGGGGGATCGGATTTGGGAGGACTGGGAAGAGAGCATGATCAGGGTCATGATGTGGAATTCCCAAATAATGGATAACCAATAAAAATGTTCTGTTGGAAAAAAAAAATGCCCATGACCTTTCTTTTTCCTTTTTAAATAATGGTTTATTTTCCGTGTGCTTTCCACAGGCATATGTGTGTACCACTTGGCTGCAGGGCCCACAGAAGCCAGAAGATCTCAGACTCCCTGGGAGTGGATTTATAGATGACTGTGAGCCACCATTCGAGTGTTGCCTGGGAACCGAACCCAGGTCCTACTGAAGAACACCCAGTGTTCTTAGCTATTGAACACCCCCTGACCCATCCGTGACCTTTCTGGTCAAGAAGACTTGCTGGGCAAATTTTAGGACAATCATGCGAAATGCTCAAGTGAGTAGAGAAGCGTATGTAAATGCTGAGGCATTGATCTAGGAAACATCTAGAAGGGACCTGAAGGAAGTTGCGTGGTTAGCCAAGATGGAGGAGCAGAGCCTTTCCCACGCTCCTGTTTAATACTGACATATTTAATAATTACAGTGACTAGCCTAGGGCAGAGGAGTGTAGCTTAGTGGTAGAGTGCTGGACTAGAATGTGCAAGGCCCCGAGTCATAGCACCATTCAAAAAACAAGAGCGTTAACCTAAAGTTATCTTCTGAGATTAGGGTCTCACGTAGTCCATGCTGCCCTCAGACTTGTTGTGTAGCTGAAGAGGACCTTGAAGTTCTGATCTTCCTGCACCGCCACGCTCAGTTTTATGCCATCAGACCTAGGGATTCTCACAAGCTAGGTAAACTGAGCCCTGCCCTCCCCAGTCCCTTCTGTAAGTGCTGAGTGTGCTAAGTCGTGTGGTCATTGCCTGTGCACCTTGCCTAAGATACTGGAAATCAGCGAAACCATGAAACAACATAGACGGTGTATTGTCAGTATTGCAAAATGAGACAAGAGTTACCAGTTCTGGTGCAAATTAGATAGTAGGGTCAAAGCCTAGACATTGCAAAGGGCTTACTTTAAAAAATACATGTTTCTGGGACAGACGCCGGTGGCTGGAGGAGAAGGAATGCCTGATTCCTCTCCCCGACACGTTCTTCTTTCTTCCTTGATGATCACAGACCACTGGGTCTCTGCAAATTCATATTTTCACAGGGAGGAAGTCGGAAGTAGTTGGAGCGACGGAGTCGTCTTGGAGGCAGGCCAGCCATCTGCCGGCAAAGCTCATCTAGAGGAAAAGCAGAGCATTATGGGAGGATGCCCGACCGTATAAAGAGCTCTTATTTTAAGGGAAAGGGAAAAAAATGCTTGTGTGATAGCATAAAAACACGTAGGAAGAACCGGGAGATGGTGGTACGCGCCTTTCATCCCAGCACTCGGGAGGGAGAGGCAGGCGGATCTCAATGAGTTTGAAGCCAGCCTGGTCTAACAAAGTGAGTTCCACGACAGACAGACAGGCAGGACCGTTACACAGAGAAACCCTGACTCAAAAAAAAAAAAAAAAACAAAAAAAACAAACAAACAAAAACCCCAAAACCAAAAGAACCACACCGGAAGAAAAGACTCGGGTTAAGCTACTCAGCTTTTCCACATCTGGATCCTTGGAACTTACTAGAAAGTTGCTAACCTTCTATGGACCTCTTTGTGCCTTTCTGTAAATCAGCACCAATACCTGACACAACGGTGTGTTTGCGAGGACTGGAATGAAACAACGTGGGCAGAATTAGTTTCCTTTGTACTCCCAGCTGCCGCCCATGGACCTCCTAACTAGAGACATGAAGTCCGGTCCTTCCGCCCGCATTTAGGTGTTTACAGCGGCTAGCTCCGGTAAAATCCCCCGAGGAACTCGAACAGTGCCTAGAGCGCCAAACACTCATAGTCAGTGTCAAGGTGTTTCCCTCGCAGGTGGCTCGCACGGAGTCAAGGGGGGCGAGCAGCAAGTTTCCTTCTGCGAAGTCAACTACAGCTCTTACTCATGAACCCAGCGCAAAGCTGGCTGCTGAGTCAAAAGGGACCGGGTCTGTGGTGTTGACACCAACCACAGCCGCCGTTCGGGGCTGTCCATGGCGAAGGTGAGAAGAATGTTTGTTCCCACCATGCATGATCTACAGCCACACGGTTTGGTGCCTCGAAAATTATTCTTTAAACATCTTCCCACCTTCCTCTACCTTGGGAATGGGAATGGGTTCTCGAATTGGGGGAATGTTTATAATGTAGCCACTCTCAAAATGTCCTACCTATTTTTTTATGTTATGGGTCCTACCTAAACCGTCCTGTCTCCAAACATGTCTGTGTTCTTTTTAGAGCTGTGAACAGGGCTGATGACCAACATGGCCATTGGTTCTATTATTTGTAGTGAGGACTTGGCTATTCCCCAGGACTTCTAAAACATGGCATTAAACAGCCCAAAAGGGCTAGGGAGATGGCTCCGCAGTTAGAGCACTGGCTACTCTTGCAGAGAACCCAGGTTCGGTTCCCAGCATCCACAGGATGGCTTCCAACCATCTGTAACTCCAGGTCCAGGGCTCCCAATGCCTTCCTCTGTCTCCCACGGGCTGTGTGCATGTGTTTACATACATACATTTGAGCAAAACACTCATACACTCAAGTTTTTTCTTTTGTCTAAAAAATAAAGTTTAGAAACAATTTGAGCTTCAAAAAATTCTCCCCATAAGAAAGCTGAGCTTGGGGTCTAGCTTGGAAGGGACCAAGGAATACTTGCATAGGATATAGTCAGTTTATTCAGTGTAGCTTCCAATAGGGGCTGATGGGAAGCAAAAGAACCGCCCAGCAGCCTCCTTAGGAACCAGATGTCGGGTCCCACAGCATCATACTCTGCTCTGTTTACCGCTCATAACTGCCCCGTCCACTCCCCACGCAGACAAACAGCTCACTCCGTCCATTCCTCACGCAGACAAACAGCTCACTCCGTCCACTCCTCACGCAGACATCAGCTCACCTCGTCCACTCCCCCACGCAGATACCAGCTCACCTTTCATAGCCTCGTGCTCCTTACAGACAAGTCGGGAGCAGATCTCGTTGTTGATGATGTACATACGCCGCAAGCTGCCGCGGTGCCAAAGTCATGGGCGAGGAAAGAGGAGATGGTGAGAGGGTCCAGCCAGGGTCCCTCTTCAACTCCCTATTCCCCACGGGCCTCCCTTTGTCTAGATTTTCTTAAGCAGGTAATTTTGAAAAATCTTTCCCTCAGGGGATGGAAATGGTTTTAGTGATAAAAACAAAACGAAAGGTGCGGTATTAATTAGGTGCGATATTCATTACTCTTCTTGGGGCATTTTGCATATCTCACTTGGTGTCAAGTCCTAATGCTCCTGTCTGTCGCTTTCCACCTCAGAGCTGGGTCTTTCGCTTCAGCCAATTCAACCCGCATCTCTCACCATCTTCTTTCCTAGATGGCCCTCACCTCCACAGGAATCTATCAGACTGTTATGTGGACACTTCAACCCAGACGCCAACTTCTAGGCAGCGCCTTCAGAAATGACTGAAGAGGTTATGCCTATTCAGGTTATAACCTCTGCCCCAGCAAAGAGGTGGGCAGAGGGGTCTGTGGTTCTATGGTGAGTGTTCATGAACTAGTTACTGACCCAAACACTACAATCACGGAAGGGGCTCTCTGGACATTCTGGGATCACTTACCTGGTGAAGCAGACCTGATGAACACACTGTTTGACTGGCCGATGGACAGAGTACAGTCTTGTGCAAGCAAATTTCTCATCCCGGCACTCTGTCCAACACACAAAAAAATATGGAAATTGCAAATCTAAGAAGTATAAATAAAGGGCCAAAGGGCTGGGAGAAGGGAGACAGAATGGGGGGAGACGGAGCAGTTTTTACAAAAGTCACTGCATTTTTGGGGGCATGTCCTTCTTGCTCACCAAAAACAGAGCAAGAGGAACTTGATTCAAATGAAATTTAGGTGTTTCCCAACCTGGAAGCAAAAGTAGGTAAAATAATCTCTGAAGACTCATCTTGGGGAAAAACAAAAAGTCTTTCTAGGACTATTCAGGTAGTACTGTGAAATATGACCCTGAAATCTGGGGGTCTCTTTCTGAAGAATCTCAGGCACAGGGCCCTTGTTCTGTTCTCTTGTTCTTGGCTGTAGCTGCGGGTCAAAACTACCTGTATGTTACAGGAACCAGAGTCAGGCGTCCTGCCCACAGTAACATGGAATCTGCAGTCAAACTGATTTATTTCCTAATTCATTAATTACCAAATAAAGCTCAAAGGTAGTTTAAGGGAGAGGGTGGTTTGAGGACCAGTCAAAGGTGGTCACATCTTTCCCTGTGGCTTTTAGAATAGATCATTTTGAAAAGGAGGAAAATGAACTTGGGGGAATAAAGAACCTGGAGTTACTCTTTGGTGGAGAACTGGAAAGAAACTAGAAAATGAGCCTAATACTCCTCAAAGGACAAGAGAGAAAAAATCTTTAGGGAGAAAAGCTTAAGAAAAGAATGGGGCTGGAGAGATGGCTGCTGTTCCAGAAGACCTGAGTTCAATTCCCAGCACCCACATGGTGACTCACAACCATCTGTAACTGTAATCCCATGGGCTCTGATGTTCTCTTCTGGTATGTAGATGAGGCACCCATACACACAAAGTACATAAATTAATAAATCTTAAGGAGAGAGAAAGAAAAGACAATCAGGGGTGGTGGCACAAACCTTTAATCCCAGCACTTGGGAGGCAGAAGCAGGCGGATCTCTGTGAGTTCGAGGCCAGCCTGGTTTACCGAGTGAGTTCCAGGACAATCAGGGCTACACAAAGAAACCCTGTCTCAAAAATCCTAAAACCAACCAACTAAATGAAAACACATACACACACACACAGAGAGAGAGAGAGAGAGAGAGAGAAAGAAAGTAAAAAAATAATCAGAAGACCCTGTGCATGTCCACAGTGCCCACCCCATCTGTAACTACAGTTCCAGGGGATCTGACGCCCTCTTCTGGTCTCCACCAGTATTGCATGTGTGTGGTACACAGACTATCCACAGACAAACATCCAAACACATAAAATAATGATGATAATAATAACAACAACCATACCTGCAGTAGCATTTTTGTCACCGGCTGAGGCTGGAAGGCAGACATTTTATTCCGTTATTAACAGTTCTAGAAGGTCACCACCTAACTACTATGTGGTTCATTTAGACCCAGTCAGGATACTCAGAAATAAAGAACAAACACATTGATGACTCTTAGCAACTTCTGGAAGGGAAACCCCAGGCTGATTTCAACCACACAAGCAAAGAGACTTAGGCGTCAAGATGGAATCTTGGCTTTTACCTTTCTTTCAAGAGTTTAGTAATTGGTTGAATTAATGTCTAAATTTAACCCCAGCGCCCAGAAGCAGAGACAGGCAGATTACTGTGTGTTCAAGACCAGTTTGGTCTATACAGTGTTCCAGGGCAGTCAGGGCTACACAGTAAGACCCTGTCTCAACAACAACAATAACAACAACAACAAAAATAATAAAATAAAACTTTTTTAAAGAGATGGGAGGTCTCCCTATGTGACCCGGTTTCAAACGCTTGAACTTAGGTGATTCTCTTGCCTCAGCCCCTCAAATGCTGGGATTACAAGTACATACTACCATACTCAGCAGTAACTAGCAAATTATTAGAAACCCAAGCCAAAGCCAAACCGTTCCTCAGATGACCTGCACCCGAGAGCTGGGCAGAGGGGACCAGGAACTTCTCTCCCCAGACAAGGCCTCTTCTCTATAAGAAGGGATTCCTAATCACAGCCTCTTTGATGAGAGGTTTGGGGTAACAAATAGGAGGGGTCAGGCTCACAGCCCATGCTGACCTAGGTGTAGTTTAATGTGTACCTGGTTTCTAGGCAGGAGGTGGGGGGGGGGGGGGTTGAGGAACCAGATTGGCAGGACAGTTATCTGGGAGGACATCTCTGGAAGAGTTCTTGATGGGAAGAAGAGCAGGAAAAGGCTAGAAAACCTCATCTACGGCACCCTTTCTTCCTTCCTTCCTTCCTTCCTTCCTTCCTTCCTTCCTTCCTTCCTTCCTCTCTTCCTTCCTTCCTCCCTTCGTCCCTCTCTCCTTCCCTTCCTTTTTTCTCTTTCTTCTTTGAAAAAATTTAAACTTTGTTTTTATCTTATGTGTACGGGTGCCCTGCCTGCATGTGTATCTGTATACCCCATGTGTGCAATGCCTGAGGAGGCCAGAAGAGGGCACTGTATTCCATAGTTGGAGTTAGAGATGGTTGAGCGCCACCATGTGTGTGCTGGGAACAGAACCGGGTCTCTCTGGAAGAACTCTTGGTCACTGAGCCATCTCTCCAGCCCATACTACATGCTTTTGGACACACCCCTGTGCTGGCGGACTAATTCCCAATCTTGTGCTTCTCATTTAGTTCCCGATTCTGAAGTTCAGCATACACAGGTCTAACTGGAAGGTCTTTTTTAGAGATTCTTCAAATTCAACATGCCATTCCTGGTTTGCTTTGTTCTTCGGGTGGCCGGCACCACCAGCATGGCTGGGAACAGGCTGTTATTGTCACAGCTCCACTCCCCTGCAGCCGACCTTTCACGCCCACTCCCTCGGCCTTTCTTCGGCCCAGCTGGCTTTCAAAAACATTTGTTAGCAATAACCTAGGAACTTGGGTGTGGTGGCCCGCACCTTCAACCTCCGCTTTCGGAAGGCAGAGGCAGACAGATCTCTGTGATTCTGAAGCCAGCCTGATCTATGTCTAGGCCAGCCAGGGCAACAGAGATAGATCCTGTCTCAAAACAAAAAAAGCAAAAACCACAAAAAAGAAACAAACAAACAAAAAACCCAAACCAACCCAGGCTCAGGAGAGCCTTTCAGTGTGGAGCACTTGCTTAGAACGTACGGCGCCCAGCTCCAGCCCTAAGAGCAACAGCAGGAAATCCAGGCCCTGCCTCCTTTTCTTCCTATTGCCTGTTCTCCAAAGAGCCCGGTTTCCTCCGTGTACCACTCTATCCTTTCGCCTGGGTTTGCACACTTATCTTGCCCTTACCCACCCGTCTCGGAAACACCGAGAGATCTCGTCTCTGTATTTTGTATATTAAACCGCACAGTTCCCGCTTGTTCCAAACGAGCATTAACTAAGCACAAAGGGCTGGAAGGATGTAGGGTACAAACTGTAGTTCTGTTTAGGGTACTTCAGGAGCTGCCTTTGCCTTCCGTATGGGCTCTGGGGAAAGCCCAGAGTGGCCCTGAGTGGCCCTGGTGGCCCTGGGATCCCAGATCCGAACTCACCCAGGTCATCTGTGGAAGGTGTGATATCAGCCAGAACTGAAAAGGTACAAAACATTAGGTGTGAGAAGGGCCTGGAATCGCGAGGGCGGAGGAGACAAGGGAGCGCGCTGACGTCAGAGCAAGGCAAGGTGTACGTCCAGGGGAAGGGAATTATATCAAGTAATTGGGGATGTTTTTGAACATACCTATCTTCGAATATCTTTAATATACAGGTCTTTCCCCCTTCCCCTTTTTTTTTCTAATGTGCCTGGTGTTTTGCCTGCATATATGTCTGTGTGAAGGTGTCAGATCCCTTGGAACTAGAGTTACAGACAGTTGTGAGCTGCCATGTGGGTGCTGGGACTTGAACCTGGGTCCTCTGGAAGAGCAACCAGTGCTCTTAACTTTTCAGTCATCTCTCCAGCCTCATACAGGTCTTGTTTTGTTTTTTGTTTTTCAAGACAGAGTCTCTCTGTGTAACCCTGGTTGTCCTGGAACTTGCTCTGTAGGCTAGGCTGGCCTAGAACTTGCAGAGATCCACCTGCCTCTGCCTCCGAGTGCTGGGATTAAAGGCGTGCGCCACCACCATCTGGCCCCTTACAGGTCTTATTTTAGCTATTGATACACATCGGTCCCCTCCTTTTTAAAACTTTACAGTTGTTGGTTTAATTTGTGTATGTGTGTGCCCACACGTGCACAGATGTGGATGTCCATGTTAGAACACATGTGTGTGGAGGTCAGAGGACAATTTTTGGGTGTTTGTTCTCTCCCTTTGCAATGCCAAATTGAGCTCCTCAGGCTGAGTAGCAAGCACCTTTGCGTCTTGAGCCACCTTGTCAGCCCTGTTCCTTCCTCTCTGGAAACTAGCACGCTTCCCCCCCCCTTTTATATCACTGCCAAGTCACTGAACAAACACACCCATGACCCCACCCCCCCTTTTCCAGAGCTAAAAATACAAGATCAACTCAGGGGCTGGAAAGGAGACTGCGACTATTACAGATCATGCCGTTCCATAAGAACTGAAGTGAGCGTCACCTGTTTCATCTGTAGAAGGGTCATTCACAAGATCTGCAGAGACAAGAAACGGGACGGGAGGTGACGGGAGCGAAGGGGCAGCTGGATATGGGGCTGTTTAGCCGGACGAGAGAGAAGGATTGGAACGAAGGCAGTGGACTCAGGCAAACCAGCTGCAGCGACAGTGACAGAGAGAAGTGGAGGGGATACTGAGGCTGGCATGCTTGGAGTGAGGGTGGCCACTAAGGAGGACAAAAGGCCGCTGTGTGATCCTCTCAGTGGGTCACCACCACCCTCAGCCCTTTCTGTCCCCAGTGGTGGTAAGCAGACACCCCAATCCGGACTGACTCACTAGGGTCTTCTGTGAATGTCTCAGCCACATCATCTGAAAAAATAAACAGAAGAGATTTTTCTGGGCATCCCACCCTTACGATTCCAGTCAGTGAAACTGCCTGGCACAACCCCCAGTGCATTGGATCCTGTTGACCTCGTTAGCTTTTTTTTTTTTTTTTTTCAAACCTGGCATGCACTTCAAATCTCTGAATAGAATGGTTTGTTCACAAATAAGCAGGTAAATAAAGTAAAATTAAAAATAAATAAGTTAAAAATGAAAAGAAATGATCTCTAAACGACCAAATAATTGATAACCACTTTGCACTTTTTTTTTTTTTAAGGTAGAGTCTCCGGTAGTCCAGGCTGGTGTGCGGCTCACTGTGAGTTGAGAATGACCTTGAACTCCCAATCCTTAAGTCTCCGACCCCTAAGTGTTGGAATAAACGTGTTCCCCTTCATGCCTGGTTTTGTGGTGTGTGTGGGGATCAAACTCAGGGCTTTAAGAATTTTGTGACCACACTACCAATGTGGCCGTTAATATTCTCACTTTATATAGATACTTCAGGGCATGATTATCTCTTCATTTTCAATGATGGTCATGCTTGTATCCCAGGCTCACCTGGAATTCAAAATCCTTCCATCTTAGACTCTCAAATGCTGGGATTATAGGTGTGAATTTACTCAGGCTCGGCTGACACTGCAATTTCTGTATGTATGTATGTACATGTGTGCGTGTGTGTGTGTGTGTGTGTGTGTGTGTGTGAGTGTATAGAGTAGCCTAGAGCCTTACATATGCTAAGCATAGCTTCTAATGTGCTAATATGTATATTCTAATGTGTCCGGCTCAAACACTGTATTTTTTGTTTGGGGCAGGGGGCGTTTCAAGATAGGGTTTCTCTGTGTAGACCTGGCTGGCTTTGACTACAGAGATTCTCCTGCATCTGTCTCCAGAGTGCTGGGATTAAAGGCATGTGCCACCACTGCCTAGCAAAACGTGTATATTTTCGTTATACAAGTTTAAGGTGTACAACATGATGTTTTGATACAGACATACAAAGGGAAATAATTATTGCGGCAAAGTAGTCACATTAATATATTTATCTCCTCACATGGGGGTAATAATATTTAAACACTATACCCAGCAAATATTCCACCTTCGACTGTGGGCTAGTGTCATAATCCACTCTTTGCCACTAGAGGGCAGCAAATTCATGTAGTTTGCCTTGGCTTTTTTTTTTTTTTTTTTTTTTGGCTCATTTCCACAAAACTTCAGAGAAAGTAAATCAGATTAAACCTCTAAGAACAGTTTTCTCTATTTTATTAATAGTTTCTTTAGAAAATGATTATCAAGCCAGGCATGGTGACACTCACACACGGATGGCATACATAATAAAAACCTGTTCCCCTGAGCCAGGAGTGGTGGCACACGCCTTCAATCCCAGCACTAAGGAGGCAGAGGCAGGTAGGCAGATCTCTGTGAGTAGCCTGGTCTACATGGTGAGTTCTAGGACAGCCAAGGTTGTTACACAGAGAAACCCTGTCTCAAAAAACAAAACAAAACAAACAAACAAAACAAAACCAAACAAAGAAGCACTACCAATAAAACCCTGTCTCCCTCTTCTAGAAAGTTTTTTGTTTGGTTGGTTGATTTTGTTGTTGTTTGTTTTTTGAGACAGGGTTTCTCTGTGTTACAGTCCTAGCTGTCCTGGAACTAGCTCGTGTAGATCAGGTTGGCCTCGAACTCACAGAGATTCATCTGTCTCTGCCTCCCGAGTGCTGGGATTAAAGGTACGTGCCACCACCACCTGGCTGTTTGTTTTTCAAAGTCAGCGTCTCAGTACGTAGTTCTAGTGTTTAGAAAAAGTTTTAGCCAATTTCCTACCACGTCTTTGCATTTTTCTTTTCTGCTGTTCATGAGCCTACATAGCTCTTTCTGGAGTCTGAGGGTGCAGGCCAGTGGCCAGCAGTATCTTAGCCTTTGTGTGGCTTTGGGTTTTATCCACAGCATCACAAAAGTATTAAAGAAACAAAGCAGAATCCCCAGCCAGTAAGGAAAGAAAAAAGGTGCGGGGATGTAGCTCGCTTGTAAGACTCTTGCCTAATATGTAAAGACCTGGGCTCAGTTTTCAAGATAACAAGCCATGCGTGGCGATGCATGCCTTTAATCCCAGCACTCAGGAGGCAGAGGCAGGTGGATCTTTGTGAGTTTGAGGCCAGTGTGGTCTATGGAGAGAATTCCAGGACAGCCAGGCTTACATAGACAAACCCTGTCTCCAAAAGTTAAAAAAAAAAAAAAAAAGCAAGAAATAAAAAAGATTGCAGATAACAAAACAATAGTAATGCTTCCTGCAAGGATTGCCTGGAGATTTCTTGAACGAGGTAAAAGATGTACAGAGTGAAGGAGGAGGCTGGCATCAAAGGCATCAATGGACAGACATTTTAGGGAGAGCAGAAAAGGAGATGAGGTTTTATGAATGGGATGATGGGATTGTGGGTACTAGTGCTCCTGCCTTGCATATCTTGAAGTGAGGCTCGCTGTCCTAGGACAGATTCCGGTCTGAAAGTCTCATTATGTATCCCTGGCCAGCCTTGAACCCAGTCCGCTTGACTCCTTTCCCTGAGTGCTGGTATAGAAGGAGCAGCGGGCGGGCCTGCTTTTCGTCCTGCCCAGATCCCACATGGTTAGCTTTACACCCGAAATAACAACACACAAACTGTATTCTTTTAAACACTGCCTGGCCCATTCGCTCTAGTCTCTTACTGGCTAACTCTCATATCTTGCTTTAACCCATATACTAATAATCTGTGTAGCACCACGAGGTGATGTCTTACCAGGAAGATTCTAGTGTACGTCCATCTTGGGCTGGAGCTTCATCGTGTCTGGCCCAGGAGAGGAGAAGCATGGCGTCTGCCTAACTTCCCTTCTTCCCAGCATTCTGTTCTGTCTACTCTACCCACCTAACGGCTGGCCTATCAGACCAAGCAGTTTTCTTTATTGATTAACCAATGAAACGACAGATTGACAAATGACCTTCCCACATCATGCTGAGATTACGGCTGTTCCAGCTTGCCTGGCCCTAGATCAGAGCCTCAGCTCTCACTGTTCTACATCACCCCACAAGGATCCCACTGACCCCAGAAGAAATCTTCACCTACCTCCTCGTTGCCCACTGACCCCCAGGGGCAGCCAGTCTGTCACAAAGAGAGAAAAGGGATGTGAGTGGCCCCAGCTCTCTTTCTCCTCCGCAACACTTTTCAAAGACAACCCAGTATACAGCGGAAAAATTGTATTTTATCTTCAGGATTTGTCCCTGTATATTTCGACACAAGACCACTAGGCTATACATAAAATTAATGAAGCATTTAAAAAAGAAAAGGAAAAAAAAACTCCGGAAAGACAAGTTCTTGAGAACAAAATCCGCTCTTGCTCTGCCCTGACTCAGTTTCCTCCCTTGTCCTCAATCCCAGTCAGGAAGAGACAGGGTCCACAGAGGAACCCAGCAGCCTTCTGAGTGTGCCTCGCCTGGGCCCACAGCTCCTGAATCAGCTGCACACCGGGCAGGGCAGAAGAACTGCTCTGTCAGCCTTCATCTGGCAGAGAGGGGGAATACAGCAGCCTTCCTTCCAAGCCCAAGTTTGCCTTCTGTGGCAAAGTCTTGAGCTGGATTCCATGGCACACGTGCTTTTCTTTTGTGTGTAGGCGTCGCGGGACTTCCCTCACGTATGTAAATATTCTTATGTGTCTGACCAAGCGAGCGAGTGAGCGTTAGGTGTAAATGTGCACGTGTTTGCAGCTTTCCCTCAAAAATTTTTCAGGTGGTCTCTGGATGTTGTGTAACTTCTTGTTCCTTTGGTGTCTGTTGAGTTATACATTTATACGCATGTCTTCTTTCGTGATTAATAAGCACTAGGGTTTTAACCTCACATCAGTTTCTTAGGTACCCCATGTCTAAGGTCACCTCTTGTCACCCTCTGCACGCTGGTCTTTGACACAGCATGTCTCTTCCCGGGCCCCCATCAGCCTCAGACCCCTGCCATCTAGCCCCCAGCCCCTTGCACACGTACAGCTAAGGAGCTAATATGTAAAGAATCAGAACAGGGACTCACCAGAGGGAATAGCGAGAGCCATGACAAGCAGCAGGGACTTGGACCCGAAGAATGGCATGTCTAAGGAGGGAGAGGAGAGCAAGAACACGCACGCTGGTGAGAGAGGGCGGAGTCTCGCCTCTAGGGAAAGATGCCATGCACCCTCTGCCTTTGCCACCCTTGCCCTCTGCCTTTGCCACCCTCCAAACCCTCTCGTTTTCTCTTTTCAGACCAAACCTTTGCTTATCTTTCTTACAACATTCATTTCCCTCAAATCTTTTCTTTGATCACTTCTTATTCTCACTGCCATGACTCGTCTACAGAGAATATTTTTAATGTGAGTCTCCTTCCAGGTCCAGGCTGGTTTTGAACTCCTGGTCATAAGGGGGTCTCCCCTCCTTCCTCAACCCACTGGGTAGCTGGGAATAAAGGCGTGTGATCAGGAGGACCTTTTGTATCCTGATTCAGCCACACTTGGCCCTGCTCCTAACACCTGATCTTCTCTCCGTGGGCCTGTCTGTGTCTTTTTAAGAATCATCCGCTCTTTTGGGTGCACCCTCTCTTTTGAATTTCATGCATAATTGGGAGAGGGCTCGGTTCTCAGTCAGGGACATTCTTCACCCTTTCGTGTACACATGCACAGCCAGGCACACACAGACATTCCTTCTATATAGTTTGGAAACAACTCACTGTCTACAGTGCTCCGCTCTGTCCACCGTGTCCTCTGGCTGCTGGATGTGTCTGTCCGTCTCACGCTTACCCGCTGTTCCGCTTGGTCTGGGGAAATAAGATGAACACAGCCACACCCTTGGAAGGACTTCAGATTTGGCCTATTCTGAAACAATGAGATGAGGGAGAGAAAGCGGGAGAGAGAGAGGGAGGGAGAGAGGGAGGGAGGGAGGGAAAGAGAGAGAGAGAGAGAGAGAGAGAGAGAGAGAGAGAGAGAGAGAGAGAGAGAGAGAGAGAGAAGGAGGCCAGGCCAGAGGCTTAGAAAGCAGTGTTACAATAAGGTTGGAATGAGACAGGAGATGGGAATTTGCAGCCACTCACACCCTCATTCCAAAGGTTATGACCACACTGGAGAGGGAGCTCAATGCTCCCTCGAAGGGCTGGCCCAAGCCCACATCTGCCCTCCTTCCATTAGCCCAGTTTCCCTCACGTCTTTGGCCCCGCTTGCCTTTCTTCCTTGGGTTCCTGTTTATCCCTCTCGCTTGGCGTGTTCTCCTGAACCTCTCCAGACTGTTTCTATCTCTCTGGCTCTCTTCCGTAGTTGGGCCATTACTCTCCTTTCTCTCTTTCCCTCTCCTCTCTTCCCTTCTCTCTCCTCTTCTCCCCTCCTCACCTCTCCCCTTCTCTCCACTCCCTTGTTTAAGTCAGGGTCCTGACCAAGTTGGCTGCAAACTCCCTGTGCTCCCTGTGTAAGGCAAGATGTGCTTAAATGTCTGTGCTCCCAGCCTCCGCCTCCCAGGGGTGCAGGATCAATCCCAGGGTTTCACGCATGCTAGACAAGTATTCCACTGAGTTCCATTCCCAGCCCCTGTCTTCCTGGCTGACCTGGAACTTGTTATGTAGACCAAGCCAACCTCCAACATGCGGTTAGCCAAGGGCTGGGATTACAGGCTTGCATTCCCATGTCTGGTCTTTGTTTGCTATTTTTATATAACACATATTTTACAAGTTTCTACTAATACAGCCTCACGTTACAAAGAATAAGATTAATCTTCCTTTTCATATTTGGGTCGTCTGGACACTGTACATCTTTTGAAAAACCCTTTCATTTGGGAAGCAATGAAAAAAGACAGCTAAAATGAAACAAGGCTTCCTTTCATACAGGTGAAGTGTAGGACCTAGTTCACGTTTCTCCTGAAGAGGCTGGGCATGGTGGGAGCACTAGGGAGGCAGAGGCAGGAGGATCTCTGTGAGTTCCAGGCCAGCTGGTTCACATAGGGAACTCCGGGACAGCTAGGGCTACATAGAGAGACCTTGTCTCAGAAAAACAAAACAAATAAATAAACGCTTCTGACAAAAAAAAAAAAAAAAGCAGCTGAAAAATTTAAGGTGAATGAAAGCGTTGCTTGCTGAACGATCTCTGGACCATTCTCTGTCTCTTGCTGTAACAAGGGCCCTCCTGTGTCTCTTTCTTCTCTTGTTGTTTTCCTTGGTCCCCCACCATGATCATCACCACCGCATCTTGCTCAGCTTCCCTGGAACAACCCTCTTCCTTCAGGCCCAGCACAATCTGGTCTGCTTGCCTTTCTGTTTCCTGGACATCTCCAACCGTTTGCTTTCCCTTTGTTCTGGCATTCTTGCTGCTCCTCTATGTTTTTGTTTGTGTGTTTGTTTTTCGGGTTTTGTTTCTTTTGCTTTTTCATTGCTTCCTTCCTGCACCTCCGTCTAGCACTTTGCACATCCTTGTTCCTTAGTTGTTTTCACTTCTGCCTTTGCCTAGTGCCCCTTAAGCCTTTTTTTTTTAATTATTTTATTTTTTTTAATGTGCATTGGTGTTTTTGCCTGCATGTATGTCCATGTAAAAGTGTCAGAACTCCTGGAGCTGTAATTACAGACAGTTGTGAGCTGCCATGTGGGTGTTGGGAATTGAACTCAGGTCCTCTGGAAGAGCAACCAATGCTCTCAACAACTGAGCCATCTCTCCAGCCCCCCTTAAGCCTTTCTTTAACAAGCCTTGTTCCCTCTGCTCCTCTGGCAAAGCCAGCCCTTGTCATTTCCCTGCTATCTGAGAGGGCTGTGTAAATCTCTGCATGTCAGAAGCCCCCCCCCACGCCCCCAGCTTTCCTTCAGGAGATGTGGCCTCTTTCAGTTTACCTGAGCTTGCCCTCACTTTCTTTCTCAAGGAGTACTGTTAGGTTTGTGTCTTTGCGCTTCTCCCCAGAGGTCTCTAAAAGTTCTTTGCAGCTTGGATGCCTTCAGAAATTTATTTTATTTCATTTTTGAGACAAGGTTTCTTTATGTAGTCTTGGCTGTCCTGGATGCTCTATGTCAGAGGTTCCCAACATGTGCGTCACGACCCTTTTGGGTGTTGAAGGACCCTTTCACAGGGGTCCTCTAAGACCATCAGAAAACACAGATGTTGGGGCTGGAGAGATGGCTCAGAGGTTAAGAGCACTGGCTGCTCTTCCAGAGGCTCTGAGTTCAATTCCCAGCAACCACATGGTGGCTCACAACCATCTGTACTGAGATCTGGCGCCCTCCTCTGGCGTGCCGAGGCAGAATGTTGTATACATAATAAATAAATCTTAAAAAAATGTTTTTTTTTTAAAAAAAGAAAACACAGATGTTTACATTATGATTCGTAACAGCAAAACTACTGTCATGAAGTAGCGTCACCACAGTATTAGGAGCTGTATTAAAGGAGGGCTGATAACCACTGTTCTATGTAGACTCGACTGTCTGAACTCACAGAGATCCTCCTGCCTCCGCTTCCCCAAGGGCTGGGACTAAAGGTATGCGCCCCAGTGACAGCACGGCAAATATTGATCTCTTCCCTGCTCTGAGAAAAGTTGCTCTCCACTGAATGTTTATCATCTAGCTGTTCTTTTATGTCATCAGGGCTGCATCACCTGGGAAGTGTTTAATGTAAACATGCTTTTTATACATCACTTTCTGTTTTGTTTTTCAAGACAGGGTTTCTCTGTCCTAGAACTCACTCTGTAGACCAGGCTGGCCTCGATCTCACAGATCTCCACCTGCCTCTGCCTCCTGAGTGCTGGGATTAAAGGCATGTGCCACCACCGCCCAGCTGCACCCCTCTTTTATACTGATCAGTCTCGTCAGGGAGGGTCTGCCCAGAGACCTTGATTTTAGCTGTTTGCCCTGACCTCTGTGAGTTTTGTCTCAGTGCTTGTGTGGGAACCAAAGTTAGGTTTTAAGTTTTAATTATTGTGCCCGAGAGATCCACAAAACAAAAATGCCTCTGGTCTGCAAACCCCCCACCCAAGGACCTGATGCTGGAGCTTTTGTCTACGGCAGATAATAGGCCATGTGTTCTCACTCCCCTAAACATGTTTGTTTGACCCATCTGCACTGGATGCTTGATCACATGTGGGTGGGGGGTATGTAGGCAGGAAATATATCAGGATATACACCTGCCCCTGATTGGATATAGGCTGGAGGTACATCAGGATGTATGCTTGCCTGTGATTGGAGGACCTGATGGGAAATGCAATGAATTATGGGTTTTCCTTCTTAAATTAATTAAATGAATTATGGGTTTTCCTTCTTCAAACCATGACTCACGGTCATTTTCCAGGAACCTGGGCATGGACCTGGCCAGAGTCTAGCCACCTGGCCAGTATTTAATTAAAGCTTGCTTCAAATTTGGCTTTAAACTGTTGTGGTCTTATTCTTCATCAGTGAGATTAACACTTGCACAATTAAAGTCTTAGACCAGGTGGTCTCGCCTCTTAATTTTAGCATTAATTCCAAAGGTACCCATCCTTCCTCCAATTTGATCTGTTCTTTTAAAAATTTGTCCTCTAACAAATCAAAGTCTCCAAAATAATACTGAATTTCATGACAGATATTGGCCTCTAGACCAGTAATATTTTATTATCTTGATTCTTAGACATTGTGGCTATCTGTAAAATTTCTCACACTCACGATCCTAATTACACAGATACCACAACTTTATATATGTGTACTTCCAAGTGCTTGCCTTAGGACCAACGAATGTTTGTTTCTTATTTACTTACTTATTTATTTATGTTATTGTTTCTGTTTTTTTTTTTTTCTGAGACAGGGTTTCTCTGTGTAGCCCTTGCTGTTCCAACTCACTCTGTAGACCAGGCTGGCCTCGAACTCTGTAGAGATGCAGCGGCCTCAGCTTCCTCAGTGCTGGGGATTACAGGTGTACATCACCATACCCAACGCCAGGGTTGAGTTTTCTCACCTTTAAACCTTTTCCCATTGGAATATCTACTTAGTCTCACATCCAAGGATAAAGATAGCACTTGAGGTCTGCCTGAAAGAAAAGCCAGCTGCTTTGGCTTGTAAAAAGCTGAGGTGTTTACAAGTTTCCAGATACTTTTCCAATATGGGGGAGCGTCATGTGGGAAGGTAGCAAGCAGCCAATCCTGTCTTTGGCCTTGTATGATTTATTTATTTATTTATTTATTTATTTATTTATTTATTTATTTATTTATTTATTTATTATGTATACAGTGTTCTGTCTGCAGACCAGAAGAGGGAACCCAATAGAATTACAGATGGTTGTGAGCCACCATATGGTTTCTGGGAACTGAACTCAGGACCTCTGGAAGAGCAGTCAGCGCTCTTAACCTCTGAGCCATCTCCCTAGCCCCATTTGTTTGTTTTTTGACATGGGGTCTCACTATCATAACTCTGCTAGCCTGAAACTTGGTTGTTTGAGACAGGGTTTCCCTGTGTAACCCTTGCTGTTCTGGAACTTGTTCTATAGACCAGGTTGGCCTCGAACTCACCAAGATCTGCCACCTATCTTTGGTTTTGTTTATGTTCATGCTATGGATCTTGGATTTTGGAATATCAATGACAAAGTGTCATAGGAAGCCCTCTAAACTGAGAGGGATGTTTACTCTTCTTGATTTATCTTCTGTGCATACTTTTCTCTCGGATCATGTGATAAGCAGACGGTACTCACTGATCCAGTCATTTGAACAGATTTATATCTGCTCTCTGTGCTGGTTAGTGCTACGTCTGCTTGACACAAGGTAGAGTCACTTGGAAAAGGGGACTCCCAGCTGAGAACATATCCCTCTAAGATCCACCCGTAGTTAACTCATGATGGTTGCAGGAGAGTCTAGCCTGTCCAGGATGTTGCCTGCACTGGAACCTGGAATAAACCCTTTCCTCTCTGGGTTGCTTCTGGCCACTGTGTTTCAGCACAGCAGAAACCCTGACTGAAGCTCTGCCTGTCATAAAGGAAGTGTTTACCGGACTAGAGCCCACCAACTTTGAAGAGATAATTTTGACTTCCAGAAAGTCCAAGCTAAGAAAGATGCACACGGACAACTTATCTTTGCGCACCTTTTGCCCAAACTGAGGATCCCTGACAAACTAAGTTAGAGATGAGTACAGGGAGGAGAGACCTGGAGGGAGAGCGAATAATGCCGGAAGGGAGAGCAGGAGACTGGGTGGTTCAGGCCAGTTGGGGGAAAGGGAAACATGGAAATCATCAGGAGAGAATACTGATTGCACTTCATGGGCCCTTCAGGCCTCCAAGGGAGCTAAAGGACCACCAGGTCTATTGCCTAAGTAAGTCTGACTGTCAAACCTAGTTCCTGCTGGTTGCATGGTCGGGCTAGACAACACATGTGATTGATTCTAGTTTGGGGAAAGTCAGGGAAGGCAGAGGTGGGGGTGAGAAAGAAACCGGAGTAGATTCGAAGTAGAACTAAGGCAAAGCATTGAGCAGAGTCCAGTACGGCAATCCTGTTTTCCCTCGGACAGATGAGAAAACTGAACCCAAGCCAATCGTCTGGCAGAGACAGCAATGACCTCAATGTGCTGGCCTACCCAGAGGCTACGGTTGAGGAAAGCCTCCCCAGACAGTAGGAGGGGGTGCTGTCCCCAGGTCCCTGAAGGAAGTCTGAGGCTGGGGCAGGGAAAACAAGAACAGAATGTTCAGGCAAGGCTGTGGGAGAGGGCTCACGGAGAGGAGAGCCTCAGAAGAGAGGAGAGGGCTCACAGAAAGGAAAGCCTCAGAAGAGAGGAGAGGGGCCAAGGCAGAGACAGCGTGCAAAGACAGGCATGTGCTGTTGGGCTGTGTAGACAGACATTCAGGAATCCAGCGTGTGGACTGGTGAAAGGGTAAGGCACACGAGCTTTTGCTGTGCCTGAAGACCCGAGTTAGCTCCTAGGACCCATATGGTGAAAGCACAGGACCAACGCCTGAAAGTTGTCCTCTTGCTCTGTGTATGCACACACTTTGGTGCTCTTACACACACAGACACACACACACACGCACACAGAAAAATCAAAACAGATAATTAAAAAATTGGGG
Organism: Alexandromys fortis; assembly: GCF_014885135.2. Lineage (NCBI taxonomy): Eukaryota > Metazoa > Chordata > Mammalia > Rodentia > Cricetidae > Alexandromys > Alexandromys fortis. The sequence goes on from NW_026068027.1 coordinate 2,545,589, forward strand.
GTTGGCAGGACCGCATTTCTATGTTGATCTGGGTGGCCTGGAACTACATTGTAGTCCAGGTTGGCCTCAAATCCGTCAAGATCCACCTGCCTCTGCCTGCAGAGTTCTGGGAGCGAAGGCATGCGCCACCACACCCAAGTCTACAGATTTTAAAATCCATTTTGTTGCGGATCATGCCTTTGATCCCAGCACTGAGGAGGCAGAGGCAGGTGGAGTTTGTAGCATCATGGTGATTTACAGAGAGAATTCCAGGCGAAGCTAGCCAGGACTACGTAGTGAGATCTTTCTTATCTTAATAAAACAAACGGAAATTAATTTTGTGCCTGGACTTCATAGCAAGATCCCGTCTGAGTTAAAAAACAAACATAAACAAACAAACCTACTAAAAAACGTAAAAATCCAGTTTTAAGTTAACTTGCTTAATTTCTTCCCTTTCTTCATCTGTTTACAAAGCCTAAGCTCTGCTCTCCAGGTTTGGGGAGCATCAGACTTACTCCTCTCGGGGCGGTTGTGTCCGCTCTGTTTTTTTTTAAAATATATATTTATTTATTTATTATGTATACTGTGATCTGCCTGTACATCTGCCTGCAGGCCAGAAAGAAGGGGACACCAGATCTCATTACAGATGGTTGTGAGCCACCATGTGGTTGCTGGGAATTGAATTCAGGACCTCCAGAAGAGCAGGCAATGTTCTTAACCACTGAGCCATCTCTCCAGCTCCTCCGCTCTGTTTTATTGCGCCGCCGAGTTATCATTTGATTACCTCAAGTCAGTTGCCTTGTTTTGCTTGTCTATTTGGATTTGTTGTCATTATGTGTTTTTGGTAATTTTTGATAACTTTGCCTTTTGTTTTTCAGAGCTGATGCCTGAACCCTTGCTAAATGAGCTAAGTCCCTAACCCATGGCTACCTAAAGTCAGAATTAGCAGCAATGGTCAGAAAAGAGCAAATGGCATCTAGGGATAAAAGCCTATACCTTAGTTTTTGTTCTTTTTAAATTTTAACAATTATTTTATTTATTTACTAGTATTATTAGTGTGTGTGCATGTGTACACATATGTGCACTCATGACACAGGACATGTCTGGGAGTTAAAGGACAACTTCCAGGCATCTCCTTCTAGCCTATTCCAGGGATCAAACTCAGATCATGATGTTTGCCCAGAAGTACTCCTACCCATCTCTTCCTAGTCTTAAAAGTCCACATTTGTAGCGAGGGATGGAGCTGCTTTACTGAGCCAGAGGGATCACCATGAATTTAAGGCCAGCCTGGGCTACCAAGTGAGACTTTGTCTCACAGCAACAACAAAGAAACCCACATTATTGAGATGGCCCTGGGTCTGGTGGCAGGCTTCCCAGCAGGATTTCTGGTAGTGGGCACAGTCACTAGGACCCTCTAAGCTTTGGGGATTGTGGGGTGGAAAGTAGGGCAGTCATCAGTCTTTGGTTTCCTTCCTGGAAGTTTCATCTACAGATTTCTGGCAATAAACTGCCAGGGTTTGGAGACAGGCTCTCAGGCGGTGGGCATCTGGGGGTCATACCACTGCCTTCACACATAGACCCACACACTAACAGTCTCTACCCTGCCCAGAAACAGTACAGACTCTGGGAATTTGTAGGGTCAAGCGGTTTAGTGACCTAGAGGGCATGTGGGTCACCTTGATGAGGCTGCTTCTCTGGGGCCACTGTGGTCTTCTGGCAGCTGAAAATCTCAATAGACCTCGTGTCTGCAGTGGGATACAAACCATGTGGCTGCCACTGTGAGGCTACAGCTGGTAAAACTTTTGTTGTTTGTTTGTTTTTTAGCCTAGTGTTTACTGCCAAGCCCAGGTTGGCCTGGCACTCAGGACTCCCCGGCCTCAGGTTCCCAGATGCTAGGATTTCTGACAGATGCTACCACACCCAGTTTAAGCCTGGACTGCTCTGAGGTTCTCTCTGGCCCTGGGGAAGAAATCCTTGGACATCAGATCATCCTTGCATCTCACACTGGTGGCTCTCTGGGGAAGAACGTTTTCCAGTAAAAGAGAACCCTCCGCTGAATGGACTGGCTGGCGTGCCGACAGATGGCTCAACAGAGTCGATCTCCGCTTGAGTCACTCAGGAAATGTTTCATTTTAAAGAAAGTACCACAGAGGATGGGTAAAATGCAAAGAAAGAGAGGGAGGCAGGGATGGGAGTGGGTCAGAAAGCTGGCTTTATTCATCTGTTTATTGGCCTATAAAGAATACACCCATTAGCTGGGGGCCGCTGGGCAAATGTACAGAAACATTACTACAGCCCAATCCAAGGAAATGAAATCCAGGGGCTAAATACACAAAAAATTCCCTTAAAAGGCAGGGAAAGACAGGAGAATTATATGAGGCAGGGTGGAGGGGAGGGACAGGGAGTGGTGTGTGGCCAGAGATGAAGTCACGGCCAAATGCAAAACTTGGAATTGGTGGCCAGCAGACGTATGTCCTTAGAAAACCTGGGCTACGGAAAACTTTTGCTTGTCCATCAAGGCTCAGCCTAGATGCTGTCTTGTCCCCCAAACCGAACCTGGTTACCCCTGTGTCTCGGCCAAGCTAGCTTTATTTATGTAACCTCCTCCTTTTCACTGAATTCTTTCCCGCATCGCTAATCTCCCTAGGCTGAGAGTTCCTATGTGGCAGAGGCTGAGCCTTACTCATTACTAGTTGACTTAATGCTTAGCACATGAGAACTCAAACTTGGACTAATTGAGTTAGGTTGAGCTGGAGGCCTCCGACAGGAACTTCAAACTGCTCAGCATCTTAGACAAATGCGGAGGGTGGAGGCTGGCATTTTAGGGAAGTCGGTGATGTGAGAAGGTGTGGGGAGACAGATCACGAATGAAATTAGCAGCTAATGGACGAAGCAGTCCGAAGCCAACGGAGCAGAGGGAAAGGGGTGGAGACGCCAGGCAAGAGCTAGACTGGAAGCAAAGGAATTTGTCAGGGAGGCTGCAAAATTACCGAATTACCGCGGGTCAAACACACAATGTGACAAGATAAGATAATGAATGATCTGGTACAATCCCAGCACTCAGGACAATTGACACAAGAGGATTCCAGGTTTTAGGCCACTCAGACCCAATCTTGAACAAAATGAAACAGAACAGCGTAAAACCCATCAACTAAGCAACTCCCAAGCTCTCGACAACGTAAAAAAATTTAAACAGTCTGATAAAATGGACAATTAACTAAATAGAACAAGCCCTAGAAATTTGTTGATGAAAGGGAGACCTCCAGAGACTGGAGAGGTGGCTCGGCAGTTAAGAGCACTGACTGTTCTTCCAGAGGACCCAGGCTTAGTTCCCAACACCCACCATTATGTGGGTTCTGGGAATCAAACTCAGGCACACAGCCACCTACAACTCCAACCCCAGGGGATCTGATGTTCCCTTCCAGCCTCCAAGGACACTGCACACACATGGGACACAGACATTCATTCAGGCAAACACTCACACACATATAACAAAAATCTCCAAAAAAAAAAAAAAAGGCTTTTTAAAAAAGAGCCTCCAATTTCTTATTCCCAAATGCCCAGTACTCAAAAGCACCAAAGGCAGAGAAATTGGAATTTGAAAATATGGGAGAGAGGTCCTCAATTAATAAATATTAGCTTTCAAGATCAATGACATCAGGACATTTGTGTAATTAATATGCAAGCATTATATGTGCTAGGCAGCATCTAAGATGGTGCCCTCGTGCTCTCTGCCTCTCTCTCTCTCTCTCTCTCTCTCTCTCTCTCTCTCTCTCTCTCTCTCTCCGTGAGATCCTTTCCTCAGGAGTGTGGCTACCAAAAGCTACCTAAGGCACTGCGACTTCTGGTCTCTCTTTCCTTTCATGTGTGTGTGTGTGTGTGTGTGTGTGTGTGTGTGTGTGTGCACGTGTGCACACACACACACACACGTCACCATGCATGCATAGCAGTCAGAGGACAACTTTCAGTGGTGGGGTTCGCTTTCCACAATGTGGGTCCTCCAGCTTGGAGACAGTGCTTTATCCACTGAGCCATTTTTACCCTCTCTTCTGGTGGTTTGAGGCAAGCTCTTGCTGTGAAAGCCAGGCTGGCCTTAAAGTCGCAGTTCTCCCGCCTTAGATTACTGCATCCTGGGGTTACGAGTGTGTGGCACCACGCTCAGCTTGGTAGTCCCGTCTTCGTTGTTCTAACCAAGCTCACTGCTGTGCTGTTCTGTACGGTGCCCTAAGGTTCTAGCCAACAGTTAGGAACCTCCAACGGCCACATAATCAAACTTGAAAGTGGATCTGCTATCACCTGGACCTTGAAATGTCTGTGACTCAGACAATGCTTTTATAGTTTGCGCTATCCTGAGCCAGAGGTGTATGTGTAGACTCTAGACTGTACTCAAGATAAATGTGAACAAGATAAATGTTGTTGCGTTAAGAAGCTGGGTTCGAGTCGGTTGTGGTGCATGTTTTTGATCCTAACACTCAAGAGGCAGAAGCAGGAGGATCTCTGTGTGTTCAAGGCCAGTCTGGTCTACACGGAGTTCCAGGACAGCCAGGGCTACATAGTGAGAACCTGTTTGAAAAAAAAAAAAAACAAACAAAATCACCCAGAAAAGATGCTAGCTTTGGTGGGAAAATAAACAATTAGTATATTATGAAATTATTATGCAACCTCAGTGCATATTTAGTTTATCCACTACATAGACACAATACTTATATTTTTGTAGTATAATATATAGTAACTGGCAAATTAGCATATGTTAGTACAACATACTATATCCTCGATAAACTGGGATGCACCTATAGTCCCAAGTACCAAAGACGCTGAGACAGGAGGATTGCTTGAGCCTAGGAGTTAGAGGCCAGCTTAAGTAACATAGTGAGACTATCTTAAAAAAAAAACAATTGAGAGAAGCAGGAAAGAAAGCTCAGCGGGTAAGAGCGCTTGTTGTGCAAGCCTGGTCCCCAGGCCCTGCTAAAGGTGGAAAGAGGGGGTGATTTTAGTTGTCTTCTGACCTCCATCCTCCCAGGGACGTCTACTCCCACAGATGCCACCCCCATAATAGATTTAAAAATTAACTAAGAGGCTGACGGCCGAGCCAAGCAGCTAAGGACATTTTCTACTGTTGCACCTGTTGAACTGGACCTGAGTTCAGTTGCCATCCCTTACATGGGGGCCACACAACTGCATAGAGCTTCAACTCCAGGGGATCCTACACCCTCCCCTGACCTTGACAGGTACCTCATTCATGTGCGCACACACAAACACACAGGTATATACACATACACACAAATAAAATTGAATCTTAACGACAACAACAACAACAACAAATTAAGGGTCAGCAAGACGGCTCTGTGGGAAAGGGCACCTGCCACCAAGGCTAATGACTTGAGTTGGATGTCTGGGACTCACATGGTCAGAAGAGAGAACAACATCCCACAAGCTGTCCTCTGACACGGTATGCCCCCCAAATAAATAAACTAAATGTAGAAAAAATTAAAAATAAAAACAAACAAATCGAGCGTGGTGGTTCATGCCTATAATCTCAGCACTTGGGAAACTGGAGCAAGGGCTGGAGACCACGCTGGGCCATATTTAGTGAGACCCTCTAAATAAACGCAGAAAGCAAAAGCTAACAAACGCAGAATGCTATAAAACGTCACCAAAGTGTGCTGTAAATAAATGATATTGTTTTTAAAGATTCGTGTTTTAGATTAGTCATTAGTATATGTTTCTATGTAGGGATAAAATGACCTTAAGTTCAGATGCGATGGATCTTCTGAAGCCAGAGCCGTGCAGTCACGAGACACCTGATGTGGTTGGTGCTGGGAATCGAACTGAGGTTCTCCGCAAGAGCAACGAGTGTTCTTAACTGCCAAGCTATCTCTCCAGCCCTCCATAGCAGGCTGATAAGGGCTAGTGTTGTTGATACTTTTTGTAGTTGCTGTCTTTACGGTGCTGAGGGTTGAGTTTGGGCGACCCTTTTATCACTGAGAAGCACTCTCAGACCTGGTAACAGGCAGGGTTTATGGAGCATTAATTATATTCTGGACTCCGCTAGCTGCAAACAGTTTCCAGATGGTCAGAAGAGGAGGGAGACACAGATAACAAGTAGAAAAAAAGAGGAAAGACCGTGGTAGAGTTTATTTTGGAGTGGAGTTTTTAATCTTTGAGTAAGTTTCTAAATAAAAACTATGGATAATTAAAATTATTTTATGCATTTTATAAACAGGAGAATTCAAGACACGCTAGCCCTATTGTAATATAGAAGAAATAATACAAAGCATTCTGTTTATACTGCTTATAGTTTTTTTTTTAAAAAAAAGATTTGTATTTATTTATTATTATTGTGTGTAGGCATGCCACAGTTTGCCTGTGGAGGTCAGAGGCAAACTTGTAGTTAGTTCTCCTTTTCTACCTCTTCCTGGACCACGGGGAACTGAACTCAGAAATTTAGGTTTATGGGCCAAGCACCGTTGAGCTCATCTTCCTGTTCCCAGCTCCTTTTAGACAGGATTCCATGCAGCCCAGAGTAGTCGTGAGATTTACAGTAAAGCTGAGGCCGATTCATACTGTAGCGCGAGTATAGGTGTGAGCAATCACGTTCAACATTGCTTGCATTGTAATGAAGGCTGTGGATATTCTCTTCATGATATAGACTTGATAGTGACTTAGACTAGATATATTTCTAGAGGAACAATGGGCTGGAAGGTTAGTAAAGGTTAGGGGCCAGGACTTTGGTTCAGCACCTCAATAACAAAACAGAAAAAGAAGCTGGGGCAGTGGTGGCACACACCTTTAATCCCAGCACTCGGGAGGCAGAGGCGGGTAGATCTCTGTGTGTTTGAGGCCAGCCTGGTCTACAGAGCAAGTGCCAGGATGGGCTCCAAGCTACACAAAGAAACCCTGTCTCGAAAAAGAAGGAAAAAAACAAACAAACAAAACAAAACAAAACAAAAAACAGAAAAACAAAACAAAACAAAAAGTTGGAACTGAGTACCATTCTAAAGCAACTTGGCATTTGCTTGCTGATTCCAGAGGCTTCTTGTACTTTTGGTGTGTTTTGTTTTGTTTTGTCTCTGTAATGCTAACTATTGGTGTCCCTGAGAACGAGGGGCAGGAGTGCTGCCCTCCCAAAGTCTGCTGGCTGTACACCAAGAATGTTGGCAACTCTCCTCTCGAAGATCCTTCTCTTTGATTCCCTTAATGGCTGCACCTGGTAAGTGATAGCAAACCATCCAATTATTACTTTCCACAGTTTGGTGTGGATAAGGTGGATTCTGCTTTTTATGGCATTAACTGACCTGCAGGGATGGGCAATAAGATTCAGAGATTAAGCTGGGCCGTGATGGTGCACGCCTTCTTGGGAGGCAGGAGGATCTCTGTGAGTTCGAGGTCAACCTGGTCTACAGAGCTAGTTCCACAGAGAAACCTTGTCTCAAAAGTAAAATAAATAAAATTTAAAAACAGCTAGTTGGCAGCCGCCCGCGGGCTTTCCTGGTTGGCAGACGCCTTGCTCTCTTCCATGTAGCATCTCCTATTGGCTTCTTTGTCCATCTGATAGCAACCCTGTGCATTAAAGGAAACACTGTGAAGAGGGGACTAAGATGCTTCCACTGCCCCAAAGTCACAGTGTCCATTCCAATAAAAGAGAAGCAGAGGTATATTCTAGCCCTTCCTGGGAGAAAGAGTCAAAGACTCACAGGCATCTTTAGTTAATCAGACTGCCTCTTACGTTTCGCTGACTCTTCCAACAGGCTAAAGTTAAGTGCCAAACAAGGAATATTTGTATTTTGACTGGTCCCTGAAACCAAATTCACTGCTTTCCATAATTCCAAAGAAAACTGTTAACAAGGACCTCTTTGTTATTCAATAAAAGGAACATTTCAGTATTATTTTCTTTAGCGTCAGAGACGGCTGGCTGCAACCGACATCTTGAGACAGCCTCTTCTCTTGATATCTGTATTTTGTCTTTTGACAAAAATACCTAGTATTAGCTTATTTTTTTCTTCACCTCTTTTTTTCCTTTTGCCCTAACTGCCTTAGAACTCTTTATATGGATCAGGCTGGCCTTGAACTCCCGGAGATCTGCCTGAGCTCTGGGATTCAAAGTTTGTGCCCCTATCAAGAATTTAATGGTGCTGGGTATGGTGGCGCACACTTTTAATCCCAACACTCAAGAGGCAGAGGCAGGCGATGCTCTAGGAATCTGAAGCCAGCCTGGTCTATGTTGCAAATTCCGGGACAGCCAGGCCTGTTACACAGAGAAACTCTGTCTCGGAAAAACAAACAAAGAATTTGATGGAGGGAAATTTATTTTGCTCATGGTTTCAGAAGTATTGGCTCATCCTTGCTTGAGGGACTGGTAGAATAGAGTGGCTCCCTGCATGGTAGCCAGAAAATAGAGAAAAAGATACAGTGTAGACCCCAAAGATACATCCTCAGAGCCCTTCTTCCTGCAACAGTGCCTGGCAAGAATGTCACCTACTTTGCTTCCATTCATCAGACTGAGGATCCTGGCACAAACCTGTAATCCTGGTGCTTGGGAGGCAGAGGCTGGAGGATCAAGAGTTCAAGGTCATCCTCTGCAATCTGTGGAGTTTGAGACCAGACTGACTGACATGACACCCTGTTTCAAAAAATAAATAAATAGGGTTGGAGAAATAACTTAGTGGTTAAGATCACCGGCTGCTCTTCCACAGGATCCGAGTTCAATTCTCTTTCAGTCCCAGGGTCCATTGTCCTCTTCAGGCCTCTTTGGGCATGTGATGCACAGACATTCAGGCAATCATTCATAGGCAGAAAATAAAATAAAAAATAAAATCACAAAATTAAAAACACCGCCTAAGACAACAACAGAAAGTCATGAAAACGCCCTAGGGTTTGTTTTCTCTTATCATGACTTCTGTTTGGTTTTTCAAGACAGGGTTTTTCTCTGTCACCTTGCTTGTACTAGAAATCCCTCTTGAATGTACAGATCTGCCTGCCTCTGCCTCCTGAGTGCTGAGATTAAAGGTGTGCACCACCACCGCCTGGCTCATGTAGTTCTAAATGCTGTAAAATTCCATTGCCTGGTCGGAGCCCCTTTTCTGTCTCTGTGGTGCCAGAGACACTCATCTCCAAGCCTCCTGCATTCTAGCACTGGGCTACAACCCCAAGTCTCTCACTTGAGGAGTCCCATCTCCAAACCTCTTCTTGGGCTTTCTCCTTCCTTAGTCTGCTCCTGTGGCTTCATCTGTCATCTGGGCTTTTGCATCCAGCTATGCTCCAGTCTAATCTCCTAGCTTTAGAGCTGAATGTCCTATAGTACTCCTTTACCATGAGCAGGATCCCTGAAGCAGAGAGGCAAGCTCTATGCTGAGCTTCCAGTGGGGCCGACCAAGAAAAGAAATCAGTCCTTCCTCCTCTTCTGGAGGTTACCCTTCAAAGAAGGATGTCATCACCTGGGCTCTAGAACCTTGGTCTTCTAAAACTCACACTAAGAAAATGGATGGGAGGGAGAGGAAGTGGGGATTGGTGTGTAAAATAAGATTGTTATAAAAATTAAGCCTGGCGGTGGTGGGGCATGCCTTTAATTCCAGCACTCAAGAGGCAGAGACAGGCAGATATCTGTGAGTTTGAGGTCAGCCTGGTCTACAAGAGCTAGTTCCAGGACAGAAACCTTGTCTCGAAAAAAAATATATATGTATATATATATGTATATATATATATATATAAATATAAATAAATATATATGGAGTACTTGGAGTACTTGGCTGGAGAGATTGCTCAGTGGTTAAGAGCACTGGCTGCTTTTCCAAAGGACCAGGTTTGGTTCCCAGTACCCATATGGCAGTTCCCAACCACTTGTAACTCCAGTTTGGGGACTTTCAATGTCCTCTTCTGGCCTCTGAGGGCACTGCATGCAGGTGCCACACAGGCAAAACACCCATGTACACGAAATAAAAACAAAACTTAAAGAGAAAGCATGAAAATGGAATCTCATGTCCTGCCCATCTGCTTACTTAGCTTGATTTTGTTGTGCTGTTTTGAGACAGGGTCTCCACGTGTGGCTTTGGCTGGACTGGAACTTGCTACGTAGGTCAGGCTGGCCTTGAACTTGCCAAGCTCTACCTGCCTCTGTCTCACTGGGGTGTCATCACGACCAAATAGCTGCAAGTTTTAATCCTAGTCTCATGCTGAAACCTGAAGGCACGGCCTTCTAACAGAAACAAGACCAAGCCACATTCACTTCATTTAAGTTACAAGACAGTCAAGGCTGCTTCTTAGACCCTGCCATGTGAGTGGAAGGGAGCAATGACCAAAATTTGGGGGGAGGGTGGCCTGGAATCATCATCTCCCATAAACATCTGGGCTTTCTGACAGGGCTGGAGGTCCAGAACCACAAAGAGAGGATGGGAGGAACACCTGCTCCCATGGGCAGTGTGCCTTGTTAATACTGCGTTCTATTCTTGGAAAAAGCGTTTCTCCAGTGATCGACGTGTTTCTAAAGTCTGACTCAACGGTTGAGTCAACAAAGGGGGCAGACAGAAGACTGAGCTGCCAATCCCTTTTTCTGTTCTAGTTGCCATCACACATGCATAAGCTTCCAGGGAGAAGCAGGGCCTGGGTCTTTGCTCTTTTGTTTGTTTTCTGAGACAGGGTTTCTCCATGTAACCACCTTGCCTGCCCTGGAACTCACTCTGAAGACCAGGCTGGCCTCGAACCCACAGAGATCTATCTATTTCTGCCTCCTGTGGGCCTCCATGGTGCAGTGAAGTGCTATGATTTTGAGACTAGGTCTTGCTATATAGCCAAAGGCTAGCCTGGAATTCAAAATCCTGCTGCCTCTGCCTCCCACCTGCTGGGATTATAGCCGTACGTTACTACCTCCTGTTCAAACGTTGATGCTTTTAGCAAAAGTAGCCTTCATATTTTATTGCCAAGTAATACTTTTTTGCCTTCTAAATCCTAGTCAGATGATCTTCTTAAGAACTTCATATTCTGGGGGGGAGGGGTGGCACACTCCTTTAATCCAAGCACTTGGGAGTCAGAGGCAGGTAGATCTCTATGAGTTTGAGGCCAGCCTGATCTACAGAGCAAATTCCAGGACAGCCAGTGTTATGAAGCATTAATAATAATAATAATAATAAACCCTCAGGGTCAGAAATTGGGGTTCAGCCTGAAGATCTAAAAGCAAAACAGGCAGCCACTGACTCTTACCTCCACCTCAGTCTGAAATAGCGATCCTTCCTCCAGGAATCTCAGAATGAGACTGCGTCTGAGAGCTGTCTTCTCATGTTTTATACTCCTTTCTAGGGCTGGGATTAAAGGTGTGCATCACCCGATTTCTATGGTAACTTGTGTGGCTACTGGGATTAAAGGTGTGTGTTACCATAATCTGGTCTGTAAGGACTGTTTTACTCTCAGATCTTCGGGCAGTCTTTCCTTATTAAAATAGAAGTGAACTGCCACACAGGGTTACAACAGAGAAACCCTGTCTTAATAAACCAAAAAAATAAAATAAAATAACTTTACCTCCATCCATTCTTGTCATTTTCCCCATCCTTCAGTTCAGTCAGTGCCCTAACAGAGTTCTAGACCATCTCCTACTTCCCACCCTGCCCCCATCCTTGCTCCCAACACAAAGCAGAAATAGTAACTCTCTTTAGCACTAATTCGATGAAGTTACTCTCTGAAGACAGCTGGGAATGTAGGTATACATCTTAATCACAGCACTTGGGAGGTGAAAATGCCTAATTTAACATTAGTGCAGCCATGACAGGCCGCAGGATGATGATACTGGGATGAGGCTTCACCCTTACAATAACTAGGAAAACCCACAAACTGTACCCTGCAGGGGGCCAATCAGAACGGAAACAAGCCATTACTAGATGCTCCAGAACATGAATGATGTCTTACAGAACTCGTCTGTAGGTTGCTAATTTCCTTGCAGCAATACTAGTACCAATCCCCACTTGACAAGACTTCTGTTGCCTAACTCTTGCCGGATCAGGGGTTCAACCCCCATCTGAACCCAGAATTCCCTTACCCCCCTCATCCTTTATTCCTTAAAAACCCTGCCATAACTAAACTCAATGCTCTCCGGATCCAATGCTGTGTTGGAATGGATGGAGAGTCCAAGCTCAAGCTCGCCATAACGGCTCTTTGCTTTCGCATATGAACTTGGATTCCTGATGGTTTCTGGGGAGCTCATGACATAGACATAACTTTTGGGGGCTCATCTGGGATCCCCAGACCCATGGGACCACTAACCTGTGGATCCTTCAACTGACTGATGAATGTCTGCCTGTGCCCGTTTGTCTTGTTTGGTTTCCCTTTGTCTGCCTTGCAGTGTTCTTTGACTGGGCCCATTTCCGAGTTGCCTGCAAAGGTCTGGGCAGATGTGCTGGAGATGTCCGTGGACCCTTCTGTATGGGATTGGATCTTGGATCCCTCCGGCTTCTCTGAATAGACTAGGAGGGGTCATGCCCAGTCAATCAGCAAAAAGCCCACAAGCCATTGTCTTGGTTTCAGTTTTTCCTCCAATGGTCTGGAGGAATCTGTAACAGGCCTAGGTTAGAAATGAAACAGGTCAGTACCTCATCTGCCTCCTGGGCCAGACCGATAGGGCACTGGGATGTCTGGGTCCCACTGGCAGGATGTCTGGTTTTCTTCCTATCTCCTCTCCCACGCTATTGGTTGTCCTTAGAGCAGCAACCTGTCCATGTCTGTCAGTTTGTCTGTAGTGTTGTTTAGTTGCTTAATTGTTAATCTGTGTTTCATATTCAAAAAGAAAAAACCAGCTCTTTTACAAACCCAACAAGCTGGCTCTGCTGTGGGGGCGCTGCATGGGCAGCTCCTTTAAACCAAGGATCGCTGCTGCCCACGCTGCAACCTGAAGTGATTCAATGACAATATATGGTTACAGAATGCAGTACTTGGGCTTGTGGGCAGCTTTCTACTACTACGCCCATGGGAACTGGAGCTAACAGGTAACAAGACAGCCCTCCTTAAAATTATAGCTGGAGAAAAAAAATATTATCTGTCTGTTTTAATGTTTCAGTGCATAAATATAGCCACTGCATGCCTATGTCTGGCTGGTCTTGAATTATGAGTTTACTGTGTGCTGTGTCTCGGTTGCAGCTCAGGTGTTCTGTTGCAGCCACCCCAGCTCAAAATTTATCTCTGGGCATTCTGGCCATTAAAACTAATGTAATAAGGACTCAAATGTCAATTGAATATGAATAATATTAACATCGTTTTAGACTGTTCTGTTTATTAAAGAGCTGGCTCAAAAATTGGATTATGGCTCACCATCTTTCAGATCCAGACGGGTTTTTAAAGTCTCTGTCTGGGGTCAAAAACTGGCAGACAGGAAGAACAAGAGCAGAGCAGCCAAAAAAGTTATTGGTTTATAAAATGTATTAGACATGGTTAAAAATCTCTTGCAGCGTGACTAATAAAAACGCAGAGACAGATATTGGGGTTCAAGCTGTGTGGCGGCCCACAGATGTGAGCCTGTTCCACCTTGACTAAAGGTCAGAGAGTTTGAACCCCTTTTTGCTCTTTCAAAGTTGTTGACAACAGGGGTAGCTACAAACAAGAGATCCTGGCCTAGGGTGTGGTTCATTAGTATTTTGAGTGTAAAGGGCCGATCTGCTCCACCTGGACCAAAATTCAGGTCTGTTCCCTATATCATGTTAATGAAGTCTGTTGCCTCGCCCCTTCTCCTTTTGGAGTGAAATACAGAAGCGCGTGGAAAATAAATATGTATGAACTTGTGATTAAGTATTTACTGAACACCCCTCCTGATGCTGTTCTGTGTTTCTGTCTCTTATTTCTCTCATATTTCTGTTCCTTCTGCTCAATAATTCTAATCCTTGTGCTCTTGCCCTGGAACATGTGAATTGTGTTGAGGCTGGACCCCAACAGATGTCACCCCAATGCATGGCTTAGGACAAAAGCTGAAGATCAGAAAAGCCAAGCAGCCGAGCCACTAGAGAGTTCTTTACTTCTACTAAGGCTCAGACAAACTAAGGGGCAATCCTGTCCTCAATGTGACTGCAGACCACAATGCTCTCCACCAAATATCAGGCTGCAGACTGAGCCTTGGAGGCAGGAGGAAGATCACTAATTGTTTTCAACTTTTTCTTTTTTTTTTAATTGATTTTTATTGAGCTCTACATTTTTCTCTGTTCCCCTCCTGCCTCTCCTCTCCTCCTTCAACCCTCTCCTAAGGTCCCCATGCTCCCAACTCAGGAGATCTTGTATTTTTCTACTTCCCATGTAGATTAGGTCTATGTAAGTCTCTCTTAGTGTCCGCATTGTTGTCTAAATTCTCTGAGACTATGGTTTGTAGACTGGTTTTCTTTGCTTTATGGAAAACCACCCATGAGTGATGGAGGAAGGTAATTAGTTTATTATAATAAACCAACTGCTTGGCCTCATAGCTTAGAACATAGGTGGGTGGAATAAACAGAATAGGATGCTGGGCGGAAGAGGAAGTGAGGTCAGACTCTGATCTGCTCCCAGAGAGAGCCGACAGCTCGGGAGCAGAGAAGCCATGCTCAGCTCTCCCGGAGAGACTCGACAACTCTGCTCTCTGGAGCAGAGACACCAGGATGGACGGAGGCTAGACTCTTCCCGGTAAGCGCACCTTGGGGTGCTTACACACATCATTAGAAATGGGCTAGTCCAGGTGCGAGAATTAATTAGCCTGTAAGGGCTAGAGTTCATGAGCCAAGCAGTTCTTAAATTAATACAGTTTGTGTGTTGTTATTTCGGGCATGAGCTAGCCAAGCGGCCAGGGTGTTGGGGACGCAGCCCTGCCGCTCCTATTTCAACACATGAGTAAGTACATGTGATAATTGTTCTTCTGTGTCTGGGTTACCTCACTCAAAATAATGTTTTCTAGCTCCATCCATTTTCCTGCAAAATTCAAGCTGTCGTTATTTTTTTCTGCTGTGTAGTACTCCATTGTGTAAATGTACCACATTTTCCTTATCCATTCTTCCATCGAGGGGCATTTAGGTTGTTTCCAGGTTCTGGCTATGACAAACAAAGCTTCTATGAACATAGTTGAGCACATGTCCTTGTGGCACGATTGAGCATCTTTTGGATATATACCCAAAAGTGGTATTACTGGGTCTTGAGGAAGGTTGTTTCCTAATTTTCTGAGAAATTGTCACACTTACATCCAAAGGGGTTGTACCTGCTTGCATTCCCACCAGCAATGCAGAAGTGTTCCATTTTCTCCACAACCTCTTCAGCATGAGTTGTCATCAGTGTTCTTGATTTGGGCCATTTTTACAGGTAGGTGTAAGATGGAATCTCAGAGTTGTTTTGATTTTCATTTCTCTGATGACTAAGGATGTTGAACATTTCCTTAAGTGTCTTTCAGCCATTTTAGATTCCTCTGTTGAGAGTTCTCTGTTTAGGTCGTACTCCATTATTTTTGATTAGATTATGTGATCTTTTGGTGTCCAATTTCTTGAGTTCTTTGTATATTTTGGAGATTAGACCTCTGTCTGATATGGGGTTAGTAAAGATCTTTTCCCATTCTGTAGGCTGTCATTTTGTCTTGTTGACCGTGTCCTTTGCTTTATAGAAGGTTTTCTGTTTCAGGAGGTCCCATTCATTGTTTCAGTGTCTGTACTGCTGAGGTTATATTTAGGAAGTGGTTCCCTGTGCCACTGAGTTCAAGTGTACTTTCCACTTTCTCTTCTATAATGTTCAGTGTGGCTGGCTTTATGTTGAAGTCTTTGATCCATTTGGACTTGAGTTTTGTGCATGGTGATAGATATGGGTCTATTTTCATTCTTCTACATGTTGATATCCAGTTATGCCAGCACCATTTGTTAAATATGCTTTCTTTTTTCTATTTGATATTTTTTTCTTCTTTGTCAAAAATCACATGTTCAAAGGAGTGTGGATTAATATTTAGGTCTTCTGTTCTGTCCCATTGATCCTCCTGTCTGCTCTTATGCCAATACCAGGCTGTGTTCAGTATTGTAGCTCTATAGTAGGGTTTGAAGTCAGGGACTGTGATGCTTCCAGAAGTTCTTTTATTGTATTGTACAGGATTGTTTTGGTTATCCTGTTATTTATTTATTTATTTGCTTTTCCCTATGAAGTTGAGTACTTTCAAGATCTGTGAAGAATTTTACTGGGATTTTGATGGGCATTGCATTGAATCTGTAGATTGTTTTTGGTAGAAGATCACTAATTTGAGGCCATCTTGGGCTATACATTTTACTCTAGTGGCTTGGCTGCTTTGCTCTTCTGATCTTCAGCTTAAACTCCAATATCTGTCTCTGGGTTTTTATTAGCCGTGCTACAATCTGTAATATTTGTAACAAAAAGGTTAACTCAAAACTTCAACCCAGGCTTCATAATCAAGAAAGCTACATAGGTAACTTTAAAACAAAGACCTAATCCATCAATGTCTATAATTCTGAGCAAGTATTCAGATTTATTAACCTTGTTTCTTAACGCGTTTAGTTCTACTTATGACTAACTGTTTTGTCAACTGAAATATGTCAACCCCAAAACATGTTTTTTATGTTTAAAGGCTCATCCCGAAAAAGACTCATGACAACACTAGAATCCCAAATATTCAGTGTAGTCACTGGCTAACTAAAATAGGACCACACCTGCTAAGCTCCAACACCTGGGATATTTCTATATTATGATGCAATAAGACAATGACCTTAAACAGTCTAACAGAGAACTTGGATCAGTTTTTCAACCTCTGATTTTCAATCTTTTCTTTCTCTGGGGGTTACAAGATCTTTTTACAGTAGTGACCTGCACGTCATACATTTGCATTGAGATTCATGACAAAATTGAAAACCACTGGCTTAGAAAATGTCTCTCTTAAAAATTTTTCAAGGTTACAAAGACTAGATTAAAGATATATGTCTAACCCTCTTGTTTGTGTTAGCACGGTTGAGTTCTGGCTATTTTGGTAAACTGAGTCATACAAGAAACTGGTGTTTCTATAATGGTACACTATGTAAGGATCGGGAAAATTTCCAGTCTGTTTATAGACTATAATCAGTTAAAATCTTATTTTGATACTAAAAAAGCTTCAATTTAGAAATTGTTATTTTTATTATAAACTATTAAAGAAGATTAAGCCTGGAGATGTTCAAAACTTGCTAAGGGTTATTGTAACTAAGTACAGGAAAAATGTATCTAGCCTTTTGTATGTTTTCAAGGTATAGCCTAAAACAAAGAACTGAAAACAGAAGTTGTCTGGCTCAGGTCCTCAAACTATCAGAGATTTGCTGAATATGGCGTTTAAGATATTTAAACTTTCTTTGTTCTGTTTTGTTTTTTGAGACAGGGCTTCTTGTATAGTTTTGGAGCCTGTCCTGGAACTCATTCTGTAGACCTGGCTGGCCTCGAACTCACAGGAGTTCGTCTGCCTCTGCCTCCTGAGTATTGGGATTAAAGGTGTGCGCCACCAGTGTCCGGCAAGACATTTAAACTCTTATGGCAGAAAGAGACTCTCAGATCTTAGCAGTGACTCCCAAGGTCTCCAAGAAGACGGTGAACACATCAGACGAGTCCACCTGGGCTATGGTAATGCTAACCAGTGGATCACTGGGCAAGACTGCCGCAATGCCTTGTCTTCTGTCAAGGCTCAGCCCAAACTATGGACAAGCAGGACACTGGAGAGCTGATGCCCTGCTTTACCTAGACAAGGTAAGGTCAATCTCCCCATATTCCTCCTCCACAAAAGAGCCTGTCATCCTCTGGGCCTGGCAGCCGAGACTGCTATCCTGAAAACTCTGCCCTCTTCGCCATAGAGCCTATAGGAGCCTGGGGTAGCTGTCTATGTAAAGACTATAAATTAGCCTCTGCTATTTTGGTTAATTTTTCTCAGATCTCTAACACTGATGGCTAAGCTAACTGTAGCTTTGTCAGGTAGACAACTAGGTCTCTTATTTAAAAAAGACGAACAGGTTTGCCTTGCTCACAAGCTTCATATTAAAGAATAAACAGGTTTCAGATATAACTTTTCATTAAAGGAATATACCTTACAGTGACTGTTCTCAATAATAACTATTCCTATCTCTGGTAAAATACACTTTCTTCTGTATGGTGGTGGCATATGCCTTTAATCCCAGCACTTGGGAGGCAGAGGCAGGCAGATCTCTATGAGCTCGAGGCCAGCCTGAACTAAAAGAGCTAGTTCCAGGACAGGCTTCAAAACTACAGAGAAACCCTGTCTTGAAAAACAAAACAAAACAAAACAAACAAAAAAAAAAACAAAAAAAAGCAAAAAGCAAAACAAAACAAGAAAAAGCATTTAAAATGTCAAATACTAATAAAAGTAGTGCAGAGAAAATTTTTAAAAATTCAGAGAACCATAAAATTGGCTTGGTCCTAGCTATGTTGAGATTCATATATCATAGATTTTTCTGGTTATATTTCTCTGAATGTTCCCTTAATAGTCAAGGAAGCATGGAAGCTTGACAGGATAATTGGTCTTGGACATTAATCTTATATGCCCTGTATGACTTGCAGACTTGACTAAAAATACACCGCTACACTGAGATGTCACCTCTGCCCTGCTAGAGGTTTAAAAATTTAACACTAATAAAGGGAGTTGGGGGGGGGGGCTGGAGAGATGGCTCAGAGGTTAAAAGCACTGGCTCCTCTTTCAGAGGATCCGGGTTCAAATTCCAGCATCCACATGGCAGCTTAAAATTGCAGTCCCAGGGAATCTGACACCTTCACACCAACGCACATGAAATAAAGTTAAATAAATTATTTAAAAAAGGAGTTTGGATAAACTGATAGAACACTGAGTACTCACTATTCAGTCATAAACTCAAGATTTTAAATGTCCTTTGCTTGTCTTCTAAGTATAGCCTTAAAGATGTTTCTCATCAGTCTTACCCAAAGCCATAGCTTTTGCTGTCTCCAAGGTAAAAATCTGTTCCAGCTGTTTTACAGACACTTGTTGACTGCTTTCTTCCAAATACGGATTTCAATACAGTGAAAATACTTATATATCTAGAACTTTTATCTCCTTTGATAAACTAAAAAAAATCATGTAAGCTTCAAGGAGTCAAAAGGGTCATAAGGCTTACATCCACCTGTCACTGGTCAAATAAACTCCAGATAAATACAAGTTCCAAATATAAGGTTTTCTTTTAAGCTCCTGAATTTTAACTTTTGTCTTTAATCTATATTTGCCTCAGCAGATGATGTGGGAGTGTCATATATCAATCTGTTGATTTCATTGGCTGAGCAATAAAGAAACTGCTTGGCTTAGCTTAGAGCATAGATGGGAGGAGGAAACAGAATAGAATTCTGGGCGGAAGAGGAAGTGAGGTCAGACTCTGCTCTGCTCCCAGAGAGACCGGACAGCTCTGCTCTGGAGCAGAGACGCCATGCTTGCCATGCTACACTCTCCCAGGATGGACTTAGGCTAGAATCTTCCCGATAAGCGCACCTTGGGGTGCTTACACACATCATTAGAAATGGGCTAGTCCAGGTGCGAGAATTAGCCTGTAAGGGCTAGAGTTCATGGGCCAAGCAGTTCTTTAAATGAATACAGTTTGTGTTTTGTTATTTCGGGCATGAGCTAGCCAAGCGGCCGGGTGTTGGGGACGCAGCCCCGACGCTCCATATTTCAACAAGCAGATTTAACAGATATCATCCGGGGATCACGTAAGGACAGGAAACTGCTGAGCTCTGGACTTGCTGATTATGAACCAGTCCAGTCGATATGATTGTTTCCTGTCCCTTCACCTTGAACAGCTCCTGATAAATGTCCCATTGCCCAGCCTTTGTCTAGCCTTTCAGCCTTTCTGAACCCGGACTACTGACACCCCAACTTCAGCTGAAAGCAGTTACAGAAAGGAGTACGTCATCTGTTTTCCTTAACAGGCTGAAATGCTAAGTCAAAGGCAAATTCCCTTTGAGGGAAACCTGTTGCTCACATGTCAGTCATTCTGCGATAGTCCAGCAAAAGTAAAAACCTTGACTGTGTGGAATGAAACTCATTATGCCGCCCCCATCTGGATGATGGGCCTGCAACACTGGGCTGACCCCATGCATTCATGGTATGGTCCCAAACGCAGGAGAGGGATACTGTGTGATGGTCCAGCTCTTCCCCAACATGAAATATTATGAAGAGACTCAGATGGAACTAGCCTTGTCTCCCCCTTTGAGATCTAAGAGGGCCATAGGGGAAGCTATAAGACTGCTCTCCAGTTTGATCTGTTTGGGTTAGCAGGAACCTCAGCATTAATATTACAAAACAAAAACTACAAGACTTTACAATTAGCCATAAATCCAGACTTGGCCCACATTGAGGACTTGATTGGCAAACTAGAAAAGTTTCTAGGCTCTCTAGCTGAAGTAGCTACAGAACAACTGGGGCCTGGATCTCCTTTTTATATAGCAAGGAAGGCTCTGTATTGCCCTTGGGGAAGAACATTGTTTTAAGTCAGTCACTCAGGGGTCATTCGTGACTCAATGGCTATACTAAGAAAAAAATTAAAGACAGAGAACGGCAGGTCCAGGAATAGTCTGGATAGTATAAGGGTCTTTTTAATTGATCCCCTTGGCTAACCACCCTACTTTCAGCACTAACAGAACTCTAATCCTTATCCTCTTACTGACCTTGGGCCCCCGCCTGATTAACAGACTGATGACTTTTACGTGGGAAAGAGTCAACACAGTTCAACTCCTGGTCCTATGGCCTTAATATCATCCTTTGGAACCCCTAGATACACAGGACCCAGGATTGTGTCCTTCTAGTTACTTGAAGAGGTGGTTATGATGAGACCTAACTTAACATTAGTGCAGCCATGACAGGCTGCAGGCTAACAATGTTGGGACTAGGTCTCACCCTTACTGTGCCCTGCAAAAAACAGATCAGAATTGACACAAAAGATTACTAGATGCTCCTAAACATGACGAATAGCTTTCAGAACTTTTATATAGGTTGCAAATTTTCTTACAGCGTTGCCAGTACCAACCCCCATTTGACAAGACTTCTGATGCCCCACTCTTGCCCAATCAGGAGTTCAACTCCCATATGAATCCAGAATTCCTCTACCTCCCCCATCTTTTATTCCTTAAAAGCCTTGCCAAACTGAGCTCGTTGCTCTCCCATATCCAACTAATGTGTTGGAATGGATAGAGAGTCCAAGCTTGAGCTTTCAATAAAGGCCCTTTGCTTTTGCATACGATATCAGACTCCTGGTAGTCTCTGGGGAGTGGGGACTCATGATGCAGGCATAGCAAGAAGAAGAGGTGGGCAGAATTCTGTGAGCCTAAGACCCACTTTATCTATCTCTGTAGAGTTAAAGGCCAGCCAGGGCTACATAGTGAGACCTTGTCTCCAAACAAAAAACAAAACAAAACAAAACAAAAACACAACAATAAAACCAGTCAAATCAAAACTCCAAATAAACAAACAAACAACAAAACAATCCAAACTGTAAAGTCTCACTGATATGGATAATGCTCTTGTACACTGTAAAGATCTGTCACTTGTATTGGTTTAATAAAATGCTAATGGGCCATAGCCAGACAGGAAGTATAGGCAGGGTAAGTAGACTAGGGGGATTCTAGGAAGAGGAAAAGCAGAGACATAGTTGTCATCCAGAAGCAGAGGAAGCAAAATGAGAACGCCTTACTGAGAAAAGGTACCAAGCCACATGGCTAAACATAAACAAGAATTATGGGTTAATTTAAGTTGTAAGAGGTAGTTAGTAATAAGCCTGAACAATAGGCCAAATAGTTTATAATTAATATAAGCCTCTGTGTGTTTCTTTGGGACTGAATGGCTATGGGACAGGGCAGGAAAGAAACTTCCATCTACACTTCACCATCATTCTTTTTTTTTTTTTTTTTTTTTTTTGGTTTTTCGAGACAGGGTTTCTCTGTGGCTTTGGAGCCTGTCCTGGAACTAGCTCTGTAGACCAGGCTGGTCTTGAACTCACAGAGATCCGCCTGCCTCTGCCTCCCGAGTGCTGGGATTAAAGGCGTGCGTCACCATCGCTCGGCTCATCATTCTTTTATATATATATATATTTATTTATTATGTATACAATATTCTGTCTGTGTGTATGTCTGCAGGCCAGAAGAGGGCACCAAACCTCATTACAGATGGTTGTGAGCCACCATGTGGTTGCTGGGAATTGAACTCAGGACCTTTGGAAGAGCAGTCAGTGCTCTTAACCACTGAGCCATCTCTCCAGCCCCCGGCTCATCATTCTTAAGGTATGAATAAAATCTCCCCGCAGATCATATATTAATCTACAATGTTTTTTATCTCACACTCAATATTTGAAACTATTTACCCTAAGTCCTAATCTCAGAGTGGCGCACGCCTTTAATCCCAGCACTCGAGAGGTAGAGGCAGGCGGACCTATGTGAATTGGAGGCTAGCCTGGCCTACAAGAGCTAATTCCAGGACAGGCTCCAAACCAACACAAAACCTGGTCTCAAAACAAAACAAAACAAAAAGTACTGACTGCTTTTCAAAATAATCTGGGCTTGATTCTTTACACCCAAGTGGTGGCTCACAACCATTCATGATCCCAGTTCTGGGGAATCCAACAGACATACATATGATGAACATAAAGGCAAGGAGGCAAACGTTTATACTCATAAAGGAAAACTAAATAAACCTAAATATTTAAAAAGAGAGTTCTAAACTTTCTTTTCCTTCTAAACTCTCATTCTTGCTTTCATTCTGCCCTTAATTTCCTGGCTTATTTGCTTTATTCCCATACCATGTCCTTAGTTCCTTGCTTAATGTCACCTAGATAGTTTATGGTAATCTCTTCTCTCCTCCACTTACTTCTAATCTTCTAAGTCTCATATGGACAAAAATAACATTGAATTCCTCTTTTTTTTTTTTCCAAGCTAACATTTGCACTGTTTAGCCCAGGACTTTGTTAACCTGCATCTCTCTTTGGAGACCAGGCTGGCCTTGAACTCACAGGTACACAGCTGCTTCTGCTTGGATTAAAGAGTTGACCATCAAGTCTGCTGACCATGAATTCCTGATATATACCCCCACCCCTCTGCTTCTCCAGTGCTTACAGCAATGAATCACCTGACATCACTAAACCTCAACCTCCCCTTCTCCCTGTGCTAGGAACTGAAGCCTGAGCAGTGTCAGTGCTGGGACTGCTGAGTCTCATCCTAGCCCAGGGCTGATGTCTACCAGGTCTTCCTGACTCCTCTGGGCATTAGTACTGCTTGGATTGTTTTCCTAATGTATGTACAGTGTGAATTTGCTGCAGGAAGGCGTCTTGCCCAGTGTGGATGCTCCAAACACAAGAGCTCAGAGTTCTGTGCATCCAAAAGACACTGTGCAAGCTGGGTGTGAGAGTGCACACTGGCAACCCCAGACCTCTTAGGGCCAAGTCTTGAATTCAGGGGCAGATGTGGCTGCAAAGTAAGACAGGGGTCAACAAACAAACAAAAATATGGATTAAACATGATACAGTAAGTATACTTTGTCTCATTTTTATGCCTAAATTTCTTGAATGTTCACAAGTGTTACTAGTATCTTCTGTCATTTATAATACTCTCCTGATGGTGTAGGAGGTCCTTCTGTCTATATGTTGCTTTCATTGGTTAATGAATAAAGAAACTACCTTGGCCTGATAGGGGCAGAACTTAGGTAGGCAGGGAAGATGGAACTGAAAGCAGAGTGAGAGAAGCCATGGGTCTTCTGTTTGAGATGGGCGCTGGTTAGCCAGTAAGCCACAGTCACGTGGTGATACACAGATGAATAGAAATGGGTTAAATTAAGATGTAAAAATTAGCTAATAAGAAAGTAGAGCTAATGGGCCAAGCAGTGTTTTAATAAATACAGTTTCTGTGTGGTTATTTTGGGTGTAAGCTAGCCAGGCGGCCGAGACAAACAAGGGATCCTCTCCTTGTAACATGTTACTAGTATATTCTGTTATCTATAATACTCTCTTGATCTTTCACAACGTTCACAAGTGAATTCATGCTAATGAGACTAGGGAGCATGTGAGGTAACAAAGACCTTTGAATGAATTGCAGCTGTGATCTGGAGATTAGGGTAGGAATTGCAGACCTACCCACTGATTCACAGAGAAACTTGGGAAGATATCAATTCTGGGATAGGACCATATCTGTCTTCAAAGAGGTTGGTGCACAGCCACAAAAGGAAGGTTCTGTGCCCGACTCTGTCACACCCCAGCCTGCCCTGTGTACCTCCCCATGCAACTCATAATCTTTGAAAGAACTATAATAAACTGGTAAGCGAAAACTTCTTGGCAAGTTCTGTGAGCATGTTGGCAAATTCTCAAAGGCAATGATTGAATTATCAAAGGTGGGATTAAAGGTGAAATTATTTTTAAAAGGGTGACACGAGGCCGGTCTCATGAGAGGCAGCAGCTGACCACCTGAGGCCTTGGTGGGTGCCCTTGCTGCTGGGAGACCTATAGATACATTATGGAGAGAGAGCTGGGGTATAGAGTTTACTTAGTGGGTTAGGGAGGGGGAAGGGGAGAAGAGGGGGAGAGAGAGGCAGAAGCTGCCTCTCCAGAAGAAGGACAGAGAATGGGGGGGAGGGAGGACGGAAAAGGGGTGGGAGGGAAAGGGAGGAGAAGGGGGAAAGAGAGAGAGAGAGAGAGAGAGAGAGAGAGAG
>NW_026068027.1:2574349-2580195 GCF_014885135.2 Alexandromys fortis
AAAAACCAAAAAAAAAAAAAAAAAAAAGCAAAATGTCTTTCAATACTCAGAACCTTAAAATTATACCCAAGACAAAGGATAAATAATTTTTTATGAAAATAATTACTTCTCAAGTAACATTTTACAATAGAGCTGTTCAATCCATTGCCTCCGACTCATCTCAACTATGCAGCCTTTCTTCTTCTTAGCCTATCTTCTGGCCTGGGATAAACCTACACAAGCAAATGTACCTTTAAATTAAGGGGTACTCTCCAAAAACCGATGGCTGCCTAGCGCATGCGTACAGGGGCTTACGTAGCTATATCATGCTTAACAGCAGCATGCATAGATCACATGACTCCACTGCAGGTAGGCCACATGGGGCTTGAGGGCTCTGGGTGGCTATATAAGTTGTGTGATCCAGAGGTCTGATCTCCAAAATATACAAAGAACTCAAGAAATTGGACACCAAAAGATCACATAATTCAATTTTAAAAAATGGAGTACAGACCTAAACAGAGAATTCTCAACAGAGGAATCTAAAATGGCTGAAAGACATTTAAGGAAATGTTCAACATCCTTAGTCATCAGAAAAATGAAAATCAAAACAACTCCATCTTACACCTACCTGTAAAAATGGCCAAAATCAAGAACACTTATGACAACTTATACTGGAGAGATTGTGGGGAAAGGGAACACTTCTGCATTGCTGGTGGAAATGCAAGCTGGTACAACCCTTTGGATGTCAGTGTGACAATTTCTCAGAAAATTAGGAAACAACCTTCCTCAAGACCCAGTAATACCACTTTTGGGTATATATCCAAAAGATGCTCAATCGTGCCACAAGGACATGTGCTCAACTATGCTCATAGCAGCTTTGTTTGTCATAGCCATAACCTGGAAACAACCTAAATGCCCCTAGATCGAAGAATGGATATATAAATATGGTACATTTACACAATGGAGTACTACACAGCAGAAAAAAATGACGACAGCTTGAATTTTTCAGGAAAATGGATGGAGCTAGAAAACATTATTTTGAGTGAGGTAACCCAGACACAGAAAGACAATTATCACATGTATTCACTCATAGGTGGTTTTTAAACATAAAGCAAAGAAAACCAGCCTACAAACCACAACCCCAGAGAATTTAGACAACAATGAGGACACTGAGACTTACATAGATCTAATCTACATGGGAAGTAGAAAGTAGAAGAAGACAAGATCTCTTGAGTAAATTGGGAGCATGGGAACCTTTGGGGGAGGGTTGAAGTGGACAGGGGAGAGGCAGGGAGGGGAGTAGAGAAAAATGTAGAGCTCAATAAAAATCAATAAAAAAAAAATAAGTTGCCTGAGCACTTGATGGCGCATGCACAGCCCTGGAACCCGGATGGGCCGTGTCCTCTCTTGGGGTGGCTAAGCATTTTGCCAAAGCGCTGGGTGATGGAAATGATAACAAAGGTGTGCACCACCATACCCAGGGGTGATTATTTTTTGTATAAAAATCTAAAATCTTGCATGAACAGTGGTAGTGCACACTTTTAATACCAGCACTTAGGAGGCAGACGCTCATGGATCTCTCTGAGTTTGAGGCAGCCTCCTCTATAAAGTGAGTTCCGCGACAGTCAGGGCTACACAGAGAAACCCTGTCTCAACAAAATAAAGTTAAATAACTTCACATCCACCCTTTCTGGTCATTTTCTCCATCCTTCAGATCAGTCAGTTCTCAGAGTTCCAATGCTTCTACTTTCCAACCTTCCCCCATCTTTGCTTCTAATACAAAGCAGAAATCATTCAATTGTCTTTAGCAGTAATTTGACTTCCTTATTCTCTGGTTGAAAATCCATGAAGACAGATGGGTTTGGAGATACACATCGTTAATCACAGCACTTGGAAAGTAGAGGCAGGCAGATCTGTGAGTTCCAGGCCACCCTTCTCTACATAGTGAGTTTCAGGCCAGTCAGGGCTACATAGTGGGACCCTGTCTCAGAAACAACAACAAAAACAAAACAAAAACCAATTAAAAGGAAGTCAAATTAAAAATTGTCAGGAGCCATTTCCCCCCAATCATTACAGGAACCATCACCCTAGGGGGTCTGCAGAGAACCCCACACCCAATTAACTTATCTGTTAGCAGAACCGCCTCGCATTCCAGCTATCCAGGGAACCAGGTGTGGCAACTTGTGACTTCTGGCCTGTCTGTCCGAGTGTAGCCTGGCCTACGTGACCGGAACCATGCGGCGAGATCCCCTGCCCTGCCCCCCATTCCTTACCATATATAAACTGTAACCCGTCCCTAATAAACGGAGGCTTTGACAAATCTGCTTGGCCTCCTTCTTCTGTCTTAGCTCATTCCCTTCCAGGTAGCGCCCCTCCGAGACCCTGGAGTAACTTGATTGCGGGGTGGGTTACAACCCCTAGACTGTGTAGCCCACCCAACGCAATCCACAAAAAATCAAAACAAACAATAAGAAAAACCAACAATGAGTAAAGCCTTACCAATATTCTTAGGGTATGAACAAAATCATTTAGCAATCCACATATGATATCCATAATATTTTTTATCACACATTCAAAACTTGAAGCTATCTACCCTAAAGACCTAAGCTCACGACAGCAGAGATGGCTCAGCCATAAAGTGTACTGGCTGCTTTTTGAAACGACCTGAGTTCGATTCTCTACACCCATGTGGTGGCTCACAAGCACCCATGATCCCAGTTTCAAGAGATCCAACAGACATGCACAAGATGAACATACAGGCAAGGAGGCAACAATATATACTCATAAAGTAAAAATAAATAAATCTAAAATTATTAAAAAGAAAGTTCTAGCTTTCTCTTCCTTCTAAACTCTCATCCGTGCTTCCATTCTGTCCTTAATTTTCTGGCTTCTTCACTTTATTTCCACACCATGTCCTTGGATCCCTAACTTAATGTCACCTAGTTAGTTTGTTATAATGTCTTCTACTCTCACTTTTTATCTTCTAAGACTCCTATGGACAAATATGACCTTTTTAGGTAAAATATGAATTTTTTAGATAATATGTTCAATGCAGTTTTTAATAATTTATTTTATGTTGGTCGGTGTAAAGATTTCATATGAGGTCCCATTGATTTGGATGCAGAAAGGTGATAGGAATTGAATCCAGGTCCGTTGGAAGAACAGCCAGTGCTCTTAACCACTGAGCCATCTCTCCAACCCTAAGATTTTCACAGGCCTTTGTTAACCTGCACCTCTCTTTGGAGACCAGGCTGGCCTTGAACTCACAGGTACACAGCTGCTTCTGCTTGGATTAAAGGGTTGACCACCAAGTCCTGCAGACTGAATTCCTGAAATATACCCCCACCCCTCTGCTTCTCCAGTGCTTACAGCAATGAATCACCTGACCTCACTAAACCTCAACCTCCCCTTCTCCCTGTGCTGGGAACTGAAGCCTGAGCAGCGTCAGTGCTGGGACTGCTGAGTCTCATCCTAGCCCAGGGCTGATGTCTACCAGGTCTTCCTGACTCCTCTGGGAATTAGTAATGCTTGGATTGTTTTCCTAATGTATGTACAATGTGAATTTGCTGCAGAGTGATGTATTGCCCAGTGTGGATGCTCCAAACACAAGAGCTCAGAGTTCTGTGCATCCAAAAGACACTGTGCAAGCTGGGTGTGTGAGTGTGCGTACTGGTAACCAAGACCTTGTAGGGCCAAATGAAAGGGGCTTGAATTCAAGGGCAATTGGGGCTGAAAAACAAGACTGTGTCTCAACAAACAAACAAAAATATGGAATAAACATGCTATAATAAGTATATATGTCTTGTATTTTTGCCTAAATTCCATCAAAGTTCACATGTGTTACTCGTATCTTCTGTCATCTATAATACTCCCCTGATCTTTCACAACGTTCACACGTGAATTCATGCTAATGAGACTAGGGAGCATGTGAGGTAAGAAAGACCTTTGAATGAATTGCAGCTGTGACCTGGAGATTAGGGTTGGAATTTGAAGACCCACCCACTTATTTGCTGATAACTGGGATGGTCTGAGAAAATTCTGGAACATATCAGTTCTGGGTTAGGACGGTATCTTTCTTTAAAGAGGTTGGTGCACAGCAACATACAGAACGTTCTGTGCCCCAGACACTGTCACATTGCAGCCTGTCCTGCTCACCTCCCCACACAACTCATCATCACCGAAAGAACTGTAATGAACTGTTAAGTGAAGACCTCTTTGTCAATTCTCTGAGAATGTTAGCAACTTCTCAAAGGCAGGAATTGAATTCTTAAAGGTGAGATTAAATTCTCAAATGCTGGGATTAAAGATGTACCCTACCATGCCCAGCTGTCATTAGCTTTTGTATAAAAATCTGTTATCTTGTATAGGCAGTGGTGGTACATACTTTTAATACTAGCACTTGAGATGCAGAGCCAGGCAGGTCTCTGTGCATTTGAGTCCAGTCTAGTGTACAGAGCAACTTCCAGGAAAAGTTTTAAAGCTACGCAGAGAAATCCTTCCTCAAAACCAAAGAAAGGAAAAAAAAAAAAAGACAAAGCAAAATAAAATAACTTCACACCCATCCATTCTGGTAATTTTCTCCATTTTTCCATTCAATCAATACCCTAACAGAGTTCCAAATCTTCTACTACCAACTTTCCCCCTCCTTTGCTACTAATATAAAGCAGAAACCATTCAGCATTCTTTAGCACTAATTCCATTATGTTACTATCTGGTTTAAAATCTGTGAAGACTACTTAGTATGGATGTATGATGTGGGATAGCCTTCTGTATGCTATGAATATATTTTATTATCATTGATTAATGAAGAATGTGCTTTGGCTTATGGCAGGGGAGTATATAGATAGGTCAGAAAACTAAACTTAATGGGGCGAGAAAGAGGGCAGAATCAAGGAGATGCCATGTAACTGCTAAAAGAGAAAGATGCCAAAACATTACCAATAAGCCTAAACCTTGTGACAAAACACAGATGAACAGAAATGGATTAATTTAAGATGAAGGTGCAGCTGGGCAATGGTGGCACACTGACCTCCTAAGTGATCATTCCAGCACACGTGAGACAGAGGCAAGTGGATCTCTGTGAGTTCAAGGCCAGCCTGGTTTACAAGAGTTAGTTTTAGAACAGGTTCCAAACTACAGAAAAACCCTGTCTCAAAAAACAGAAACAAAAAATAAAAACAAAAGATGTAGGCACTAGCTGGAAATACTCTTGAGCCATAGGACAAACAAATATTATATTTAATATAGTTTCTATGTGATTATTCATGTCTGGATGTCTGGGAAACTGAAGTACGATTTCTGTTTACATAGTGGCACCCAACATGGGGCATTGTACATCTACATAAAGCCTAAGAAAGCTTAAAAAAGGCTAAACCTTTTTTTTTAAAACCACTAAAATGGGGTCGATTGAAGATTTTTTAGTAGCCACATTTTTTCAGAAAGGCTCTGTTCCCTGGTAGTGAGCAGAGGCACTGCTTCTTTCAGAGATGACTTGATGGTTTGTGCTGACAGCAGGAATGGCACTGGCCCTTTCAGAAGGTTCTGCTAAAGAGCACTTAAATGGAGTTTGTGAGCAGAATGCTACACGTTGCTTAATGGCAACATAGACCAGCTGCGTTCCTTGAGCTGGCACAAAGAGCATGGCTGGACTGGGTAGAGTCAACAGGCAAAGCTGCAGCGCTAGTCTTGTTGAAATAGGAAGCGGCGGGGCTGCGTCCCCAACACCCCGGCCGCTTGGCTAGCTCATGCCCGAAATAACAACACACAAACTGTATTCATTTAAGAACTGCTTGGCCCATGAACTCTAGCCCTTACAGGCTAATTCTCGCACCTGGACTAGCCCATTTCTAATGATGTGTGTAAGCACC
>NW_026068027.1:2585743-2612471 GCF_014885135.2 Alexandromys fortis
ATTTTCAAAAAAAATAAAAAATATATTTAAAAATAAAATAAATAAAGCAAAAAAGTTACTTAAAGACAGAAAATATACAGAGTGTGAAATATATATATTATTGTGTTTTCTTTAAAATTTTTGATTGTGAATGAGCAACTACAGGTTGCTAAGCTAAACCAACATACATATTTTAAAGGTATCTTCACTTTAAAATTTGAATATAAGGATATATTACTTTGGAAAATAAGTTCTGCTTTTGCTTCAAGGTTAATGTGATTTGATGAATCTAGACCCTCAAGATCTACATGAACCCAAAAAATATTTCGTTCAACAAACAGCATGAAGCACTTTGGAAAGGACTATGCCCAATTCCCCAAGTGATTGTTTATAAATGTTTGTTTTCCTTTAAAAGAGTTGGATATAAATTGTTAATGGTCACAGTCACTCTCTTTTATAAAAAAGGCTGGTGATAAGATATAGAAATGAATATTTTTCATTGGTATGGACTTTGGTTTATTGATACAACTTTAAGATCAATTTTATTATATATATATATATTTCTATTCTTATTTGATGGCAGAAGTCAAAATAATCCCACACTGGTTCAAAATTATGAATAATAAAGGGTTATTTATTTAGGGAGACTTACAGATCACTGTCCTAGATAATAGTCCTGTGCACAAATGGGGAACAGGAACAGAGCATAGCAGCTGGAAGCAAGAGCCAGAAACAAAAGTGCAAATGCAGGTTTTACAGCTGCATTTATTGTATAAGAGACCTTGTGCAAGAGGGCTGGTATCTTAAAGGCTATTGACTAAAAGAGCAGAAGGAGCTCCCACAGCACCGTATCTTAAAGGCCAGACAAGTTTTTCACTCTTTCTTATATAATTTATTTAATTACTTTTATGTGCTTTGTTGTGAAGGCTATCACATGTGGGTGTAAGAAATTGAAACCAGGTCCTCTGGAAGAACAGCTAGTACTCTTAACCACTGAACCATCTCTCCAGCCCAAAGATTTTTAAAGGTTAATGCAGAACTTTCTTAACCCGGACTCTGTATAGAGACTAGGCTGGCATTGAACTCATAGGTACACAGCAGCCTCTGCTTGGATTAAAGTGTTGGCCACCAGGTCTGCTGACCATGAATTCCTGAAATATACCCCCACCCCTCTGCTTTTCCAGTGCTTACAGCAATGAATCACCTGACCTCACTAAACCTCAACCTCCCCTTCTCCCTGTGCTAGGAACTGAAGCCTGAGCAATGTCAGTGCTGGGACTCCTGAGTCTCATCCTAGCCCAGGGCTGATGTCTACCAGGTCTTCCTGACTCCTCTGGGCATTAGTACTGCTTGGATTGTTTTCCTAATGTACGTACCATGTGAATTTGCTGCAGGGAGGTGTCTTGCCCAGTGTGGATGCTCCAAACACAAGAGCTCAGAGTTCTGTGCATCCAAAAGACACTGTGCAAGCTGGGTGTGTGAGTGCACACTGGTGACCCAGGTGCTGGTACGTCCAAGTCAGGTGGGTCTTGAATTCAAGGGCAAATTGAGCTGCATAGCAAGACCGGGTTTCAACAACAACAACAAATGGAATAAATATCTCATAATAAGTATATATTGTCTTATAGTCTTCTATTTTTCCCTAAATTCCATGAAAGTTAATGAGTGTTACTAGTATCTTTTGACATTTATAGTACTCTCCTGATTGTTGACAGTTGATGGAGGAAGGTCATTGGTTAATAAAGAAACTGCTTGGCCTGAGAGGTTAGAACATAGGTGGGTGGAGTAAACAGAACAGAATGCTGGGAGGAAGAGGAAATGAGGCAGATGCCATGCCTCTCCTCTCCTGAGCCAGACGCCATGCCTCTCCTCTCAAGGGCAGACGCCATGCCGCTCCTCTCCGGGGCAGATGCGATGAAGCAAGCCGCCAGGTCAGACATGCTGAATCTTTTCCAGTAAGACTGGTGCTACACAGATTACTAAATATGGGTTAGGCAAGATATGAGAGTTAGCAAAGAAGAGGCTAGATCTAATGGGCCAAGCAGTGTTTAAAAGAATACAATTTGTGTGTTGTTCTTTTGGGGCATAAGCTAGCCAGGCGGACAAGAACTGGGTGGCAGGAAACAGCCCACAGCTCCTTCTACAGACAGTGTTCACATGTGGATTCATGCTAACAAGAATAGGGAGCAAGGGAGGTAAGAAAGACCTTTGAATGAATTGCAGCAGTGACCTGGAGATTAAGGTTGGAATTTACAGACCTACCCACTGATTTCCAGAAAAACTCCGGAAGATAACAATTCTGGGATAAGACTTTATCTGCCTTCAAAAGGTAGGTGTACAACAACACACAGAAGTTCGTGTCCCGGACTCTGCCACACCCTAACTGGTCCTGACCGGTCCTGCGTACTTCCCCAACTAACTCATCATCTTTAAGAAGTATAATAAATTGCTAAGTGAAGATTTCCTTGTCAATTCTGTGAGAATGGTGGCAGAGTCTCAACGGCAGGGATTAAATTCTCTATTGCTGGGGTTAATGGTATGTATTACCATGTCCAGCTGTGATTAACATTTCTATACAAATCTGGTATCTTCCTTCAGCAGTGGCCTTGCAAGCCTTTAATCCCAGCACTCTGGAGACAGAGGCAGGATCTCTGTGAGTTCAAGGCAGCCTGGCCTACAGAGTAAGTTCCAGGACAGCCAGGGCTACACAGAGGAACGCTGCCTCAACAAACCAAAGTAAAGTAAAATAACTAAACTTTCATCCATTCTTGCCATTTTCTCCATCCTTCAGTTCAGTCAAAGCCCTAACAGAGTTCCAAACTTTCTACTTCCCTAACTTCCCCTTCTTTGCTCTTAATACAAAGCAGAAATCATTCAACTCTCTTAAGCACAAATTTGATGAAGTTTTCCTCAGGTTTAAAATTTGTAAAGACATTGTGGCAAAGATACACATCTTCACTCAGAGCACTTGGGAGGCAGACAAAGGGAGATCACTACAAAGTCCAGGCCAGCCTTGTCTACATAGTGAGTCTGAGGCCGGCCAGGGCTACACAGTGAGACCTTCTCTCAAAAACAACAACAGAACAAAAAGAAAAGAAGAAAAAGTCAAAAGCAATCCACACCAAATATCCAAACAAACAACAGATCTCCCAAACTGTAAAGCCTCGCCATCATCCTTAAGGTGTGGATAACATCACACAGCAGTCTATATATCATATCCACATTATTTTTATCTCACATTCAAAATGTGAAACTATCTACCCTAAATCCCTAAGCCCAGGGGCTGCAGAAATGGCTCAGTCTTTAAGAGTACTGCCATCTTTTGCAAAGACCTGGGTTCGATTCTCTACACCTATGGATCCATGATCCCAGTTCCAGGAGATCCAACAGGCCTTTACAGGATGCACATACAGATATGGTGGCAAAAATTCATACTCATAAAGGAAAACTAAATAAACCTAAATATTTAAAAAGAGAGAGGTGTAGGAGGGTCTTCTGTCTATGTGCTGTTTTCATTGGTTGAATAGAGAAAACTGCCTTGGCCTTTTGATAGGGCAGCCCTTAGGTGGACATAGTAGACAGAACAGAATTCTGGGAGAAAGAAGGAACTGTGGCAGATGCCATGATTCTCCTGTCCCTCTCCGAGATGGATGCTGGTTAGACTCATGCCAGTAAGCCACAGTCAAGTGGCGATACACATTAATAGAAATGGGTTAATCAGGATGTGAGAGTTAGTCAGTAATAGGCTAGAGCTAATGGGCCAGGCAGTGTTCAAATAAATACAGTGTCTGTGTAATTATTTTGGGTGTAAGATAGCCGGGTGGTACTGAACAAAGGGCCTGCTCTCCTCTCAGGCGTCCGGGATGCAGCCTGCCGCTGCTCTCCTTACTACAAGAGAGTTCTAAGCTTTCTCTTCCATCTAAGCTCTCATCCATGCTTCTATTCCATCCTTAATTTCCTGGCTGATTTGCTTCAGTCCCACAGCACACCCTTAGTTCCCGGCTTAATGCCACCTAGATAGTTCATAGTAATCTCTTCTCTCTCCCATGACTTCTTCTCAGTCTCATGTGGACAAAATAATATTGAGTTCCTATTTTTTTCTCCCCTGCCCTTTCTTCTTGACGTCTAAGTCTCATAGAGACAAAAATAACATTGAATTCCTCCCCCCCCTTTTTTTAGATAAGATTTTTCCACTGTTTAGGTTGTGTTTTTGTTTACCATTGGTTTAAAAAGAAGCTGCTTTGGCCTATCACTTGGCAGAATATAGGTAAGGGGGAAAAACTAAACAGAATGCAGGGATAAAGAAGGCTGAGCCAGGAGATGCCATGTAGCTGCTGAAGAAGAAATATGCCAAAACCTTAAACAAAAGCCACAGCCTTGTGGGGATACACAGATTAATAGAAATGGGTTAATTAAAGATGTAAGGGCTAGCTAGATATATGCCTGAGCCGTTGGCCACACAATGATAAAGCTAATATGATTTCCACGCCATTATTTGAGTCTGGGTGGCCAGGAAATGAAAGTACAGTTTTTGTTTACAGATGTACAAATTTTTTAGCTTTTTTTTTTTTTTTTTTTTTTTTTGTCATGAGACAGGGTTTCTCTGTGTAACATTCCTAGCTAGAATGGAACTAGCTTTGTAGACCAGGCTGGTCTCAAACTCACAACAGTCAGCCTGCTTCTACCTTCCGAGTGCTGGGATTAAAGGCCTGTGGCACCATTGCCCAACAGAGGTACACAGCTTTAATCTCAGTTTATGGGAGGCAGAGGGAAGCATTTCTCTATGTGATTCAGGACAGCCGTGGGTCCATAATGAACATCAGGTCAGCCAGGGCTAAAGAGTGATAACTTGTCTTAAAAACAAAAGCAAACCAGAACAAAAAGAAAAAAATGCAAATCAAACCAAAAACAGCAAACAAACAATAGCAACAACAAAACCCCTGAACTGGAAAGGCTCACATTATTGTTAAGGTGTGGATAAAATCCCCCAGGAGTCCATAAGTCATATCCATAACATTTTTATCAAACATTCAAAATTTGACACGATCTATCCTAAGCCCTCATCTCAGTGGCTGCAGAGGTGGCTTCGTCATTAAGAGTACTGGCTGCTTATGGAATGACCTGGGTTCAATTCTTTACACCCATGTGGTGGCTCAAAACCCTCCATGATCCCAGTTCCAGGGGATCCAACAGACCTGCAAAGGATGAACATACAGGCGTGGAGGCAAAACTTAATTAACTCATAAAACAAAAATAAATAAGCCTAAAATCTTTAAAAAGAGGGTTCTAAGCTTTCTCTTCCTCATAAACTCTCAGCTCTGCTTCCACCCCAACCTTAATTTCCCGGCTAATCTGTTCTCTCAAGGGACATCAGGTTGGCCTTGAACTCACAGGTAATTTGGTGCCTCTGCTTGGATTAAACCAAGTGCTGCTGACCGTGAATTCCTGATATATCCTCCTGCCCCTCTTCTTCTCCAGTGCTTACAGCAATGAATCACCTGACCTCACTAAACCTCAACCTCCCCTTCTCCCTGTGCTGGGAACTTGAAGACCACTGTGGCGGGTCACTCAGTCTAGGGTTGTAACCCGCCTGGCTGGTCAGTTATTCCAGGGTCCCGGAAAGGTGCTATATCTGAAAGACATGGGCGGGAAAGAGGAAGGAGGCCAAGCAGATTTGTCGAAGCCTCCGTTAATTAAAGTCGTGGTTACAGCTTATATAGGATGAGGAATTTGGGGGGCATGGGCAGGAAGGAATCTTGCAGCGGTGGTTCCAGCCGGTCGCGAGGTCCTTGGCCAGGAGGTTAGGATCGGTCAGGTCACGATTCCTGGGTCAGGAAATCGCAAGTTGACACTCCTAGTTCTCTAGATAGTTGGAGTGTGGGGCGGGTCCCGCTAACAGATAGCTCTCTATTAACAGATAATTGGGTGTGGGGTAGGCTCTGCCAATAAAACAATTCTCAATACAATTGAGAAGTGGGGTTCTCTGCAAATTCCTTAGGACAATGATTCCTGCAATAATTTTGGGGGGAAACGGCTCCTGACAGGAACTGAAGCCTGAGCAATGTCAGTGCTGGGACTCCTGAGTCTCATCCTAGCCCAGGGCTGATGTCTACCAGGTCTTCCTGACTCCTCTGGGCATTAGTACTGCTTGGATTGTTTTCCTAATGTACGTACAATGTGAATTTGCTGCAGGGAGGTGTCTTGCCCAGTGTGGATGCTCCAAACACAAGAGCTCAGAGTTCTGTGCATCCAAAAGACACTGTGCAAGCTGGGTGTGAGAGTGCACACTGGTGACCTCAGACCTGCTACAGCCAAGTCAGAAAGATCTTGAATTCAAGACCTATGGGGCTGAAAAGCAAGACTGGGTCTCGATAAACAAACAAACAAAACGCGGAATAAAAAAAGCTATAATAAATATATAATGTGTTGTACTTATGCCTAAATGCTGTGGAAGTTTCCAAGTGTTCCTACTATCTTTCGTCATTTATAGAACACTCGTGA
The DNA here is from genome assembly GCF_014885135.2 of Alexandromys fortis. Lineage (NCBI taxonomy): Eukaryota > Metazoa > Chordata > Mammalia > Rodentia > Cricetidae > Alexandromys > Alexandromys fortis. The sequence continues at coordinate 2,592,224 of NW_026068027.1, forward strand.
CCTTTGACAATGTTCACAACGTGAATTCATGCTTATGAGCCTAGGGAGCATGTGAGGTAAGAAAGACCTTCGAATGAATTGCAGCTGTGACCTTGAGATTAGGGTTGCAATTTTACACGCACTGGTTCACAGAAAAACTTGGGAAGATATCAATTCAGCGTTAATACTGTATCTGCCATCAAAGAAGTTGGTGCACAGCAGCATGCAGTGGGTTCTGTGCCTGGACTCTGTCGCACCCCAGCCTGCCCTGAGAACCTCAGACCAACTCGTCATCTTTAAAAGAAGTGCAATAAACTGGCAAACTAAGACTTCTTTGTCAGTTCTGCGAGAGTGGTGGCAGGTTCTCAAACGCAGGGATTAAAGCTGTGCACAGCTGTGGTTCCCTTTTGTACACAAATCTGGTATTTTGCACCAGCAGTGGTGGCTCACACCTTTAATTTTAGTTCTTGTGTGGCAGAGGCAGGTGGTTCTCTGTGAGTTCGAGGTCAGCCTGGTCTACAGTGTGAGTTCCAAGACAGTCAGGGCTACACCGAGAAATCCTGCCTCAACAAATCAAAATAAAATAACTTCACAATCATGCATTCTTGACATTTTCCTCATCCTTCAGTTCAGTCAATACCCTAACAGAGTTCCAAACTTTCTTTCTACTTCCCGTTCTTCCCCCAGCTTTACTCTTAATATGAAGCAGAATTTGTTCAACTCTTTTAGCACTAATTTAGAATTAAGTTACTCTCTGGTTTAAAATCAGTGAGGAAAGGTAGATCTTGAGGAATACACCTTTATCACAGCACTTGGGAGGCAGAAGCAGGCAGATTCCTGTGAGATCTAGGCTTGCCTTGTATACATAATGAGTTTTAGGCCAGCCAGGGCCACACAGAGAGAGTGAATCTCAAAAACAGAACAAAAACAAACAGCAACAAAAAATAAAATAAAAAAGCAAGCCAAACCGAAAATCAAAACAACCAACCAAACAACAAAATCTCCCAAACAGTAAAGCTTCACCCTTACCCTTAAGTATGGATAAAATCTTTCAGCAGTCCATATGTTATATCCACAATATTTTTTTATCTCACATTCAAAATGTGAAATTATCTATCCTAAGGCTCTAAAGTTAGGGGCTGCAGAGATGGCTCAGCCATTAAGGTTCTGGCTGCTTTTTGGAATGACCTGGGTTCGACTCTCTACACCCATGTGGTGGCTCACAGCCATCCATAATCGCATTTTCTGGGATCCAACAGACCTGCACATGATGCACATATAGGCATGGAGGCAAAAAAAATATTTTCATAAAGTAAAATAAATAAATCTCATAAACTCTCATCTTTCTTCCACACCATCCTTAATTTCCCGACTTCTCTGCCTTGTTCCACAAGTTTGCTGGCTTTAATGACACCCAGATGACTTATCGAAATCTTTCCTCCCCTTTCTTCTAAACATCTAAGTCTCGTTTAGACAAAAATAACATTGAATTCCTTTTCTTTTTAAAGATAAGATTGTCACTGTTTAGGGTAGATCTTTGTTAACCGGGACTATATCGAGACCAGACTGGCCTTGAACTCAAGGATACACAGCTGCCTCAGCTTGGACTAAAGGGTTGGCAACCAAGTCCAGCTCACCTTGAATTCCTGATGTATACCCCCCCCCCCCCCCCCCCCACTCCTTTGCTTTTCCAGTTTTGCAGGAATGAACCACCTGACCTCACTAAATCTCAACCTCTCCTTATCAGGGGTCCTGAACTTTAGAAATCCCTCACCCCCACCTTCGCAGCTATGAAAACTCAACCCCAGCTGAGCTCGGGGCTTTCTGAGCACTCCAGTATGATGGACACATGGAGAGGCCAAGTTTGTCAATTTTTGTAAGAATAAAGGCTCTTTGCTTTTACATATAGGACTTGGTCTCCTAGTTGGGGTGGGGGTGGGGGGATCTCCGTGATCTGGGCATAATATAATGACTGCTGATTCTCATCCTAGCCTAGGGATAATTCCTACCCAGTTAATCCAAGTTAGTACCTTTTAGATTATTTTCCTTAAAGTCTCTGTACAATGTGAATTGACTACGAAGAGGTATGTTGCCCAGTGTGGGCGCTCTAAGCACAAGAATTCAGAGTCCCATGCACCCAAAAGACACTGCCAGCTGGGGGTGAGAAGGCACACTGGAGACCCCAGACCTGGCAGGGCCAAGTCAGGATGATCTTGAATTCAGGGGCAGATGAGGCTGCAAAGCAAGACTGGGACCGAAACAAAAAACAAACAAACAAAACAAAACAAAGCCATTGAACAAATATGGTATAATAGGTTTATTTTGTCTTGTTTCTATGTCTAAACTCATGGGCCATTCATGAGTGTTGCTAGTATCTTCTGTCATTTATAACACTCTCCTGAGCTTTCACAATGTTCACACCTGAATTTATGCTAATGAGATTCGGGAGCATGTGAGGTAAGAAAGACCTTTGAATGAATTGCAGCAATGACTTGGAGATTAGGCTCACACTAATCTCTTACTGATTAGATCCACCCGTTGTTTTCCAGGAAAGTGGGATGGTCTAGAAAAACTCGGGAACATATAAATTCCTGGATAGCAAGCACTCTGTCTGCCTTCAAAGAGGTTGGTGCAGACCTACACGCTGAAGGTTCTGTTCCCAGGACTCTGCCAGAGCCCAGCCTTCCCTGCATATCTCCCGATCCAACTTACTGTCTTTGAAAGCGCTGCAACAAACTGGTAAGTGAAGTACAATAAACTGGGAAGCAAAGTCGTCTTTGTAAATCCTGAGAATGGTGTCAAATTCTCAAAGGCAGGGATGAAATTCTCAAATGCTGGGACTAAAGGTGTGCACTGCCATGCCCAGCTGTGCTTAGCTTGTCTTGTCCAGGCAGTGGTGGTTCATGTCTTTAATTCCAGCACTTGAGAGTCAGAGGCAGGTAGATCTTTGAGTTCGAGGCCAGCCTGGACTACACAACAAGTTTCAAGACAGGTTCCAAAGTTACACAGAGAAACCATGTCTTGAAAAAACAAAGAAAAACAAGCAAACAAACAAAAACCCCAAATCTGGTACCTTGCAACAATAACATGTTGCATGACGTAGCATGACAGATGATTAAGAAGACGACTATAGAATGGCCGTGGAGTCCAGTATAGACCTAACAGGGCTGCAGGACTTGTGCAGAATCAGTCATAACCGGTTATCTCTTCAACGCCGCCTGGTGTATGAGGAATCTCCCCCTCCTTTCCCCTTTCTCCCCTTCCTTTTTGTTGTTTTGTTTAAAGTATGTTTTTTTTTCTTTTTTACGTTTATCGCCTGTGATTGGAGGGATCAAAAGATAACCCATGCGACTTATTTTTCTCTTGGTCCTCCATCCTCTAGCTTTCTTTCCTGGGACTCCTCTTTGTGCCGGGATTCCGGTCAGGCACCACTGCACCCAGTGCAAAAAGAGGTCCTGAAATTCTCTCCTGGAAGGAGCAGTTCCGCTGTCTGTCTGTCTGTCTGGAGTCCTTAGCAATTCTCTTCAAGGAGTCCCAGCTCTGGTAGGAAGGCTTCCCTGCTTTACAGTGGCGTTTCCCAGACTGGAGTGGACGTCTGAATCCCCCCAGGGCATGGCAAACACAGATCTTACCAGATAACCAGTTAAAAGAATCTCAGGGAAACGGAAATGGGAGGGCCTGGGGCCCGACGACCACATCTCAAGTAGTGTAATCTTTGAGAAATCATTTTTATCTGAGACCAACTGTACCTTCCTGCCACGCTTCGGTAAACACTTTCAGATTAGTGGCTTCAGTCTCCGTTGAGGCAGGTACTTTTGATGATTATCTATTTTGTCTTTTTAGGAAATTTCAAGATACATAATCGTCTTAGAGGCTTTTTCTCCATTACTAATTCTCCTATTAGCCTCACAGACGGAGAAAAAAAATTTCAGGAGAAATAGTATAATCTTTCACATGGTCTGTTCTTTTGTCTTGCCTTAATTTTGAAACCTGCCTCGCCACTGTCCCTTTTCTTTTTTTTTGGCCTCAGCTCATGAGCACCACCATATGGACAGAAGCGGTAGCGCTCTTCTCTCAGATTTAAAGATTTCATTTTGATCTCGATGTGTTTGTGTGAATGTATTACCAGGTGTGTACAGTTGTGTGCTGGCCAACAGGGGTGCTCGGTACTGAACTCAGGTTTTCTGTGAGACCAGGAAATACTACTCTTTTTTTTTTTCTTTCGAGACAGGGTTTCTCTGTGGTTTTGGAGCCTGTCCTGGAACTAGCTCTTGTAGACCAGGCTGGTCTCGAACTCACAAAGATCCGCCTGCCTCTGCCTCCCGAGTGCTGGGATTAAAGGCGTGCGCCACCTTTAATCCCCAACCAGCTCTAGTCCACCCCTCCACCCGTATTGGAGTTTGAATTTGAGAGCTCTGTAAGTCTGAGCTCTGTACCAGCTCCTCCTCCCCTCTTTCGTAGTCTAGGCTGGCCTGGGCCGTGCTGTAAGCCTGAAGCGGACTTTGAATTTCTGATTCTCTTGACTCTACCCTTTACTGGTGTGTGCCATCGCTAGTGCTACCATGCTAGGGACGTGCTCAGGGCCTGAATGGCAAATAGCTACCCTACGAATGAACCACACCCTCCTGTTTTTATCTATTTTTTAAATTTTGAGATGATGGTTTCGCTCACTTGGTCAGGCAGGCTTTGACTTCACTCTGTAACTCAGACAAGCCTTGAATTTTTGGTCTTCTTACCTCAGCCTTCTGGGTAGCTCGGATTACAAGCCTTCACAGGCTTGTTTCTGGACCCAAAGGCTTTTCTGGTTTTATCCATAATCTCAATACAGTGAACTTTCTGTCAGGGCTTTCTCTGCCTCTCTGCTTTTTTGAGACAGGGTTTCTCTGTGTGTAGTCCTGGCTGTTCTGGTACTCACCTTGTAGGCCAGGCTGGCATTGAATTTACAGAGAGCCGCCTGCCTCTGCCTCCCAAGTGCTGGGATTAAAGGCGTGTGCTACCATTGCCTGTCCCTGTCTGTTTTTATTTTATGGACTTCATTTTTTTTCTCCCTTCTGCTTCTCCCCTCCCCCCAAGAACTTTTTAATTAAAGAAAGGGAAAAAATTAAAAGCTGATGAAATAATTCGGAGCAGACTCTGATTGGACTGTCCTTTTGCGAGATTAAATTCCTGGTCAGGGCAAGAGGAACTTGAAGAAGTTACTGCCTAGCTTGCGGATTTGTCAGGAGATCAATGGCAGGCAGTTCGAGTTTGGGACTCCAGTAAAGGAAGCAGAGCCACGGTCAGGCAGCGGGAGGGAAGGAGGTGTCTGGAAGAAAGAGCCAGTCAGGACGGCTTAGGAAGGGGTGGGGAAAGCATCGCCTGTGTGTGCAGCCGGCAAAGACCTTTCTGCTTTTCTGCAGACATTGTGTCTTTGTGAGCTGACTGCAGAGGCCTTGTGTGGGCAACGTGTATTCGAATGTATGTGTTGTTTCTTTCCGACCATGGGTCTGGGTGAACTGCTGACTGCGAGAACCAGGAATGGGTTGCTGAAAAGATTTTGCAGTCCGAGAGCTTGTCTGTGGTTCTGTGGTATGTGTGACTGGCTTTTTGCCAAATGTGCTGTTTCTGGTTCCAGCTCTCTCTGAAAGTTTAGTGGACAGCTAACAGATTAAGCCAAGACACAACAAAGTCAGGATTTAGAAGAAAATACAGGGGCAATGTGAGGTGGAAATAGAATCTGGTACAGAAGAAAGGAGAGGAGACAGAAAGGGGGGAGGGGGAGCAGAAGATAAATATTTAGGTTCCTTCCTTAGGAAGAGAAAGAAATTTCTGAGTGGGAGGGGTAATGAAAAGCAGCAGACACTTCAGATATGGGTGCCGGACAACCCAGTTTTCCTAGTCCTGGGGGTATCTCCCATTTCTGGGCATGCTTATCTTGACATGTGGGTGCTATGTGAATATTTAGGTTCCACCAGTGTGCTCACAGTAGGAACAGTTCTTAGGGGGTTCAAGGCTGTTGCTGGTGATGGGATAGAAGAGTGATTGGACCCAATTGATTCCTGATCTGGGACCCACGCAAAAGGACAGAGGACTGTTTTGGTGATGTGTTGAAATAGGGAGCGGCGGGGCTGCGTCCCAAGCACCCCGGCCGCCTGCTAGCTTTATTTTAACCTCTATTTCGTTTATTTTATATTCTCTGTATCTCTTTGACCTGGAATAACTCTGTAGACCAGGCTCTCCTTGAACTCTCAGAGATCCGCCTGTCTCTGCCTCGCAGGCATTTGGGATTAAAGACGTTTGCTACCAACCTTGAACTCACAGAGATCTGTTTGTCTCTGCCTTCTAGGTACTGGGATTAAAGGCGTGTGCTACCACACCTTGAAGTCACAGAGGTCAATCTCCCCCTGCCTCCCAAGTGTTGGGATTAAAGGCGTGTACTACCACACACAACTTCTCTTTTTCTTACTTTTTTTTTACTTTAAGAATTTTAACTTTTAGTCTGCATATTATTTTCAACACACTGTAAATCATTTAAAATTTTTGTCTTTGAATCTCTTTACTGTATATCTCTCTTTTTCTGACTACACGAGCCTTTAAATTACTGAGCAATATGAGTAGGATTAAAGCCGTGGCTTTGCCAGGTAGATCCAGTCCATTCCTTAGCTTTCCAGCCTCATGGCGGAGATACAGGCTGTAGCCATGTTTATAGCCACAATTCTATGGCGTTTCAAGGTCCCTGCCAGCCAGCGAGCTACAACAGACAACAGTCAAGTCCTCTCTCCATAGTTGGCCCTTCTGTCTCAGTCAGAGTTTGCCCTGGCAGGACGGCCCAGAAAGCCGTCATTTTTAAACAGCGCAGCTTTTTCCTGCTATGGCTGAAAACCGAAAAGCATGCCTTCAGCTTTTTGTCAACACCGTTTAAGTGTTTCCTGGCAGGACCTCTTAATGAGCTGCAGGGTTTTGCAGCTAAAGCTGAGTCAGGAAGCCTTTCTTAGATGAGAGCGCTTGCTTACCTCTAGCAAGCAGAGTAGACCCGAAAAATTTTTGCTACCAAGAAAACATGCATGCTTTACTCTTTCCCAAGCTTTCTGAGGCTTTTTGTGGATTCAGTTATCCTCAGGTTGGGCAGCCATCTGTTGAAATAGGGAGCGGCGGGGCTGCGTCCCCAGCACCCCGGCCGCCTGCTAGCTCATGCCCAAAATAACAACACACAAATTGTATTCTGTTAAACACTGCTTGGCCCGGCTAGTTCCAGCTTCTTATTGGCTAGCTCTTACAGTGATGGAAAGAATGTCTGAGATGCACGGCTAATTTCAAAAGCAGAGATCCTGAGATGTCAACACATTCCAAGAACTGACATTAGTGCTGATTTACTTAAATTTAATAGGGGCCACCCATCCCCGGAAGGAGACCTGTAAAAAGGCGTTCTAACCATGGACAGGTAACCACAGGAAGTGAGGGTGGAAGAGAGAAGTCCTTCCTTCTTCAGACGGGGTTTTGCTGATGTGGACCAATCTGGCCTCGAACTCACAGATCCACCTGCCTCTCCATCTCAAGTGCTAGAAATAAAGGCAGGCACTACCACTAATGTGCCCAGCTAGCTATTAAGTTGTTGCTTTTTTCTGAGATAGGGTTTTTCTTTTTTCTTTTCTTTTTTTTTTTTTTCGAGACAGGGTTTCTCTGTAGCTTTGGAGCCTGCCCTGGAGCTAGCTCTTGTAAACCAGATTGGCCTCAAACTCACAGAGATCAGCCTGCCTCTGCCTCCCTAGTGTTGGGATTAAAGGCATGCGCTACCAATGCCTGGTTGAGACAGAGTTTTTCTAGGTAGCCCTGGAACTCACTTGTAGACCAGGATGGTCTTGAACTCATGGAGATCCACCTGACTTTGCCTTCAGAGTGCTGGGATTAAAGGCAGGTACTGCCACTGGCCCGATGTGTGTGTGTGTGTGTGTGTGTGTGTGTGTGTGTGTGTGTTTTGAGACAGGGTCCCTCTGTAGCTTTGGAGCCTCTCCTGGAACTAGCTCCTGTAGACCAGGCTGGCCTCAATTTCACAGAGATCCACCTGCCTCTGCCTCCCCAGTGCTGGGATTAAAGGCGTGCGCCCCCACCGCCAGCTCTGATTTATATTCTTAATTACAAATTTCATCTATTGTGGTGTCTTCCCAGCACTCTGTTCCTGTCAGTTTTAAACTTCCGAAACTAGAAATCACCACAGTGACACACTCAAGATGACTCGCACTGTTCCTCGCCTGCCTGCCTCTTTCGTTCAGCCATCTCGGCCTAACTCCTTTCCTTGTCTCCTCAGGTCTGGATTAGCTGGTTAATTCTTCCACTTTTTTTCTTCCTCTTATTTAATCAAAAAATCAGCAGGTTTGTCTCTGTGTCTGGCAGACTGGATGCAGAGGTAGGGAACAGGCCTGGGAGGCAGAAGGGGAGAAATTCTGCTTCAGTTCTTTCTCCCACCAGCCTACAGAGGCTGACTTAAAGTGGTCTGTACGTCCCCTCTTTCCCGCACACAGTCTTCCATGCAGGGTCTCTCCACGCCCCCACCTTAAATCCCACCCTTCCCCCATTCATCTTCTGACATCATTCTCCACCAGCTGTGACAGTCGGGGACACTGACCTACTTTCAGCCTGTCAAACACTAAATCCTGGCTTTTCTGCTGAACCCTTTTGGTCCCCCATGTACCGGCGACTCCCCCGACATCTTGAACTGTTTTATGGTCTCAGAAAAAAAAAATAGCTTTTACTTTTCATATCAGAAGAGCAAAAACCATAATGATAAACAAAAGCTTCTACGGCTTTAGCAGATCCATTTATGACTTAAGTGGGTTTATTTATCATTCGTCAAAACAGAATCTATGCGTATCTGAGGATTCAAGCACCTATTAATATTTTTTTTTGTTGAATCTCTCTGTAGGTGATGCTTGGCTAGTGGATTTTTAGGTCTGTGGCAAATTTGAACATACACTACTATTTTTCAAATTTTTAAATGCCATTGAAGAAATATGCCCAAACAGTAAGCCCAAACAGATGAGACAAACTCAAGAAGTGAAAAAACCTGAAGACATCAAGTCTTTCATCTCTAGATGGGATGATGAGGGGAATTGGAATAAACGAGAACAGAACTTGGCTCTGCCACTTATAGCTGTGTGACTTTGGACATGATACTTAACATCTCTGTGTCTTGGGTTATTTATTTACAGAAAGAAGATACTGAAATACAGTAGGGTTGTTGGGAGACCTAAAAAGGCTTAATGTCTATTAATTTTTTTTTGGAAATGACCCTAGGGACAGGGATAACTACACATTCCAAATATTTCTGTGGTCCTTTTGACACGCCTAAGTCTGCAGGAGCCTGTATCTCACATATGTGCTCAGCTGTCCAGAAGTTTTTGGAGGCAGAGGTCAGCTCGCAATTCTCCACTGATTTTCTTTCTTTTCTTTTGGAAACAGTCTCCTTGGCCTAGGCTGCCTTCAAACAAACTTGCTTAAGATGACCTAACCCATCCAGCCTCTGTATCCCAAGAACTGAGATTCTGTGGGCGTTTGTCACCAGAGCATATTACCAACCAAGCTCCATCCTCACCTCCCCCTCAACTCATTTTTTTAAAAGATTTATTTTCATATTCTGTGTATGTGTTTATAGGCATGCACCGGCACTGCATGTATGTATGTGTAGCGCACGTGTGGCTGGCACCCTCTGAGGGAGCCCTTCGAACGTAGTTCCAGACAATTTTAAGCCGCTGTGTGGTTGCTGGCAATCGAACTCTGGTTTTCTGGAAGAGCAAGCGGTGCTCTTAAACACGGAGGCTTGGACTCTCTTGAGGCTCTTGCCTTGGTTTTTTGAGTCTGGAGATTATAGGCATGTGATACCTCACTGGCTAATCCTATATAGTTTTACTACATTTAGTGTGTGTTTTCCTCTTTCTTGAGATAGGGTATCATGCAGTTTAGGCTAGCCACCATTTGATAGGCAGTTGAGAAGGTCCTTGAACTCTCTCTCCAAGCCCGGTTTTTCTCATTTTTCCTTTTTCCTTGATATTTTGTCTGGCTTTGTATTTGCCAGGATAAAACTCAGACTGAAAGAGAAGAGAAGCCAAGAAAAGGGGGTGTTCAGGGATTCTGGAGCTGATGGAAGAATGGGCTGACCAATAGTACAATGGGTTTTTTTTGAAGCCAAGAGAATAGAAACAATTTAGGAGCAAAATGAGGAGGTAGAGCAGCAGCGACAAGTTGGGCACAACTTTAGTCCCAATACTAAGGAGGTAGATGCACGTGGATCTACATATAAGACCTTCTCTCAAAGGCAGTGGGGGCATATGCCTTTAATCCCAGCACTTGGGAGGTGGAGGCAGGTGGATCTCTGTGGGTTCGAGGCCAGCCTGGCGTACAGAGTGAGTTCCAGGACAGGCTCCAAAACTACAGAGAAACCCTGTCTTGAAATACCAAAATAAATAAATAAAAATAAGTAAATAAATATCCTTTACATATATATACAAACATATATACACACATGTATGTATATATGTATATGACAAAGCAAACCCAAACAATTGTGGTGGTGCCAAGCCTTTAGGATGCTTGAATTAATTAAATTTGCATGTTTATTAGTCATTCAGGGTGCTGCTGGGTTAGGGTGACATCTGCAATAGCTGTTATGTAGTTTGAGTATAATCACTTCTGTAGTTGAAGCCCATTGGTAAATTGTCTCCCAGGTCAACCTGGTTTTCTTGCACCAAGTGGGGAGACACCCTTTCCTCTCCCTCCCCACTTTTAGTTGGCATTACCCTTGCTAGGAGAGAACGGATTTTTTTGAAAATACTCCAGATGAACAGGCAGTCAAGAGAACAAGATGATCACCAGGGTTTTAATCGCATTGTCTCACCTTTTAGCTGGGGGAGGGGGCCTAACTCTACTCAGCCTTGTGAGGTTGCTGGAGGCTACAGTGAGTTTATAAACGTTGAGTGCTTTAAATAGACAGCATTTTGCAGATGGCTATCTAGCTCTCTCCAGGAGCTTCCATGTGCACACAATCACCTGGCATGGCTATTAAAAAAATGCAGACTTGGGAATAGTTTTAGAAGCTTTAGCGGCTCAGGTCGGAAACCACACAGCCTGCTTTTTAAGCAAGCGTCCCAGGTGATATGATTCCCTGAGAGCTGGCAGGGGCGGAGGGGGAGTGAGGAAGGGAGGGAATCTCACAACCAGAGGCAATTAAAGAAAGGGAGAGGGGCTCGCCCGGCTAACAAGTCCATCCTTTCAACCACATTCTGTGATTCTGCCACTATGGGAGCTTCCGTTCTTTTCCCGACCCCGGCTCCCTTTGTGTCTGCTCTGAGCGTTATGTGGGCACAGTTAGAGAGAGGCAGAGAGTTTAATGCGTAGAAATGCAGAGCCGCCAAAGGAGGAGGGGAGTGGGTGGGGAAGGCTTGACCAGTGTTTAGCTATTCTAGCCGGAGGACTCTGGCAGTGGAAGCTGCGGGGAGAAGTCGATTCAGTCAGTCGCTCCTTGTCTGCCAGTGGAGGTACTGACACAAGACACCAGCCCCCTTTCTCTAGACACATGAATTTTGCAGTCAGATGCACCTAAAAGAGCACCCTGGGATGCAGCGACTGTATGCTACTTTACAGTTCTCCTTTGCTATTTTGAGTCCTTCATTTTTAATCAAATCCCAGCTTGTTTCCCCGTCTTGAGCCCCAGAAGATGCGCAACAGATGGTGCCTACAGGCTACTTTAAAGAATTTTACTAGCTAGAAAAAAAAAAGAAAACCCGCAAATTTTACTGTTGCTGGGTGGGTGACTTGTGCTTTTTGGGGAGGTGGAGTGGGGTGATGTCAGTAGACACCTATGCTGAGAAGTAGATCCAAAAGAGTTACCAGGATCCGGGTGTGGTGGTCCACGCCTGTAATCCTTCCCCTTTACAGAGAATTCCAGACCAGCCTAGGCAAGACCTTGTTCCCCTCAAGCCAAGCCCAACCCCAAATAAAGTCAAAGGGCTGGTTGGGGTTGGGCAGATAAATCTTATTTGATATTGAAGAGACTCTAAGAGGTCCAACTCTTTGGGTAATATCTTTGAGATGAACTCAAAGTTCATCTTTTCCTCTGACCAAGCATTTCCAAGCTTAACTCTTTATCGAGCCATTAAATCCAACTGGATAGAGAGAGCATTTATTGGTTTCATACCCAAAGACACGCATTTGAGTATAATTATCTGTATTGCTGTCACACATCTAAAAATATTCCTCTTTGCTGCTCAGCTATTTTGGAATCAACTTGAATAATAGCCAATATTTACTAAGCTCTTGCTATGCTTGAGTTATGTTAAACTGCATTAAATTTGGGTAACTTCATTAATCCTCATAATTTAATAAATTAGTGCTAATAAGATATTTAACTTATTGATGCAAAAAATTTGAGGTTTGTGGAAGTTAATGAGCAAAGGTCTGATGTAGCGAGTAAATAAAGCTGGGGTTTAAAATAAGACTTCTCTGACTCCAGGGTTGTAGCATTACCTACAAAGTATGCCTTTCCAGACATTCAGCTGACCTCTAACCTTCAGAACGATATTAATTCACCAGAGAATAACGAGCTGGGAGGCTGGAGATGGTTGCTCAGCAGTAAAGAGCACAGGCTATACCTCTGGAGAACCCGAGTTCAGTTCCCAGCACCCGCATGGTGGCTCACAACACCTGCAAACGGAACTGCAGGTGGCGCACAGACATACAGACAAAAAAAAAATCCACGCAAATAAAGGAACAGTTCAAATTTTAAAAAAGTCGGGAGGTGGTGGCACACACTTTTAATCCCAGCACTCGGGAGGCAGAGGCAGGTAGATCTCTGAGTTGAGGCTAGCCTGGTCTACAGAGCGAGTTCCAGGACAGCCAGGATAACACAAAGAAACTCTGTCTTGAAAAAAACCAAACCAAACCAAACCAAACCAAAACCTAGTGGGCATATAATGAAACCCAGACTAACTACCCAAAATATTTATAATAAAGCACTTTTTTTTTTCTTTTTTTCTTTTCCCCAAGAAAGGGTTTCTCTGTGTAGCTTTGGAGCCTGTCCTGGAACTCACTCTATAAACCAGGTTGGCCTCAGACTCAGAGATCAGCTGGCCTCTGCCTCCCGAGTGCTGGGATTAAAGGTGTGTGCCACCACCGCCCAGCTCATAAAGCACATCTTAAAGGAGATGCGAGACATAGTGGTCTAAGCAAACGGGACCGTGAAGCCTCAGCAACATGATTGAGTCCTGTATGGCCATTCTCATGGTTTCCCATAACGGCGCGGGGGAGATTACTTATTCAGCACCATTACTTATTCAGAAAAGTGCAATGATTATTTGTTCACCCAAGGACCTCGGCAGTACAACAGTTTAAAATGCACCTCGTCCTTAGACAGACCAGAGGCAGGGTCTTCTTGAGTTATCTCTGAAATCTCATAAGGAAGCTCTAGCAACCCAGTTTAAGAGCTGGGTACCAGCGTGTTTGAAGTGTTGATTACATTACGCTTAAGGCATAACTAAGAACTGAAAATGGCCCCATTAACACTAGGTTTTTGCTCTTGACTTACTTGTAAGTTGACTCTGCTGCAGTTTATCATGCCTGTCTTATCTGCCCCTCAGGTTTTTATGAGCATAAAATAACCTATTTGGCTGTTCAGATACGATTAAGGAAAAGTTCCTTATCACAACTAACGCTGCACACATTCAGATACTGTGCAGGGAGTGGCAGTGTGGTGGATAATAGAGGGCATTTTTAAAGTGCAAGTGGCCAGGGAGTTGATTGAATACCCACAGCTCAGCTTCCCCTGCACAGCCTACTTTTTCTGGAAAGGTATACGGTTACTATCAACTGGATTGAGTTACAGTAGGAGGAACAAGCTATTCATGCTCTGTGCAGCCTTTCTCTCTGCCAATCCCTCTCTCTCTCTCTCTCTCTCTCTCTCTCTCTCTCTCTCTCTCTCTCCCTCTCTCTCTCTCCCTCCCTCCCCCCTCCCCCCCCCCCCCCCCCCCCCCCCCCCCCCCCCCCCCCTCTCTCTCTCTGTGTGTGTGTGTGTACATGATCCACGCAATCCCACGTGTATGCCTGTGCTTGCTAGATTTTCGTTATGATCAAGTTTCCCCTTATTACAAAACGCTTTAAGAAAGCATGGTTGGGTGGTATTTTGTATGTGCTTTAACAAATAAAGCTTTCTGCCAGGCGGTGGTGGCTCACGCCTTTAATCCCAGCACTAGGGAGGCAGAGGCGGGTGGATCTCTGAGTCTGAGGCCAACCTGGTTTATAGAGTGAGTTCCAGGACAGGCTCCAAAGCTACAGAGACCCCCTGTCTTGAAAAAAACAACAACAACAACAACAAAACAAAAGAAAAAAACAAATAAAGCTTGCCTGAAGATAAGGGTGCAGAACTAGCTGCACTCGTTAGCTATAGAGACCAGGCAGTAGTGGCACACGTTTATCATGGCAGCACTTGGGAGAGGGAGGCAAAAGATCTCAGAGTTCAAAGTCACCCTGAATTACAGGAAATTGATCCTGTTTATCTAAAAGATAAACAGAGCCAGGCAGCGTTGCTCCACACCTTTAATCCCAGTACTTGTGACTCGGAGGCCTTTAATCCCAGTTCTGAGGAGGCGGAAACAGGGAGGGATATGGCTGGGCGGAGAGAGGAATATCAGGCGGGAGGAGACAGGAACACGTGGCATTCAGACTGCGTATTCCCAGAGACAGGATTGCCCTTTGGTCTGAAGTAGGGGTAAGAACTCGTGGCTGGCTTCTCTAATCTTTCAACTTTCACTCCCGATAGCTGACTCCGGGTTTTATTATTAAGACCAATCCGAGTTTGCGTTACTCATGGTGTTTTGGTTAAACCTGCTTTTTGTGCCAGGAGGCTATCAGAGTAGCCCCTTCCCCGTTTTTTCTCTGAAGGCAGTATGCCATACTGCACATTTGCTCCTCTGAATGTGTCCTCTGTAAAGAAGGTTCACTACCTTAGGCTGCTCTCAATGGCATAACGGAGAATAGATGTAGCCACTCAAGCAGATGCTCTGTGTCAGGAGGTGGAACCTACAGTCGGCCTTCTTCAGACTTAACCGGCTGTAGATAGAAGACACTTGAAAAGACTGCATCAGTACCGGATAGGTTCGGGTGTTCTCTCTTTTCTGTACAGTATTGTATTCAGCATGACTTCATCTAGAGGTGGTTTAGGGTGTGTATAGGGTATAGGAAAACACTACCTACCATTTTATATATGGGACTTGAATATTCCTAGAGTCCTAGGTCCAGTTCCCATGGATGCTGAGGGCCTGTTGTGCTTACTAGAACAGTTCTAATTAAAGCAGGTAACTCCTTTTTAAAACTCGCTTTTTCTTTCTTCAGGTTAGGATAGAGGGAGGTGAATTTACTTCAGATCACATAGTTAGTGGACCAGCAGTCCAATGCCAGCAGTGTGGCTCCAGCGGTTCCCTCCCTAGGTTGGTACAGCTCCTAAAATGTATATAATCTCTGTACACACACCTATAAAGAGAGAAAGGGGTGAGATAGGTCATGCTTGTGGGAACTGGTCCTCTTTGTAAATTATTATTTGGTTTTTTGAGACAGGGTTTCTCTAGCTTTGGAGCCTGTCCTGGAACTAGCTCTTGTAGACCAGGATTAAAGGCGTCTGCCACTACCACCCGGCTGGGAATTGGTTCTCTTACTTGGCAGAGGTATACAGGTGTCTTTATGTACCTACTGAGCAATTTCGCCCACCATCTAGGCCAGTGATTCTCAACCTTCTTAATGCTGCGACCCTCAACATTGTGCCTAGGTCGTGGTGGCCCCCAACGATAATCATTGTTGGTGCTTCTGTTATGGATCGTAATGTAAATATCTGTGTTTCCCCATGGTTTTAGGGGGCTGTCGTTTGCCCCTCCCCCCCCCCCAAAGTGTTGAGAACCACTGCTCTATGCTGCTAGGGCTCTAGGACTGGCTAGATGATTAAATGAAGAAGCGTAGAGCTGTTGGTTGACATGATTTGAGATGGGGGGGGTAGTACAAGGCGCTTCAATTGTAGCTCATATCTGGGATCTCTGATGACTGAAGCTATTTGTGGATGGATTTTCAATGTAAGGGAGGTCACTCATCCTTGGTTTCATTCATGGTGCAGAAACGGGAGTTAAGCAGAGGAGCGTGATCAAATGTTTAGCTTCTGTTTGAGACAATGATTTTTTTTTTTCAACTAAGGAAACGCTCCTAAAAGCATGATCTATTTATTCTGACATCAACTCGGAGCTCCTTGTAGATTCATACAGGCTTCTAAGAGACCGAGCTTGCTCTAGCTTCCCTGTCTACCTTTGAATCTGTCCAGCCCACAGAATTTATGATATCCTTTATTTTCTTTTGGGGCACAGGGTCGCCTGTGATCCTCCTGCCTCAGCGTCCCTCAGCGTAGCACGCTCGGCTGAGGCTGCAGTTGTCGCGCCTTTCGCGTGCGTTCCGAGAGGTATTGTCTTCGGTGCATCCGCAGACCGGGACCATTTCAGTTACCACATCTTTGTCCCCAAATCGCTGCCTCCTGGTGAGGCGGGACGCCAGGGAGGACTTGTTGGCGCCACGGCGGGCCGCCCGAGTCCCCAGGCCAGCCCTCGCGCGGGAGGCTCGGCCGGGTCGGCGGGCATCAAAGCGCTCACGGCCGCTGCCCAAAGCCGGGGCTGCGCGGGCGAGCGGGAGGGCGCACAACGGCAGGGCCTACTCTCGCGGTGCCGAGCGGAACAGACCTCGCCCCCCACCCGTTTTCCCGGCTCCGAGAGGACGGTTTGGGGGCGGGTGGCGAGGCGCGCGTCCTTGGGGCGCCCGCGTGGCGATCCTCGCGAGCGAGCGCGCCCGCGTGCCCCGTGGCTCTCGTCCGGCCGCGGGGCGGCCCCCTCGCAGGTGTCAGTCCCGCGGGCGCGCTCGCCGCCCCGCCCCCCGCCGCCCCCCGCCCGCGTCGGCGGCGCTGCCGGGGGGCGTGGCCGCGCGGGTCCTCGGCTCGGGCGGGGGGCGCGCGGCGCCTCAGTCTGGGGGACGCGGGGCGGCCTCGCCGGCGTCGCGCGCTGCGTGAGTGTGTGTGAGAGCGAGTGTGTGTGAGCGAGTGTGTGAGCGCGCGCGGGAGAGCGAGCGACTGGAGAGCGAGGGAGCGAGCGGCGGCGGCGGCCGGGCGTGAGCGTGTGGGAACGAAGAGTGCGGGCGTGGGGGGAGGGGGGAGGGCGAGCCGCCGGGCCGACCCCCGCGAGGGCCGTGAGAAAGTGGGCGAGCGGGCGTGGACGCGCGGCCTGGCTGCGGGAGCCGGCGGCGAGGAGAAAGGAGGCGGCTCCCCGGCATCCCGCCCCCTCCCCCTCCTCAGCGGACTTCCCGCGGCCCGCGCTTGCTTCGAGGCGGCGGCCCGCCGGGCGGGCGAAGGAGGAGCCGGCGGCCAGGTGAGCGGCAGGCCGCGGGAGGCGACGGCGGGGCCCGGGGCGGAGGCGGGGGTGCGCCCTCGAGCCGGGGGCTTCGGCCGCAGACCTGGAGCGGGCGGGGGGCGGGCTGGCGGGCGCCGGAGGCCGGTGGTCGCTGGGTACCCGAGTCGGCGGGGGAGCGTGGCGGAAGCTGGGAGTCGCCTGCGTGCGGGAGGGGGGCGTGAGGCGGCGATCGCGCCGTGAAATCCGCTTGGTTTCCCGTGTCGCCGAGGGGGTGTGGTAAGCCTGGGAATGCCGCTTGGAGGAAAAGCTTCGGGCTGCTCGCAGTCGGCAGGGGTGTGGTTGCCGCCGCGGTCCCCGATTTCCATCGAAGAATTTGTGACCGAGGCAGTGGCTGTGAGCCTCACCCTGATGTTACTATGTTTCTCCCAATGTGTAAAATTTAGAGGAGCGATCGGCTTTTTCCATTTTTTTTTTTTTTGTCTTTAACAGCGGTCTGAACAATAAGAGTGACTAAGTAATTGAAGGCTTGACTGTAGTAGAAATAGCTCCTCCCCACCCAAAATTCCTGGTAGAGGACAACTTCATTCAGTCTTAATTTAATGTTTCTCATCCCAGGTTTGTAGTCGCTGTATTCTGTCCGGTTTGTATTCATGAACAGAGAATGGGGTGCTAATTCTGTTTTATCAATGGGGGTTTTTATACTAACCAAGCTGTGTGTAACTCGAATGTAAATTTTTTCAGTATAATTTTATTTTCCCCAAAATTGCCTACAGTTTTCCCAACGTTTCTGAAGTTGGGTTAAATTCCAAATCTGTGTGGAAAGTCTTATCAGTTTACTATGGAAGGTTTTCTTTCTCTTTTTGCTGTTGGCTTTTTTTTCTTTTCTAGACATTCTTAATAATTAAGTGTAACCATGAAGGTTAAAATGCCACTTAACGTCTATTCCTTTCCACAATGGGTAGCTTGAAGGTTATGTCTTCTGCTTTCAGATGATCTCTTAGGCAGTTAATTGACAATACTTTTTGAGATATTTGGGATCAAACAAGGGGATTTCAGACACGGAGATTAACCCTTTACTTTTTTAAAGAAACCGTTGTTCTCTCCTAGTAGTCTCTACGTTATTTTGTCAGGTGGTTTGAAGTGGCCTGTATAGTCGCTGTCAGTACGCCTTCTTTTGTGTGTGTTGTCGTTGTAATTGTTAGTTTGGACCTCCCTTCCCCCCCCAACCCGTGTCCCATTTTCTTCCGTCGCCGTAGGTAGCCCCTTTAGGTGCTGGAGTCCATGTGCTTTGTCTGACAGCTAAGGTAAAGAGCAAGTCCTCCAGTCAGCCAAGAGCTGCTGCCTAGTCCTCTTTGCTGCCGCATCGGATAGCTAGCACAGGACCTAGCCTTAATTTAGCCCTTGCCCACCAGCTGCCATCTGGCTTCTGTTAGTTTAGGCTGGACAGTTTTATGGAAAGCCATTTTTGAGTCCCTGTTGAATCCACTCACTTCAGTAGTTGCATGGGGGCTAGGGGAAGAATGACAATAAGAAGTTATCCCCTCCCAGGGTTTCTCCACCCAGAAGCTTTTACTCGTGGGAAGCAGGCATAGCAACAGGAGCCGAAGAAAAAGTGGGTGGAGGAAAAACTATGACTAAGTGTGAAGAG
This sequence comes from Alexandromys fortis, assembly GCF_014885135.2. Taxonomy (NCBI): domain Eukaryota; kingdom Metazoa; phylum Chordata; class Mammalia; order Rodentia; family Cricetidae; genus Alexandromys; species Alexandromys fortis. Next base: position 2,611,244 of record NW_026068027.1, read on the forward strand.
TTAGATAAAGCAAATATAAAGGGAATGAGTTTTTTTGTAAGTTGTGATTGTTTTGGGAGCTCTGTAGTAATGTGAACTTCTGGGGAGCATTGTGGCAAGTGAGTTTACAGAGGATTCTGTAAGTGGGATTAAGTCATAAACATTAAAAAACTTTGGAGGAGAGCAGGGTGGTAGCGGCACACGCCTTTAATCTAAATCTCTTGAGTTCAAGCCAGCCTGGTCTACAAGAGCTAGTTCTAGGACCCTCTAGGAATGTTACACAGAGAAACCCTGTCTCAAAACAATACAACAACCACCACCAAAATACAAAACAGAAACAAACTTTAGAAATTACAATCATGCTATTGAAAAATCTGAGGGAGAAAACATTAGCTGTGCTGACATGAGTTGTTAAGAGAAGCTGAGGAAGATGAGGTGAAGATGATGCTAGAGAAACTGTCTTTCCTTCCTTGGAATGTTCTTGTCATGTTAAGATTGTTGAAGTAATATGGAACCTCTAAAAGTATCTGCACATAAGTATTTTAGATCCATGTGCCGTATGTGTCAGTACAGTTGAGATTTATAGAAAGGACTTTCTGGCTTCACGGGAACGAATGCCAGGCTGTTATCGTTAACATTTTCCAGTGTTTTCCTTCTCAGTTGGCTTAGACACAAGCTACAAGCGAGACTCCCGTTTCCTAGAACCTTAGAAGAGTGCGTGGAACCCTGTGTACTCCCCCCCCTTTACTAAAATTGTTTTTGTTCTTTCAACTTGAACTGTTAGTTAGGACTGTTTCAGAATCATCAGATCTATGATCATGGATCGTGGCATCAGGCTATTTAAAGATTATTTTTTTTTTTTTTTTTTTTTTTGGAGACAGGGCATCACTATACAGCTCTGGCCTAAACTCATTATGTGAACCAGGCTGTGCTCGAATTCTGCCTTGACAGATGCTGCCATAAAGGATGTGTGTCACCATGGCAGCTACATTAGGCTTTTTTTCTTCCCCAGAGCTGAGGATTGTAACTTGGGGTTTGTGTATGCCAGCCACTGCTGCCCCTCCCACCCCATTAAGATATTGGAAAAATAATCTATGAACATTGGCAGTATGGTTTGTTGTTGTTGTTAACATGACCAAAAATACCTGATGTGAAGTAATTTAAAGGAAGGATTTAATTTGGTTTGTAGTTCTAAATAAGTGGTTTTCTGTGGATATATATATATATATGTATATATATATATATATAT
>NW_026068027.1:2614697-2679600 GCF_014885135.2 Alexandromys fortis
GTGTTGCGGGAGGTCCTTCCGCCCCTCCAACCAATAGCTGCTGTGATACCAGCCCATTGGGGCGTGGTCTCTCTCCCTTTAAAAAAGCGGCTATTTCCTCTGCTCGCTCTCTTCACTTCCTGCTCTGCTGGAGACTAGACTCCCTTCCTGGTTGTGCAGATGGCTGTTGTCTGGGACGGTGATCTGTAAGTTTTCCCCTTTAAATAAATAACACCCTATTAATCATAACTCCAAACTGGTGTGGCCTTGTTCGTGACTTACGCCTTCAGGTCCCTAATTGATGGTATTGATGGGGTATGAGTGTGGCCTTGCTGAAGGAAATATGTCACTGGGACAGGGTTTTGGGACCATCAGAGCCTTACTTTGTTATTTCCAGGTTGCTCTCTCTGCTTTCAGCTTGCCAGTCCAGATGCCAGTTGCCACTTCTCCACTATGATGGATGCCAGTTGCCACTTCTCCACTATGATGGACTCCTTTTTTTTTAATATTTATTTATTTATTATGTATACAATATTCTGTCTGTGTGTTTATGCCAGAAGAGGGCACCAGACCCCATTACAGATGGTTGTGAGCCACCATGTGGTTGCTGGGAATTGAACTCAGGACCTGGAAGAGCAGCCAGTGCTTTTAAATTTATTTATTTTTTTTATGTGTTTGTGCACCTTATGTGTGTCTGGTACCTGCAGAGGTCAGAAGAAGACATCAGAAACATGGGGACTGGAGTTACAGATGATTGTGAGCCTACATGTGTGGGTGCTGGGAATTGAACCTGGGTCCTCAGAACAAGTGCTTTTAACCATAAAGAGTTAACTCTCCAACTCAAGGAGTAAAAGGGCTTTTTGCTTGTAGAAGTGTTTTAATATCTTTAGAGAGTACATTATGGCTTCGTTCCCTCTTTTCCTTTCTAAGGGTTTTGCTAGTGCTACTATTCCCTGTCCCCTAACTTTTTATTCCTTTGCTTTTTCCCTTGAGACCACACAGCTGTGGGAGAGGGAAGGGGAATGTGGTATCCTTGATTTACTTATTTATTTTTTGTGATGTTTTGTGATGTTATGTTTTGTGATGTAATAATACGGATGTCTTATTCCGTATTGGGTAGTTATAGCTCATTGTGTTCATTAGGCTCAAGGATTTTAACTTTGAGTTTTGAGAACATCTGTTTATTAAGGGAATTAAATGATAAGAATTAGAATGCTAAGCTTTAGATCCTAGAAAGTTTGAGTTGAAATTGGTAGAGTACTTTTACTGTAGTCTGAGAATTAAAATTTTGAGAAAATAAAGGCATACTTTAAAAACAAAACCCCTCAAAAACCCCCAAAAACTAGAGCTAGGTATGATATTTGCCTGTATTCCCAGCCCTGGGGGTTGGAGTTGGGGACAGGAGTAGGGGTGGGTTGAGGTCATCTGTAACTGCCTTCTAAGCCTCTATAGAGACCAGACATGGGTTTGTTTATACATAAACATGTAGGCAAACACTCACGCACACTAAAATTAAATTAAATTGAAACCAGAGTTTATAACTTGGTATTTGTACATTATTTTCCTTGATACTTTACAAGAAAATTTAAAAAGTGATAAGAATTAGTTGACCCGAGTTTACACTATCAGAAGAAATGAGTAGACGGTGGTAGTGCACACTGTGGTGGCGTAGACTTGATGGTGCACACTTGTCTTTATAGTATTGTGGAGATGGAAAGATTGCTAGCTGGAAGCTATTCAGTGAGATTCTGTTAAAATGAGGATTGATGTGGGATTTCCCTCTGTAATGCTGTGATTACCATTAATGAATAAAGAAACTGCTTTGGACCTATAGCAAGGCAGAACTTAGGTAGGCAGGGAAGATGGAACTGAATGCTGGGAGGCAGAGACCTTTGAGGAAATGGTTGGTGTAGGTGATTTAGGCATAAGTGGGTGTGTCAGGTTGGTAGGTGTGTCAAGCCAAAGTACTGAGGGTGTATACTGTGTCCCTTTTAGCTGGTATCTGGGAGATCAGAAAGTTGCTGATCTACCATGCCTTGCTTTCTTCCAAGCTGGACCTTTGTTCTGGGTTGGTTTCCATGACACTGGGCATGACACTTAACCGTCATACCTCAGTATCAGTGACTTCTCCTAACAAAGAATATTTACTGAACAATTGCAGGCTTCTTTTCTTGCTTTTTGAATAGTACAGGCATTTATGTGCATTTGTACTGTATTTGATCTAGAGGTGATTTTAAGTATACAAGAGGATGGATGCAGGCATACAGAATACTTCACACTTTACTATAAGGGCTTTGAGCATCTGTGGATGTGATCAGGAAGTGAGGACTATGGCTGGGATTGGGATCTAGAGGTAGCCTTCTCTTAAAGGGCAGCGCTTCTCAAAGTTTATTAGAGTTTTGTCAAATTTGGGAGTGTTGGGGGTGAGATAGGGTCTCACTTTGCAGCCCCGGGTAGCCTAGAATTCACTGTGTAGCCCAGATTAGCCTCAGACTCACAGAGATCTACTTGACGTAAAAAAGACCTTGTAAATGTTTCCTGCTTTATTATCAAATTGTGTTTGAGCAGTAAACTATTTGCTTTTCAGAAAGACACTTTTCAACTGTTCAGACTCAGAAGTAGCACTCCGGGAAAGGCATTCTCTTTTTTGCATTCTTAGTAAAATATGTTTGTTTCAAATGTTTATTTAAAGAAGGGATACAAACACAGAGTAAATGTGCTGTCCTTGAAACAGTGGCACACAGTGATGGACAATACGGCACTTGTTTGCATTATGTAGAGACCTCTTTGTTCATTCTTTTTTAATTTTTATTAAAATCTCTATTAAAATTACTCCTAAAATGCTACTGTTTGCTTGTGTGGTAATACATGTATTTTATTATCTACATAACAATAAAGCAACAGAAAATTTAAATAAACTTAGTGAGTTATCTATTGATGGGGAAGCAGGATAAATATTGTCGATGGCTTTTTGTTTTGTCTTTTGTCTTTGATGAAGAAAAATTTATTTTTAATTTTTGTGCATTGGTGTTCAGTCTGCATGTATGTCTGTGTGAGGGTGTTAGATCTTGGAGTTATAGACAGTTGTGAGCTGCCATTTTGGGGCTGGGAATTGAATCCTGGTCCTGGAAGAGCTGCCAGTGCCCTTAACCACTGAGCCATCTCTCCAGCCCCAAATATTGTCAATGATTTTTAACACCTATTTTATACCAGGAAGGGAAATTGATTTTATATTAAATTTTTAAGGATTATTATGCATATGAGTGTTTTGCTTACATGTACATATTTGTGCCAATGTGCATTCCTGTTGCCCGCATGTGACACCAGGTCATAAGAGTGTTGATGGAACAGGAATTGAGGATGGTTGTGAGCCAGCATGTGGATGCTGGGATTGACCTCAGGTTATCTACAGTACCAAGTGTTAACTGTTGAGCCATCTTTACTGCCCCCAAGAATTGGAATTTTAACAGAAAGTGAAACAGTGAAAATAGAAATAAGCAATCCTATTAAGTATATTCCTGGACAGAATAGAATATTAATATAGGGAAATTGTAATGGAAATATGCTGTGTGACCTATTGTACTGCCAGCTTTCTCAGAGGAAGATGGAGAGATCTTTCTTGAGGATGTTCGTATTTTTAGTGGTATACCAGTGAGGAGAAGGCATAGTATTTCTCCTTTGTTTTTGATTTAAATAGGTTTACTAAGGCTGGCCTTAAATTCTCTGTGCAGCTAAAGATTGAGCCGATCCTCCTGTGTCTGCCCCTCCTCCTATTTCCTCAAGTACTCAGAGTGGAAGTATTTCTCTCCACGTCTTGTTTGTTTAATTAGCATAAAACTGCATTTATTTGAAATCATGAAATCTATATTATTTCATCAATCTCATGTATAATTTCTTTTCCATCTAGATAAAAGTTGACATTCAGATAATCCAGAAAAGGAACAGCAAGTAGATCGAGATGTGTAGCTCCGTGACTGCCAAGCTGTGGTTTTTGACAGATCGACGGATCAGAGAAGACTATCCACAGAAAGAGATCTTACGGGCTCTGAAGGCCAAATGTTGTGAGGATGAACTGGACTTCAGGGCTGTAGTGATGGACGAGGTGGTGCTGACAGTTGAGCAAGGAAATCTGGGTAAGACTATATATAAATGCTCCTTCAGACTTTGCTTAGAATGTGGTAAGTTTAAATTTCTGCTGTAATGAGAAGTGAAAAGTGTCATCACTCACAGAGACATGGGAGCACTAGTATTTCCTAAATTGTATTATGTATGAAAGAGTGGAAAAGAAATCTTAAATGATGTTGTAGTTTTTATGTCTTTAATTCCTGTCTTATTTTTTTCCCTTGAGACAGGGATTCTCTGTGTAGCCCTTGCTGTTCTGAAACTTGCTCTGTAGACCAGGCTTGCCTAGAGCTCAGATTGACACCTGCATCTGCCTCCATAGTACTGGGATTAAAGGAGTGTGCCACCACTGTCCAGTTGAGAAACTGTGCCTTTAAAAAAACTATTTTTTTTAACTTATCCACAAACTTTAAATCCCTTTAAGTACTGGTAAGAAAATTTGTAATTAACAAGTGGGAATTCTGTTGATTAATTAGTTTCCATGTGATTCTTATTTTCATTTTTCTTACATAATATCTACAGCATTGATTGAAATAACTTGTTATTAAAAAAAAGAAACAGCAGTGTGCACACCTTTAATCCCAGCACTCAGGAGGCAGAGGAAGGCATATCTCATGAGTTCCAGGCCAGCCTAGTCTTCGAAGAGAGTTCCAGGACCTGTTACACAGAGAAACACTGTATCAAAAAAACAAAACAAAAAAAATTTGATTCAACTGGTGATAGATGTATTTCTAATATTTTGCATGTGTTCAGAAAATAGCCTGGACATGTGGTTCATTAGAGGTGAGGTCAGAATGAGCTGCAGAGTAAGAAAGAACCTGTTTCTACAAACAAAAATAAATAAATATTAAACAAAAATAAGAAAACCAGGTGGTTCTAACCTTTAAAAATGTCTGCTAAGTAACCAAAATTTGGGAGGTAGACTTGAACATCACTCTGGTTGTTGGCTTCACGGGACCTAGAATTTAATTTCCCAATATACATGCTTCTGTGCATTCCTGTGAGGCTTCTTCTTAACTAGGTTAGTTCATCTGTTAAAACCCACATGAACTGTCTTTTTTTTTTTTTATGCATGAGTATTCTGCATGCATACCTGCAGGCCAGAAGAGGGCATCAGATCCCATTATAGATGGTTATGAGCCACCATGTAGGTGCTAGGAATTGAACTCAGATCCTAAGGTCCTCTGGAAGAGCAGCCAGTGTTCTCAACCATTGAGCTATCTCTCCAGTTCCCATTTTTAGACTTCTACATTTTTTATATTTATTTTGTGGGTATTTTGCCTGCATGTATGTATATGTGTCACGTGTATGCCTGGTGTCTGTGGAGGTCAGAGGAGTGCTTTGGATCCTATGTTGATGCTGGAAATTGAACCCTGGTCCTCTGGAGGAGAAACAAGTAACTCTTCAGCCTTGTATACTATATTAAATGCCATCCTCTTGTAGGAAGGTGATAAAACAGCTTTCAAGAACTCTTTTCTCTTTTTTATTTCCTTTGGAACATTTTCCTCAGTATATAATTTACAGAGCAACAGAAGAAAACTACTGTTACACTAAAGTGGAGTTGATTGGCAGAACCTGCCTGTGGGTTTCTGTCCTTGGGCTGTCAGTTTTATATTTTCCCTGCTTATCTCTTAGTTTTACTGACTGATTTTAACTTCAGGATCCCTGATTCATCTCAAAGCCACCCTGTTTGATAACAAGGCTCCTTGTTTTTGGAATTGACGTACTTGAGTCAAACTCTGTGTCAGCTTCGCTGCCAGTAGGAAGGGCAGTGAAAACAGCCCTTTTCAAACAAGTGGTAGATTTCTGCTCTGCATGCTTATGGAGCGGGCTCTTGTAGACCAGGCTGCCCCAATTCTGCACGATTAAAATGTGGAGTATTGTAGATTAGACTGCCCTCAAACATCTGATCCTCATTTCCACCCCTCAGTGTTAGATTCATGGCATGGTGTACTACATGTGACCCTCCTAGATGTGATTATATGGTATTAATATTTCTGTTTTTATGAGCTTTTTGCTCTGAAATGGCACCTGACACTAATTTGAGAAAAAGTCATAGTTATTATTTAAAATACAGCACTTGGGAGGCAGAGGTCAGTCTGAGTTTGAGGGCAGCCTGGTCTACAGAGTGAGTTCCAGGACTACCAGATGACACAGAGAAACCTTGCATAAATAAATAAAAATAAAATACAAAAGCTTAGACCTCAAAATCAAATGCACTGTGTTGTTAATATTGGATTGGGATAGACATTTTTCTCTTTAAAAAGAGAAAAATTCTAACTGACTTATTAACTAAATTATTCATGCCAGAATAATATAACTGCTATTTAAAACGATGGCATAATATATTTACAATCAGAAATGAAAAGTACAAATATACATCATATAATGTATTAAGGGGAAACTTGAGAATAAATTTATTTGCACATATAAATACAAAATATTCTGAAAGATAAACGACTGGGCTGACTTCTGATGGTGCCTGGGTGACAAAGTAGAGATAAAGGTAGAATAAGGAATTTCAACATTGTACTCTGTACAGTTTTCTTTCCACTTTGTGTTCTAGTGGGTTTTTATATGAATTACTCCTTAAAATCTTTTGATTTTAAGATAGCACATGTTGCTTAAAACACTCAAATATAATACATCAGGTATTTTATTGTTCCTTTATATTATTACTTTTTTGCATTTAAAAATGCTATTTAAATATAAGATTATAATATAATTACATTATTCCTTCTAATTCCTCCTTCCAAACCCTCATATCTTTCCTTGATCTTTCAGATTTATGTCCTTCATTAATTATTGGCACATGAATATATGTATATATACATGCATATTCCTACATACACAAAATACAACCTGCTCAGTCTATAATGTTACTTACACGTGTTTTTAGTGCTGACCATTATTATTGGGAAATTAATTAGTGTGTTCTCCCTGGGGAAGACTTTGCCCTGGCTCTCAATTCTTTAGTTGCCTGTAGGTGTTGTTTAGGGTTGAGGCCTCCAGGGCTTTCTCCTGTCCACATTAGCGTGTCTGTTGCTATTGTCCTTATTCAGCTCATGTTTAGACAGTCATGTTGGTGAAACTTAATGGGTGTAGCTTCTGACATTAATAGGAGACACAATTTCACAGCAAACACCTTGATCTTAACATCTCTCGATCCCCTCTCCTCTGATTGAATATTATTTTTTTAAATTATAAAGAACTTACAAAGAAAAACCAGGATCTCACTCTCTAGTCCTGGCCTTGAACTCCTGGAGATTCTCCTGCTTCAATCTCATGAGTATGATATGTAATCATGATATGATTACAGGATTGAGCCACCATCTCTTTTATTGCATACTTTTCCTGTGGTTTTAGCTTTGCTGTTCTGTTTTTTAGGTCTACGGATCAATGGAGAGCTCATCTCTGCCTACCCACAGGTGGTGGTAGTGAGAGTTCCAACCCCATGGGTGCAGAGTGATAGTGATATCACTGTTTTGCGTCACCTAGAGAAGATGGGGTGCCGACTGATGAACCGACCTCAAGCTATCCTGAACTGTGTTAATAAATTCTGGACATTTCAAGAGTTAGCTGGCCATGGTGTACCTCTGCCAGACACTTTTTCTTACGGTGAGATCACAAATGAGAATGTATAATGTGGGGGGGGTGGGGTGGGAGTGGGGGGGGGAGGTTAGAGATGGCTCAGCAGGAAAGAGTGCTTGCTTCACAAACAGGAGACCCTTCCTGAGTTGAGATCTGCACTCATGTAAAGATGGGTATGGCCACATGTCCTATAACCACTGTGCTGTGGATGGTGGACAAGAAGATCACTGGGGGTTGCTGGTTATCAGCTATGCTTTGAGGGAGAGACCCTGTCTCAGGGAATAAGGCCCTTTCTAGTGATAGAGCAAGATGCCTAGCATCCTTCTTATGTATACATATGCTAATGCTGCATCATTAGTCCATATTTAACTTACAGAATAAATAACAGATGCTAACTGTGATATTTAAACAAGTATATCTCTGTTCCAATGAAACTTCGTTGTAATAGGCCAGAAATTAGCCCACAGCCCTTAGGTTTGAGGTAAAAGAAAGCTGTTTGGTATTTCTATTTAATGTCTTGTCTTTGTTACCATTTCATAACTTAATATACTATTTAAGAGTATGATTTAAAGAAGATGGGCATTATGCTTTAAAGTAGCACTTAACTGCTCTCTGAGAAAGGATCATTTTAAGTCAGTTTGATGTGATTAATGTTAAAGTGAAATTTATACAGCATAATAAAACTTAAAAGTTTCTAATCCTTTTACTTGATCACTTGCCAATAGCAAACATGTCATAAGAGTAACACTGCTATAAATATTATCTAATTTTCTGCCCTTCCAGTTGGAAAAGTGTTCTTTTCTTTTTTGATTTTTTGTTCTGAACTTGCTATGTAGAACAGGCTTTCCTCAAATCCTCTAGCCTCTGCTTCTCTGGTGCTTAGAATTACAGGATTGTGCCACTACATCCAGCTTTCTACAAATAATGTTCAGTAGAATGCTTAGAAATTTTATGAGGTTTTAAAATGCATTTTTCTTCCTATAAAATACTGAACCCCATGTGCATGCGTTGATATAATTACTGCCTGCTTTTAGTATTTACACAGGACAAAATTGGTGTGAATCCCTTAAAGATTGGCTTCCTAATGCTCTTGGGGTTTTAACTTGGGAAACAGTAACTGGCTCACTAGCCAGTAAACTGTACCTTCAGTGGTGAGGGATTAAGATTTTATAAGTGAATAATCTTAATTTCTGTAAATTGCAAATATTCATATTATACTGATGTCCCCAAGCCTTTTCCTAGCTTAAGTTTCTATCATGTTGATTCTTTTTTAATTATAGACCATTTTTTTCATCTTGCTTCTCCCCCCCCCCCCCCCCCCCAGCAGTGAAAACAGTAAGAAGCAAGTAAGATTAGCCAGGCGGTGGTGGCATGTATCCTTAATCCCAGCATTTGGGAGTCAGAGACAGACATCTCAGTTTGAGGACAGTCTGGTCTACATAGCATGTTCCAGGACATTCAGGGCCACATGGAGAAACTCTGTCTCAAATAACCAAAAACAAAGCAAAACCATGCTGGACCTAGTAGTACAGGGCAGTAACCCCAGCTGTGTGGAGGGAGGCAGGGGAAGCACATACTGAAGCACAGCTTGGACTGCACAGTGAATTCAGGCCAGCTTGGGCACCTTAGTGAAACTCTGTCTAGAGTGAACAATAAAAAGAGGTCTGGAGATACAGCCCAGTGGTCGTCTGTGCATGCTTAGCATGTATGAAACTGTGGGTTAAATTCCTGGTCCTACAAACAGAAGCACACTAAAACAGATGTGTTCATGGAATATTAAGAGGACTCATGTAGCTACAGCCATCTGATTGTCAGCAGAAAGAATGGCCAAGAACATGCATCACAGAAAACAGACTATTGCATTCTGGGAAATCTAGATAGTTACAAGTAAAAACTACTAAATCCCTATGTCTCACCCTGCAGAAAAATCATTGCGGGGTTGGGGGGTAGAGAGTTTATTTAGTGGGTTATGGAGTGAAAAGGAAAGGGGGAAGAAGAGAGAGAAGCAGAGACAGGGAGTGGGGAGGGGGAGAGAAAGCAGAAGTTACCTCTTCAGGAGAGACAAAGAGAGCAGGAAAATCATTTCAGAAATGGTTAGAATCTTAGTGAGACCTGAAACCATGTAATCACTAGAGGAAAACACATTAAGATAATAGGTGCAGATAATCTCTCACATACACTGTATTTTATGTGTGGGTGTTTTATCTGAATATATGTCTCTGTACCAGGTGAGTGATACCAGTGAAGATCAGAAATGGGTCCTCTGCAGCTGGAGTTTTGAACAGCTGAGAACTGCCGTGTGGGTGCTGAGAATCGAACTAGGTCATCATGAAGAGTAGCCAGTGCTTTTAATCACTGAGTCATCTCTAGCCCCCAAAGGTGCTGTTTTTAAGGGATGGTCAGTTTGACTTACTAGCCATCAGTCCTTTTCTTCACCTCCCTTGTCTTGTGCTTAAAGTTGGTCTCAGCATACTTAGTCTTATATTTATTTTTTTTCTCAAACCAGGTGGCCATGAAGACTTTGCTAAAATGATTGATGAAGCAGAAGTTCTGGAGTTTCCAATGGTAGTGAAGAACACACGAGGTCATAGAGGTATGTAATTTGATACGCTACATACTTTTGAAATCGCTTTTAGAAATAACAATTGAAGAACAACTAACAAGTGTTTGGGATCACAAACTTCTGGATTTCTACAAGTTCACTTTGAGATTTCTTTCTGGTTAGAGGTTATGGTAGAGATTTTACATGTATGACTAAATCTCAAGTTAGTGTTTTACTTGAGCTATACATATTCCCTTCATTTTTTAAATATGAACTCATTTGGCACTCTCCAAGGCACAGTGACATTAAAAGCATTTTAAATCTTAAAATATATTTTTCTAGGAAACCTAGTTAGTTGAATTTTGACTCTTCAAGTGTAGATGGAAGTTTATGTCCTGCCTGGTCCTGCAGCCATTCAGTCCCAAACAAAAACACAGACGTTTCTATATAAACTGTTTGGCCTGTTAGCTCAGGATTATTATTAACTAGGGCTTACAATTTAAATTAGCCCATAATTCTTGTCTGTCTTTAATGGTGTACAAGAAACCTGTGAACTTATTTCTTAGCATTAAGATTCATATTATCTTACTGATCATAATTAAATCATTTTGTATTTAATTACAGCAAAGAATAATCTAAAAAACTACAAGTATAATTAGTTCTGAAAGAGTATATTGGGACCCATGAATGTACATTTATCACTATCCACAGTTTTATGACTTAGATATATTGTATATTTTTATTCTTTTTAAATCCTAGGTAAAGCTGTTTTTTTGGCACGAGATAAACACCATTTAGCTGATCTAAGCCATCTTATTCGGCATGAAGCTCCATATCTATTTCAGAAATACATTAAAGAGTCTCATGGAAAGGATGTACGAGTCATTGTTGTGGGAGGCCGTGTTGTTGGCACCATGTTACGTTGTTCGACAGATGGAAGGATGCAAAGCAATTGTTCTCTAGGTAAAGACAATATAGCGTCTTTGTGTTGGTATGTAGCGTGACTGTGCTTTCCACTGTAGTCCTATCACTGTTAGTTGTCTTTTTATTGAATCAGATTTCACAGATTATGAATTGACTTTATTTTTTGTGATAACAATTTTTTTCATTTCTGTTAGATTTTCATGCTTGTATGTATATTACTCATGCACAGCCACTTTTGCTTTCCTTGCCTGCCTCCTTCTTCCATTGGTTCCCTTGTTACCTTAGTGCCTCTGCACTAAGTGCTTTAAACTACTGAGCCATCAAAATGGGCCTTGCCACATCTCCAGTGCTAGGATTAAAGGCACATGATCCCACATGTGGCTTTCATTCCCACTGTTAACTTGGGTTTTAGTAAACTATCTACAAGTTCTAGAAAATCTCTCCCTCTCTCTCTCTCTCTCTCTCTCTCTCTCTCTCTCTCTCTCTCTTAAAGTGGTTTTTATTGTTGGTTTCATTGTTATTTTGAGACAAGGTTTTTCTGTGTAGTCCCACCTACACAGTGTAGCCCTGGAACTCATTCTATAGACCAGGCTGGGCTTAACTCTCAGAGATTCATCTGTCTCTGCCTTCTGAGTGCTGGAATTAAATGTTGCATCACTACTGCCTGGCACGCTTTCTCTTTCTCTCTCTCTGTCTCTCTCTCTATATATATGAATATGTTTTGACTATGCACCATGTGCCCACAGAGACCTGAAAAGTGCATTGAATCCCCTGGAAATGCAATTGCAGTTGTGAGCTACCATGTGGGTGCTGGGAGTCAAATCTGGGTTATCTATAAGTGCTCCCAACTGCTGAGCCATCTCTCCAATGTCCCCTTCCCATTTCTCTCATTATTTCCTCTTCTCCATCTACTTATTTCCTTCTGGAAGATTTATTTTCTCATTCAATTTCCAGATTTCCTACTTTGTTCTATGATTTCTGGGGGTCGTTTGAATTGAGTTTATGGGCAGGGAAGTTGAGCCTACAACGGTTGCATCTGTATTTGAACATATACTATTGTTCCTAAGCAGTAAAGTTGTAACAACTCTTGAGTGTTTCCATTGTATTAGGTGTTGTACTATAGAGCTGATCTAAAGTATGCAGCAGGTTGTAGGCACTAAAACTCTTGAGGGCTTGTGACAGTTTGTAGGTTTTGGTGTCTGGAGATGGGAGGTTCTCAACCCTTGTGATGCTGAGGGACACTGTTTGGTCCATTTACAGGCAGGATACATAGAAAAGTTTAATGTCTAAGACTTCCTCTTGGAAGTTCTTTCTCACTTTTCTTTAATCTATGTTCTGGCATATTTAAAAACTTAATTTAAGCCTGTGGTGGTAGTGGATGCCTATAGTGCTAGCACTTGGGGACTGAAGCAAGGGATACTGAGTGTGAGGAAGTCTGAACTAAAGAATTATGATTTAGTCTTAATAGGACAAAATGAAACCAGTTTCACACTACTAGCATGTTTGGTTGTTTCATTAACCATTTAGAAGAGTTGCTAACTCTCTCCTCTTATTTGCCAGGTGGTGTGGGGATGATGTGCTCATTGAGTGAACAAGGGAAGCAGCTCGCTATCCAGGTGTCTAATATCCTGGGGATGGATGTCTGCGGCATTGACCTATTGATGAAAGATGACGGCTCCTTCTGTGTCTGCGAGGCCAATGCAAATGTAGGTTTCATCGCCTTTGATAAGGCTTGTAATCTAGATGTAGCTGGTATCATAGCAGACTATGCTGCCTCCCTTCTGCCCGCTGGCCGGCTCACCCGGCGCATGTCCCTGCTCTCTGTGGTGTCCACGGCCAGTGAGACTAGTGAGCCGGAGCTCGGTCCCCCTGCCAGCACTGCTGTCGACAACATGAGCGCCAGTTCCAGCTCTGTCGATAGTGACCCTGAAAGCACCACCGAGCGAGAGCTGCTCACCAAGCTCCCAGGGGGGCTGTTCAACATGAACCAGCTGCTAGCCAATGAAATCAAACTCCTGGTGGAGTGACTCCACCGGTAGATAATAAACCGACAAAACCCTTGTAAAACTGTCTCCCCTCACCCCATCCCCTTCCCCCTTTAACCAACTTGCAATGCTGTTCATGGAGAATGCTCAGGAGGTTGAGAGAAATGTATAGCAAGATTGGTTAGAAGAAGGGAAAATAGATGAGACCTCTATAGGATACTTACCTGACTTACAGATTTTGCAGAGAGGAAGAATAGGTGATATGCAGAGAAATGGCAGGCTCTCTTGCTAACCGGCTCAGTTACTAAAACCCTGCTCTTGGGCCATGAGGAACATGAAGGTTTCTTTTTCCATGGTCTCTTGCTTTTGTTTTTATGTAGAATGGTTTTGATTCAAGTACTAGTAGCATGACTTCACACAGTTTCAAGATTTGAAAAGAAGAAACATCTGCTTGAAATACAGAAATGTTTTAGTAACAATCTGAAAAGTCTGCCGTTTCTCTGAGCTAGCATTTAAACGCACATAGTTGTTTATGGACTCTTAAGGGACTCTGACCGGGATTTCTTATTTTCATGTTCGTCCTTGTTTTTTCCCCCTTAATTTGGGTGGGAGGGTAATGTGACTATATTCCAATAAAGACTTTTATTAACAAAATTGGCATGTTTGCATGATGAAAGGAAATGAACAGTATTGCAATGTCTGGTATACAGAGTAACATTCAATGTAGATAAAGTTACACTAGTTAAAGCTTGTGCATTGACTTGTATTTGTTAGTGTTTTAGTCTTTTTTGAAAGATATATGCTCTGTTAATGTTGCATTTTTAATACATGCTGGTAACATCCCTTGCTCTATGACTTCATCTTTAGCCATGGCCAAAGTAAACAAAATGCTACTTTTTTGGTTAATGAGACACTGACTCAACATACACATTTAAAAGTCTCCCTGCCCACTTTTCTCTTGATGAGTTGAACATTTAAAGGATAAGTACAGGGACATCATTTCCGGGAGGCAAGTAAATGTCATTAGGTGTAAAACTGAAATGAATTCTTAATGCTATTTATTTGTATTTGCATTTTTCACATTTTAGGAGAGTTTATATATATGTTGCATGCAAGTGTATGTGGTTTTTTTTTGTTATTGTTGTTTACACCAAACAGAAAGAATAGATTCTAGAGAATGGCATGATGGGAAACAGTTTTTCCTTAAAACAAAGAAAACAATTGAATTGCTTTAGACACTGATAGTGTAGATATACTCCCCTAAAGACAATAGGAAAGTAGATGTTTCTTAGGTTTTGTGTATGTGTGTGTGTGTGTGTGTGTGTGTTTATTTGTAGACTGGCATATGTTTTATTCCAAGGCTACACACTTTTCTTAATGTTATGGTTGTGCATTTTCTCTCTATACACTTAAGATTTGGAGGGAGGTAAAGTGGTTGTTTAATTGAGGTTTATTTAACGTGTTGAGTCTCAGAGCCCTATTCTTAAGCCTTCAGTACTGACCACTCTATATTCCTTTTCTGAACTGGTGAAAGCCCCCCAATCTGCATATAATTTGAGCCTTTAAGACAAGGATAAAGCTAATCCAGTGATTGAGTCTGGAAGATGTGTTAAGAAATGGAGATGCTACAGGTTCATCATACTTTTTAACAAGCAAGCTCCATCTCCCTACAAATTTTCTGCAGTTTCCCCAAGCTTTTCTTGCCTCTCCAGTGCTGCTTCCTTTCAGATGGACCTTGCCATAATTTCTTGGACACTACTTAGAGACTTGAAGGTGATAATAAAATGACTTTTATCCAGCTCTAACAGGTTTGATCACGATTAACTGTACAGTTTTCTCCCATTTTAAAAAGGAATGTAATGAAACTTGGTTTATCCCCATAGAATTAAATAATATTAAAATGGAGTGAAAGGTTGATTGTTGAAATAGAATAGTGCCTGTATTCTGTGAACTCTAATTGCATCTCAGAAAAGACACATAATGAGTTCTACTTTGTCTTAGGATACTCTCATTGCATCTGCACCATGTGATTTGCACAGGGTCATTGGGAGCCATAAGTACCTCTGATTCACTAACAGAATAAAAGTACTTGGTACTTTGCTGAATGATCATATTTTGGAGGGCTCATACTATTTGGTACAGAGAAATATATGAACAGTTGTGTAATCAGATCCTAAAATAGATTATCTGGTTGCCACATACATTATGATATACATGTAAATCCATGGTGGGATAAAGAAACAGAAAAATTATAGTTAATCTATTTTAAACCAAGCACTATTTGCCAGTTTTCACTGGTAGTTCACTCCCTGTTGATGCAGCCACTGGGCATCATCCATAGTGTCGAAATGCAGTTCTTCACCAACCATCCTCTGGGTACCAACACTCACATAGTAGAATGAACACAACAGGTAAAGATAAGAACATATCATTCTGAAGTGATAGTTGATTTATTCTTGTAATTGTTTTCATAACTCTTGTATAATCATCTATGAGATAAAATGTATTTATTAAATCTGTAATGTCAAAAATTGAATTACTGTAAATTTTTGATATGTTAAAATTGTAATTGTTGTATTTTTAATAATTCTGTTTTTATGTTATCATGATGAAATTTGGACTCAATAGATCTATACATATGAACTATACCATTTAAAATTTCTAATAAGTATTTTTTGTTTTGATACTTATAATTGGTCATTTCTGCTGGCATTTCTCCAGTGGACTTTGAAATCTTTCTTTATGCTATCAATAAGAAACCACCCTGGAACGCTAGAAACAAACCCAAGAGACTCAAGCACTTTCAGAGTCATCAGACTTTAAGAGAAAGCACTGAAGGCATTGGAAAAGGCCACTGACTACCAATCATCTTTTTCTCAAGAAGGAAAACAATGGGAAAGCAAATCTCAGTGAACCCCCAGCTTGGGGATGGGGGTGTTAGAGACATTGTGAAATCAAATCTTGTGTTATATTTTTCTCCTGGTTCGCTGTTTTTGAGAAGGTTTATGGGCTATTTGGCTGGTGAGACACGATCCCCTCCTAAGAAAATGTAGGTGCTCAGACAGGTAACCTCTGCTGCTGTTTGTTTGTCTGTTTGTTTTGGTTTATTTAAAATTTACTTTTGTGCGAGGATTTAAAAAAAATGTAATATATCACAGGATTTATAACCAGGTTCACTGCTTTCTTTTGTTTCTTAAAAAAGTTTCACTTAAAATATAATTTAGGTACCTTGGATTTTGAATGTTTTAATGATGGACAGAAGTCTGCTGTTGGAATCATCTAGTCTTCCAGATTAGATTTGCAATGTTTTCATTTCGTTTTGGGGTCTGTGTGGTATTTTATTTCCTTTATCCCAGTGTACTTTGCCATGCCTCGTGGGGTGGCTGCCTAACTCTAGTGAAATTTCAATGTTAAAAAGTTTGGTTTTTAAAGATTCCTTAATGTTTTACATTTTTAAAATTGTTCTTGAAGAAATATTCTAATTGCTTGCACTGTTACTGTTCTTTGCCAGCCTTTTCAGGAGCCAAAATATACAAATACAAACAAACAAACACTTTCCTTCTCCCCCTTCCTGATGCTGAGTGAGGAGTTTTGAGAGCTTTGGGGTCAGTGCCCTTCTAAACTTCCCCTCCCCCAATAATGCAGCTCTGCAGTGGGCACTCAGTGCAGCGGCTTGGACCAGCCACAGCCCAGCCTGCTAGCAGGTAATTGGAGTCTCCTTTATTTCCATCAGAAGGCTAACATTTTACTTTAAGTTTTCTTTCTGTTACACTTTAAAGGCAAGCATAAGTTTATCATAACTTGGTTTTTACAAATAAAACATAAATATAATAGCAAGTAATTTAAAGAAGAGTCTGGGATAAAGTTTGAATCGATTGGGATGAACTCAACATTTGGGATTTCATTTAGCCGTTTAGATACGCCATTCCTTGCATATATGTCTATAATTAAGTTTTCAGAGTGACTTTGGCTTTGTTTTGTTGTGGGTTTGTTTGTCTCTTCCTTTGTCCTACTCTGGCTTAAGCTTTTTCAGGGGTTGGTGTTCCGAATACACAGTGAGCTCACAATTTAAAGACATCAATTAGGAGTTGACAGGTATGGAAAACTAGAGTGTAAAGTAAATTAGGTTCTAGGTTTATATATATGGTTTAAAGTACACTGCAGTGTTGAGTTGGCCTTAGTGATGTGCAAGGGGCTTGTGAAACCAATAGAGCATTTTTAGTCACTTTACAAGTGGTCACGGTAGCCTTGCTGATAGAATAACCCTAACAGATAATATGTAAGTAGCTGAAGATTATCTTATTCTAAAGAGTATACATTGTAGGTTTGAACATATAGGGGAGTATTTCTAAAGCACAGCATGGTTAACCAGATTAGCCAAGGTGATAAAAGAAAGTTAGTGGCAGAATGGAGATACAGTTTGTTACAGTTTGGTAGTCTTCTGTGAGTCAGCTCTTTCCTTAACTATCCTAGCTTGCTTACTGTCTTCTCCTTTCCTGCCCTTTCGAGTGTTCCACTCTGAAAGATAGTTTTCTAGTTTACATTGGGCATATTAATCTCTATTAAAGGATTTCAGAGACAGTAGCCAGCATCATCCCTATGCTTGCATATTTTATCTGATAGCTTGTATTGTTCTCTACAAAGAATGTATACATTCAGCAGACCACTGGTTAGTGAATAAGAAACCCTGGCCTCAGTGCTCTCTCCAACTAGAGAGGCATGTAATAAATCATTAGTCTGTTCTGTGCTTCGGTTGACACATGATACAGGGACATCCTCTGGCATCTTGAACTGAACTGAAATTTACTTGTCCAGGAATCCCAGCTGCACTCCTGTAGGGATGTTATGAGGTGTTCGGAGGAGGACTCTCAGACTT
The DNA here is from genome assembly GCF_014885135.2 of Alexandromys fortis. NCBI lineage: Eukaryota > Metazoa > Chordata > Mammalia > Rodentia > Cricetidae > Alexandromys > Alexandromys fortis. The sequence goes on from NW_026068027.1 coordinate 2,632,717, forward strand.
TTGTTCTCTGGCCTATGAGCATGGCCACAATAGAATGTTTGCATTGCACAGGGTGTGGAGAGATTAAACAACCTCCATTCTGATGCCCCATTAGATACTGCTGACTTGTAAGGAATCGTAAGGAATCTTGATTTTATCGTACTCAAACTTACTAGGTAGACCTTATATAGTATATTTACCTGGCTGCTATTTGGGGTTGGGGGCACATGAGGGGTGGGGTGAACTGTTGTTGTTTTAGGTTTCAGTCAGACAGACATCCCTGTGCCTCAGTTCCCAGAAGCACAGCAGGCCTCTAGGAGCATCCGTGGGAACGGCGCAGTCCTGACATCACCAACTTCCTCCTGCTCAGGCTCATCCCATATGCAGAGGTCAAAAGGGTGGGGTTTGAGATGGGGGAAAGGAATGAGAAAGTAGAAGCCATGTCATTGCAGTGCTGCTGTTGACCAGACTTTTGGTGCTTGTGTCAGTGTTTACTGTTTAAGTTGGAAGTCTGTGCATACATGTATTTGGGGCGAAGGTAATGGGAGGGTGGAAAAAATAAGCCATTATTATTGCTAGTCTGTTCTTGGATATAGTTCCTTAGTGTCTAATATCAATTTTCAAATGTAGGCTCCAGTGACAAAGAATAATAGAAGTGAGTCATAGATTTTTAGAAAACATTAGACATTATGCTAAGTTAATTCCCAATTCTCTTATAAATACTATTTTGTTATTCTTTTCCTTCCCCTTAATTTTTCTATGTGTATATTTTTAAGGAAATGTACATTCATGGGCAGTCCTTTCTAAGGGACTTAATGATTATTAACTTTTACAAAACGAAATACCCAATGCTTATGGGCATACAAATGCTACCCTATTTTAAATGTAGGTGGCGTATGTGTTCGTGTTTTATTTTATTCAGAGCCATTGGGCAATAAGCAGTCCAGAACATTGAAATCTCAAGCAGGTAAAGCACCTAATACCCTTAGTTTCTAGAATTACTTTAAAGGCTTTATATTGGTGTGTCTTCTGTGGTTCTTTGGGTAGTCTCTGGATTTGGAATTTGTAGGAGCTGTAGACTACCTAGTTAACATTTAAATCATGTATTTATTTATAGCTTATAGGGATGCATCTGGAAGGAAAATAACAGAACAGAACGTGGCTCTTGTGAGATAATGACTGAGTGTATAATCGTTCCTCTTCCTTTCTTCCTACTTTTTAATTTTCCTAGCTTAGCATGAACATTGATCGTACATTATTTGATTTACTAGGATTGGGTTTTTTCCTGATTAATGAGGTGGGATGGGCAAGATATGGAAATGTTGATCCACATGCAAAAATATGAAATGTTAATACGTTTGCTTAATTTGAACAATAAGCAAGGCCTTTTTCTATATGCCCTTCTGCTGCAGCAGAGAGATAAACGGGTAGGTGGCAGCAGAGAAAGGAACTCTTGAGTGGCCATTGACATTAGCCCTGCATAGGAGAAGATAGCAGGTGACAGACATACCAAGTGGAGCGGGGAAGGCAGAGATGGAAGCTGGACTGGGATGGCTGCCTCCTTAACTCTGAATGGTAAGTTATTTTCAGCCAGAATGTGTTCTTAGACATACAGCAGTGCTGTGAAGGCACCTTGCTACAGCCTGTGGTGGGCTGTGGACACAGCATCTGTCATTCTCTACTAAGGTTGAATTTGATCTTGATTTTGAAAAATTACTAACACTTTGTAATTTGTAAAATTATCCCCAGCACATTGAAACACACTGACCTAATGATGGCAAACATGTAGATTTTATTTTTAAACTAGTTTATGGAATTAAGACCTCCCCCTTTAGTAAGAATGCTGTAGGGGCAGATAAAGAACATAATATTTAAGCCAAATGGTGGTGGTACAGGCCTTCAGACCCCGCACGTGGGAGGCCTAGGCGCTCTACATGCCTGTCCGTTCTTCTCTCCTGCTCATGTTTCTGAGTCTTTCCTCTTTTTCATTCCTTATTTGTGTTTGTATCTCTACCTCTGCTCTTCTTTCCTCTTTTCCCCTCTCATTTTCCTGTTGCCTCAAGATTCTTACTTATCAGTGTTGTCCTGCATTTCTTTGTTTTGTGACAGGGTCTCTACCTATCTACCTAGCCCTGGTTGGCCTTGAGCTCAGATCCTCACCTCTCTGCCTCCAGAGTGCTGGGTTTAAAGGCATTGTTTGTTTGCTTGCTTTTTTTGGGGGGTGGGGGAGTGGGGTTGTTTTCTTTCTTTGAGATAGGGTATATAGACCTAGCTGACTCAACTCTCTCTGCCTTCCTACGCCCCATGTCTGTCCACATCTGTTTTTACTTATTTTTAAGAGTTAAGGTATTAACACTGTGGCACTGCATTTCTGTATCCCAGCACTTGAGAAACAGAAGCAGAAGGAGCAGAAATTTAGGGTCATCCTTGGCTGCATTGTGAGCATTAACTATATGAGAGAGAAAAGAAATAAGAGAAAAGGGGAAGAGTAAAAACACCCAAATTTTAATAAGCAGTCATATTTACTGAAACAAGTATTTAATTAGGCTCTCTTTATTTCTGGTATAACTGAATGGTTTTAAATAATCTCAACAAATGAAAGACCAGTAGACAGACTCTCCAGACTGCTGCTGATCACACCCACTATAATAGAGTGAGTTCCTGGTCTAAAAATACCTGCCATAGACATTTGCAAAGATTATTTACTGTAGTCTGGAATTCAAGTTGTACTTCCAGCACCTTTACATGCTGGGCCATCTCTTAAGTTTTCAGGCAAGCCCTCTAACTCCTGAACTTGAGCTTTATCCCTGGAACCCATGGTGGAAGGAAAGAACCAGCTCCCTAAAGGACATTTGATCTCTTCATGTTCATGTGCTGGCACAATGAACACAATAATTTAAATAAATTACAAAAAGATTTCCCAAAATTACAGAGCCAGAGCTAAAACCCAACTCTAAAGTGTTATATTATACACCACTTGTTCTTTTTCATCCATCCATAGTCACGGCACATTCTCTGCAGTGGGAGCTGCTGTTCTTACCCTGGGTGCATGAGAGTCTTTTCAGAAAGCTTGCTAAGTTGATCTGTAAGGAACCCCTTCTTAATGTTTTTGTATGCATGCTTACTGGTTACAAGTGCTTTTACTTGGCTCAGCAGTTGAAAGTGCTATCTGTTCTTTCCAGACCTGAGTGTGGGCCTTACTCAGTCCTAGCACCCATGTCAGGTGGCTCTAGCTCCGGAGGATTCAACTGGCAGCACGCACACACACAAATATAATGAAAATAAAATCTTTTGAGTAAGGAAAGATACAAGGACACCTTTGTGCTCTCTAGAAAATCTGCTCAAAGGAGAAAACATTGATTCCATGAGACCTGCCTCTCTTCAGCACATTCCATTCTGCTCCAGAAAATGAGTCAGTCTGTCAGAGATAGTCTATTCTCAAGTTCTTTCTTTTCCTTATAGATTTTAAAACCAAAAGAGGGACAAGCAGAGTCAGTATTATGAATAATAACACAATAGTGGAACAACTGTCTAATATGTAGTGAATTTTGTTGTCTAAAAATTTGTTTAAATGGTATCACCTGTTTTTTTTTTAAATAAGAATTGCTCTAATGTTAAAATATCCTACTGCCATAAACAGTTATGTCCCAGTCAGTAATTTTGGCCTAGTATATAGGAATGTTAAAAAAATTTCAAGCCAGGCGGTGGTGGCGCACGCCTTTAATCCCAGCACTTACTCCCAGCGGGAGGCAGAGGCAGGCGGATCTCTGTGAGTTTTGAGGCCAGCCTGGTCTACAAGAGCTAGTTCCAGGACAGGAACCAAAAGCTATGGAGAAACCCTGTCTCGAAAATCCAAAAAGAAAAAAAAAAATTTCAAGACTGACAAAGACAACCAACTTGGATATTAATCTGAAATAAAATGTATTGTGTATATACATTATTGAAAATTTAGGGGACAAGAGTAAGAGAATTAAAAAATTTTCATTCTTGCTTCAGTTTCTTGTGCTGGTGCAGTTCTGACTGCAGCAACACAGTTAGAGACCAGCTTTGTGAGGAAATAATACTGAGCAGGCAGTGGTGGCGCACACCCTTACTCCCAGCACTTGGAGGCAGAGGCAGGCGGATCTCTGAGTTCAAGGCTAGCCTGGTCTACAAGAGCTAGTTTCAAGACAGGCTCCAAAGGTACAGAGAAACCCTGTCTCTAAAAAAAAAAAACCAAAAAAAAAAACCAACAAACAAACAAAAACTAATAAAACTTCCTAGTTTTAAAAGATTATGACTGTTCAATACCCTCAGGTTGTATTTGTTTTGTAAAAATGTAAGTTATTCATGTTGGATATCTTTTTTAAGACAGTTTTTAAATTTTATTTTGTGAGCATTGATTTTTGCCTCCTTGTATGTCTGTGTGTGGGTGTGAGATTCCCTGGAACTGGAGTTAGAGACAGTTGGAGCTGCCGTGTGGGTGCTGGGAACTGAACCTGCATCCTCTAGGAGAGCAGCCAATGCTCCTAACCATGGAGCTCTCTCTCTCCAGCCACCCTGCTGCACATCTTAGTCTCTGAGAAAACATACTCAGCTAGATAATTTGCTTAAAATAAGTTACAAACTGTAGGAAAGGAAAAAAAAAAGCAAAGTGAAAAACAAAAGCTGTAGTACTGTGCTGCTTGTATCCTCTAGGTTTTGTGAGCTTCCGTGTCATTCATTGTGTTGCTAAGTACCAGGGTCTTGCAGGCTGTCCTGCCTCACTCAGCATCCACTTGCTGAGATTAAAGGCGCACTGCGGCGTGTGGCCTGTTGGCAGTATTATGTACGGATCAATATACGTATTCAGGGATTTAGAATAATTTCTCCTGGGGCTGGAGAGATGGCTCAGAGGTTAAGGACACTAACCGTTCTTACAGAGGTCCTGAGTTCAATTCCCAGCAACCACATGGTGGCTCACAACCATCTACAATGAGATCTGGTACCCTCTTCTGGCATGCAGTCATACATGGAGGCATCACACACATAATAAATAAAATCTTAAATAAATACAATTAAAAAAAAAGAATAATTTCTCCTGGAGAAAATCAAGAGAATTTGGGAAGGAAGCCTGTATTTATAGTAATAGGTATGTTCACTAAAATTTTATGAACATTAAATACTTTCTAAGTTATAGAGTATATATTTTTGTTAACTTGGATTACTAAGTTAAAGAATGGAAATAACAAAAATAACAAAAAAAAGTTTTGTGATATATTGTAATGTTGGTTGGCATCCTGTCTTTTCTTTCTCTTTTCTCTTATCCCTGTGATAAAGACTATAAAATCTGATTTAAGTGAATTTTGTTTTTCCCCAGGTTTTCTTGAAATAATCAGTGGTATTCTGGATGAAGACAGATTTGAGTTTGCTTTTTACAATGGAAGAATAACACAAAATAAGAAACCAGTAGTTCTACCTTGTTGCAATCAGTGTGGTTTCTTTTTCTAAAATAAAAGCACTGAATGGAAATGAAACACGTGGAGTGTCGTGTTCTTTTAGCAGCTTGTATACCCACGCCATCATATGTGTTATTCACCTAGTCCAGGATTCTAGACTCAACTGAGTTTTTCCCATGAGTTGTCTTCTGCAAACAAAGTCTTGCATTCTTTAATTCTGAGTGAGGACACATAAGCATGTACTTGGATGGTGTTGGATGGTCTCCTGAGTCCCTTTCCTTCAATACTGAAGATCCGAAAAGCATGACAGCTAGCCACTGACTCTTACCTTGACCTCAGTCTGAAAATGGTGATTCCGCCCTTAGGAATCTGAATAGGAAACTGAGTTTCTGGGAAGTGTTTCCTCCCATTTTATAATCATCTCTGGGATGAAAGGTGTGCACTACCATCATTAAAGGCTTGTGCCACCCAGTTTCTAAGGCAGCTAGTGTGCCTACTGGGATTAAAGGTGCATATTACCATAACCTGGTCTGTAAGGCTGGCTAGTGGGACTGTTTTACTCTCAGATCTTCAGGCAGTCTTTATTACAAATACAGTTGAAATGCCACTACACAAGCTGAATTGTGGCAGTTGGTTGATCTCATTTTTTTAAATTATTTGTGTATGTGAGTGCTCTGTCTTCATACATACCAGATTGCATTACAGATAGTTGTGAGCTACCATGTGGGTGCTGGGAATTGAACTCAGGACCTCTGGAAGAGCAGTCAGTGCTCTTAACTACAGAGCCATCTCCAGCCCATCAGATTTCAATCCCAACGATTAATGGTAACAAGGCCTTTGGACACATCACTTCTCTGTGACGTAGAGAAAGTAAATGAATTTTGTTAGATTAATATGTAAGGATTACTAGGATATGGTATATCACTTCACCTGTTGTTGAGTACTTAACACTGTGAGTCTTCTGCATTTGATTCTTGACAACTAATTCAAAACTACTGATTAATTTGCCAAAAATTCAACATGGGGTCTTGCCCTTATTGGCAAGCACTCTACCACTGAAATAAATGTATTCCTAAAAACCAAATTTCCTGTTGTGGAAAAACAATGTGATAGTGAGGCGCCTGTGTACTGGTTACCCAACCAAAGCAGTTCAAGCAAAGGTGTCTGTGTGTTAATGGCTTACAGTCCAAAGGGATGCAGTTCGTCACAGCAATAAAGGTGGATGTGCTCTTGATGGTGCATCCTCATCAGGAAGCAGATACAAGAGTGCTGGTGTTCCTTTGCTTTTTATTCAGTCCAGGACTCTGTTGGAATGTGCTGCCTGCATTTACATGGGGGAACAGGGTAGGGGAGCTTCTCACCTCAGTTTACCCAATCTAAGAAAGCCTTCACAGGCATGCCTGGAGGTTTAGCTGTCACCCAACTATACACATCAGTGGAACCTTAAAGTAGCAGGCCTTAATTAGCAGTCCAGTGAGAAGTATCCCAGAACTAGCAATATCACAGCCCTGAAGGTATTTCTCATGTAGCTTCTGTAACCTTACTAGATTGAGACTGGGGTTGCCACACTTTTGAGGTATAAAAGTCCTGTTTTGAAGAAAGAAAACATACCTGTTAAGGAATAAATACGTTGAATGTCTTATGAAATGACCCATAATTTGAGACCTGGTAGCACAGCACAGTCAAAAAGGAATAAAGAGTTGATATGAAGTTAGCCCAACTGAATCAGTAAATCGGAAGCCTCCCTTTATAATAAGATACCTGAGGATAAGCAAAAAGCAACAAGGCATCAAATCTCTTCAGTGTTCTGAAGACTAATAAAACAAATCAGTAAATGTCAACTCCTTCACTATTGACTTTTGACAGGTTCAGGAGGGTTTTGCTTGCTTTTTGTTTTTGGTAGTTTCCTATAGTCAGCTCCAGTTGCGCAGGAAGACTATATAGATCAAGAGCAAGGCCTCATCTGATAGGTGCCAACGTCTCTCAGCTTGTTTATGACATTTACACATGGCGTAAGAGTGGTAATGAAACTCTGGGTAGTCGAGATAGTTTTGAGGAAAAGGAAAGGAAAAAGCAGCAGACAGGAAAGCTTTTGGTGTGCAGACCTCATGAGCCTGCTAGTCTGAGCAGGTTACCCATGAGCTGCTGCAGTGCTGCCTGGGTAGGAGCCTGACTGGTACGCTGTAGGAACCCTTGTCTGACCTGTGAGCCAGATGTGCTAGTTCCAGCCACTCTCCTTTGGAGAGACTAGGTGGTACAACCCCATGGCACCTGTGTTCCACTCCTTAACACCACACAGGCCTGCTTCACACATTTTGGGAGCCCCTTATGATTTCATGTTTTTTTTTTTTTTTTTGAAGTTCCCTGTGTCATTACTACTGACATTTTTTGTGCATTTAGGATTTGCTGCATACAGTTCGATTTGTAAGGCCTACTCAAATTTAGCAGTGTCACCCAATCATTGAATATAAAATGTTGAAGCAGTGTTTCTGGGTAGGTTGTGGCACCTCTCTAAGGTAGAGTGATCCACCAGGTGATGTTTGCTTCCTAATAGCAAGTGATGGGAAGTGTAGTCACATCTATTTTTAGGGAGTCTTTGCTGGAAGACGCTTGACCTCAGGCCTCCTAAAGACAGAGGAATGGCAGAACCCTATATCTTTGTAGACTTTACAACTACAGAAACCACAACTCAGCAGGGTTTCCATTTTTGTTAGCTACCTCATGCTCATTTTACAGAGTTAACACATCACAGACAGACTGGATTTCATAATCTGATATCCAAGGAGCTTAATGTCCCAGGAGCAGTAGACTAATGAAACAGCAGATAGTCCCATTCCTGTGTATTCTAGTCTTTCCTGAGTTAATTCGTCTTTCGGTGTTCTGTGTCATGGTGCCTCCTTGCATCATCATTCTTGTGCTTTGGGCCATTATCAGGTGAAATAAAGGTGTTGGAGCAGCCAGCTAGTCAGCAAGAGAGCGGCCTCCCAAGTGAACAGAAGTATGCTCGGCATTGGTATGCACTGAAAGTGGCTGCTTAGGGTTGGCCAGCAGAACAGCACAGAGATGTGCAAATTAAAACTTACGAAATGGAGTGTAGTTCTGTGGTAGAGCACACACTTCGTATGTACAAGGGTCTGGGTTTCATCCTCAGTGTTCCAAAAATAATAACAAGACCTAGGAACTGTTGGCTGCATGGGATATTCCAGTTAATACTTTCAGGCCAGTTGGTTGTAGGTGGTTGACTAGAATTGTAGATGACAGGGATATTCTGTGGGACATATTTGAATATCAATGATGTAAAGATAACCCGTCCCCTGGACAAAACTAAATATTGGCTATGCCTCAGGGGTGGATACATTTCTGGTTCTCTTTCCTGATATGAAAAATAAAACCCCAAATTTACTAGATTTACTAAAGCAAAGACTTTCTGTGTATTTTATAACTGAGACCTAATATTACCCTCTTCTGTGCAAGTACTGGCTCCGAGTAAACCAACAAATTGGCCTTTGGGTACTGAAGTAGATCCAAAAAATGGTTGTTAGACGCCACCCCTAGCCAACTACATTTCTTATAATTTATTTTGTTTTTGAATAAATAAACTCACTGTGAATCTCAGACTGATCTGAACTTGGTTCCATAGACCAAGATGGCCTCAAACTCACAGAGATCTGCCTCCAGAGTGCTGGGATTAAAGGTGTGCACCAACGTTCCTGGCATATTTTTTTTTCTTTTTTTTCTTTGTCAAGACTTTTAAATAAAGGGGTTGGCAAAACTGAATTGGTGGTTAAGAGCAATTGCTGCTCTTGCAGAGGACCTGAGTTCTGTTTCTAACAGGCGTTTCAGGTAGCTTACAATCACCTGTAACTCTCAGTCCATAGAGTCAGATGACACCCACTTCTGACCTTCAGAAGCACTGTATTGTTGTAATGGGAGCAGCAGGGCTGTGTCCCCAGCACCCCGGCCACCTGCTAGCTTATGCCCCGAAATAATTACACGGACACTGTATTCTTTTAAGCACTGCTTGGCCCATTATATCTAGCCTCTTCTCGGCTAACTCTCGCACCTGGACTAGCCCATTTCTAATAAAGTGTGTAGCACCTAGGTGCGCTTACCGGGAAGATTCTAGCCTACTGTCCATCCTGGGCCAGAGCTTGATCGCATCAGCCTCAGAGATCCACCTGTCTCTGCCTCCCAGGCATTGGGATTAAAGGTATATGCTACTACACCTTGAACTCACAGAGATCTGTTTGTCTCTGCCTTCTAGGCACTGGGATTAAAGGCGTGTGCTACCACACCTTGAAGTCACAGAGGTCAATCTCCCTCTGCCTCCCAAGTGTTGAGATTGAAGGTGTGTACTACCACACCCAACTACTCTCTTCTTTGAGGGGGCACCTGCTCTCTGAGGCAGACGTCGATGCAGCTAGCCACCAGGTCAGACATGCTGAATCTTTCCTGGTAAGCGCACCTTGTGGTGCTACATAGATTATTAAAAATGGGTTAAGAGGCTGAAACTAATGGGCCAGGCAGTACTTAAAAGAATACAGTGTCCGTGTAATTATTTCGGGGCATAAGCTAGCAGGTGGCCGGGGTGCTGGGGACGCAGCCCCGCCGCTCCCATTACAACACTGTATCACACACACACAAAGATTGATTGATTGATTTTTCAAGACAAAGTTTTTCTGTGTAACATTCGTGGTTGTCCTGGAACTCACTCTATAAACTAGACTATCCTCAAACTCAGAGATCCACCTGCCTCTGCCTCCTTAGTGCTGGGATTAAAGGCATACGCCACCACCACCTGGCAAAAATTTTAATTGTGTAATTTGGTGTTAGGACAAGATGAAATCTCCATGGGTCCTCTGCGTGTGTAGTATCATCGTTGCCCATATGCACAGGTTGTGTAGCAGGTTTCTAAAACTGGGAGAAAGAAGGTGGAGTCAGAGAGCAGCCATGGAGCAGCCAGAGGAAAAAGATGCGAGCCACCAGCTGGAACCTTGCTGGTAGACCACGAGCCTCATGGTGAAATATAAAATAATAGAAATGGCTTAACCAAAGATAGAAGAGCTAGCTAGCAATATGCTTAGGTGATTGGCCAAGCAATGATTTAAATAATATAGCTTCTGTGTGATTATTTCATGGTCTTGGCAGCTGGGAACGAACAAGCGGCTTCCTCCAACACCTGTGTATTTTATTAGACCAACTGAATCATTATAAAAAGCAGTGTTCTTGAATATTGTGTCATACAAGTAGGTGTGCTGCTTTCTCTGCATTTTAAACAGCATGTGATAGTCCATATTTGCTTCGATTTTAATTCACCTCATTTTAGCTGCATGTAGTATCCTGATACTCTTTTAGTAAAACTCCCTTTTTGCTTAAATCTTTTTGTTGTCATTAGATGCATCCAAGGAATTCTAATATAAGAACATTAGCTTTATTTAGCATCTTTAATTAGGGTGACCAATTGAAACTCATTTAAAGACAGGACCATTCCCAGAGCAGTAAGCAATGCTAGCGGTTAGGATTCTATGCGCTTATGTTTGATAAACGGCACCTGCAAAGGTGTGGAGCATAACAGGGGCCATACCATAGAGAGGTCCCAACTTGAAAATGGCCATATGGCCAATTATAAGAATCAGGAGAGAAGCCATGGGTTAGACAACAATAACAATTGCTTTTCTCTACCGACAGAGTCAGGAATTGTCCTGGAATCTGGCCCAAGACAGCTGGAGGATAATGGATGAGACAGGAGGAAAGAACCGCCAGCTCTAATTAACATCCAGGGGCCGTAAAGGACCAGCAGAAAGAGGAAAGCCATTTGCACTTGTTTAATAAAGTCAGTTGAACCCTTGAACACACACTTGGGGACTCTAATCCAACCTCATATTTAGTGTAACTATAGGATATGAGATCATAATGAGAGCCTGAAGGAAGGAAAGTCTGCCAAAAATTCAATACAGCGTTGTTCCAAAGCCATTTTTATAGTCTTAAGTATTTTCACTCTGTTCCCCTATTCCATCCCGAACTCTACAGGATAATCAGCCCGTTTGAGTGAGAGCACAATGCTAAGATTAGCCAGTCAAAAGCAACATGTGTTTGTGTTAAATATTTGTTGGCCACAACGAGCAAATTCAGTTTATGTTTCAGCTTAGGGGGTCACCACAATTCTGGACCGCTTCATGGATGGAATCCCTGACGAGGAACCTGAAGTCTAATTCTAGGGGCTCTCGTTCACATGAGTACGGATTCTCAGGGGTTCCAGCTCGAGGAGCTCCTAATGAAACCAGTAAGTGCAATCAGTGGCCTCCCCAGACTGTCCTTTCTATCTGACCCAATTAATTGACAAATCTAGTGGGCAAATTCCAGGTAGAATTGAGAAATTTGAGCTTTTGTGGCTGGGCATGGTGGCGCATACCTTTAATTTCAGCACTCCAAAGGCAGACAGATCTCTGGGTTCAAAGCCAGCCTGGTCTACAATAGTCCGTTTCCGGACAGCTAGAGCTACATAGTGAGAGCCTATCTAAAATAAATAAATAAGTAAATAACACCCACATACATATAAAAATAATATAAACAAAGACAAGTTGCGGGGAAAATGGACCTGGCTACATGATAAATGGCATTCAGAGGGTTCACAGAAGTTAGAAAGCTGGGCACACCCGTAGAAGAACGGCAGGAAGCCTGCTGTATTCTGTAGCTAAGGGGACAGCGATGGAGAAGGGCGGTTTTGCAGAGGCAACGGCAAGAGAACTCAGTTTGGATCGTACTAGTAATTAGTTATTAGTTACAGTACTAGTAATTAGTTACTAGTTATTAGTTATGGTACTAGTAATTGGTTACCAAGATGTCCTTCCACTCTTTCTCTATATTAAAATTTTATTACAAAAATTTAAATTATTTATATTTTATATGTGCGGATGTTCTGACTGCATGCATGTCTGCATGCCTCATTTAGGCAGTGTCTGAGGAGGCCAGAAGAGGGCGCCAGATCCCCTGGAACTGGACTTACAGATGGTTCTGCCTAGCCACGTGGGTGCTAGCAAGGGTCATGATTAAGGGACCTGGAGGATGCTTTGCCCTAACCTGTCCCGAAGTCACGGGACTGAGGAAGTGAATGGAAGCAGGGGCGCCCCAGGGTCTGCTCATGGGAAGAACGAACCTCGTTCTGCCCCTTTCCATCCGTCAACACTGTGTCCCATGTGTTTGTTCCCGGGAACTTCATGAGAAGTCTGGTTAGATAAGGGAAAGAAGCTTCCCTGTGGCCTAAGATTCCCGTCCACTGAAAAGGGAGGAAGCTTTCTCTCTGTTTGGAATTCAAAGCTAAGGGCAGCATAAAGTCGCATCCTCAAAAATGACAGCAAGTAGACATTATCCATCGCTATCCATCGCCTAGAGGGGGCAAACTGCCCAGAAGACTTGGGGCAAAGGATGATCAGCCGGGTCAGGAGCACAATACTTGAGGAGGTGACTCTTAACCACTTTGAAACGGTACTACAGACCCCGTGTTTCTTTTTTTTTCTTTTTTCTTTCTTTCTTTTTTTCTTTTTTTTTTTTTTAATGGTCGACTGATCTAAATTCTGCCTAAGGACTACTATTGATCTGATAAACTAATGTAGTTTGTCCCAAGAAAACAAATGGATTTTAGAGACAGCAACAGAAACATAAGTTTAAAGGTCTATTAAACTCAGAAAGCTACTATAGACTCCAGGGTACATGCTGGCTGGGCAAAGCAATGAAGCCAGGGCTAAGTTAAAGGGTATGTATAGTCTGGAATTTCAAAAGTCGGGGAAAGCCCTGGATTCAGGGAAGAGGTATTACGCTCGGGCTTCTGGAGAAGAGATAGAAGAGGCAGATGGATTGAGGACTGGAGCAGAGCTGACTGAAGAGTCAGGCCAGAATCCAGAGGATGAGAGGACCCAGTTTGTCTGACCCTTGGAAAGTGACCTCTAGGGCAGGCAGTGGACTCTCAAAAGATGGCAACCATTACCTACCAGTCGGAGAGAAGAAAATACCATCTCAGCCACTCTATGACTCGGCCCTCTCCTAAACATTGTACACACCGGCACAAAAAGAAGGAATGTGAGGGGCGAAAGAGACAGCTCATCCGTTCATGGCATGTACTGCTCTCGCAGCACCCCAGTTAGGTGGCTCTCAACAGCCTGTATCTCCAGCTGCAGGTCACCCTTTCTGACCTCTGATAGCACACGCAAATGATCAAAAATTTTAAAATCTTAAAAACAACAATAGTGGTTTGAAGAAGAGGACTCCACCAGCAAAGTGCTGCAGATGTGCAAGTCCCAGCAGAGGAACAAAAGCAACATGGAAACCACAATGGCATGTCCCTCCCCCAAATTACTAATGCAGTGAAAATGACCTGGAGGAATTACAAAGAATGAATACAACTGTGTTCAGACAACACAAGGAGTAATGAATATACACCAGAGAACAAAACTCAAGCTGAATGAAATTAGGGAGTCCACTCAAGATACATAAAGAGCCAGGCAGTGGTGGTGCACACTTTTAATCCCAGCACTCAGGAGGGGAGGCAGGCAGATCTCTGAGTTCAAGGTCAGACTGGTCTACGAGCAAGTTCCAGGACAGCCAGGGTTATACAGAGAAACCCTGTCTTGAAAACAAACAAAAACAAAGATACAAAAATAGAGTTCAGTAAAGAGAGACTTGCTGGAGTAAAGCCAAACTGAAGTGATGCTGGAGATGAAAAAACTCAATAAACAAACACAGCCTTAGTGGGCAGCTTCATATATAATATATCAAATGGAAGCAATGTCAGGGATGGAAGACAAAATACAGGAGTTCTGTCACTTGACCTTCAATCATTGACCTTCACCAAGTGATCCAAAATGATAAATTTACAAAGAAATGTGAACAGAACATGGAGAGGTTTGGGATATGGCTTTAAAAAAAAAAACCTTGAACTTATGGGCATAGACGAAGAAGACAACATTAAAGGCACACAGAGCATTTTCAATAAAATCACAGGAGAAAGGTTCTCAAACCTGAAGGAGTGGTAGTTTGAACGTAATTGGTCCCCATAATCTCATAGGGAGTGGCAGACTATCAGGAAGTGTAGCTTTGTTGGAGTGGGTATGGCCTTGTTGGAGGAAGTGTGTCACCGTGGGGGTGAGCTTTGAGGGTTCCTACACTTAGAATTGAAGCGTAAATCTAATTAATCTTAATCAATAAAAACCAAGAGTCAGATATCAGGGTAAAAATCTGGAAGATCCAAGAAGCAAGAGTAGCCGCCATTTGCTTCCTATCTCTATCTGGTCCTCCATCCAAAAGGGTCAAGAACCTCTCTCTGCCCTGCCTTATCACTTCCTGTTTCCTCTCTGTCCACAGTCCTCCAAACCTCTGTGGTTAACTAGTGACTAGTTCCAACCTCTGACTTCAAGCGAGCTTTATTTGTCAGAAAACAAACAAAATATCACCCAGAACAGGATGCTGCTGAGTTTGTCATTTGACTTCCTGTTGCCGGCAAGATGTAGGACTTTCAGCTCTATCACCACATCTGTCTGCATGCCACCATGCATCCCCATCATGACGATAACTGACTGAACCTCTGAAACTGCTAGCGAGCCCTCTCGGTTAAATGTTTTCATTTATAAGAATTGCCGTGGTCATGGTGTCTCTTCACAGCAATAAAAACCCTAACTAAGACACCATCCAAACACAAGAGGCCAGCAGAACACTGAATACACCGGACCAAAAAGGAAGTTACCCATGACATATTATAACGAAAATACTAAGAACACAGAATAAAGAAAGAGTATTGGAAGCTGCACGAGAGGAAAGTCAAGCCACTCACAAAGGCAGGCCCATGAGAAACACCTGATTATTCAATAGAAATTTTAAAACCAAAAGTTCCTGGAACGATGTATTCCATGTTCTGAAAGACCACAGCCATCAGCCCTGGCTACCCTACCTAGCAAAACTGTCTGTTAAAACTGAAGGAGAAATAAAACTTCCCATTACAACAACAGATGGAAAGAATGACCACTAACCCTTCTCTACAGAGGATTTTGAAGGAATTCTTTGGACTGAAGAGAAACAGATACAATCAAGGATCTGTAAAGGGTAAACAAAGAGTTCCAGATGTGTTAGTCAAAAGAAATGAAGAAGACATGTAGTAGTACTTCCTTGTCAGCTGCCAGACCCCAAATAATGACGTGGAGACTTATTGAATGATAATTGGATCACTGAAGAAAGAAAATAATTCCTGAACATGAATGAAAACTAACAACACACCAAAATCTTTGGAAAACAATGAAAGGTGTTGATTCTTCTTTAAAGTTCTGATAAAATTCTGCTCATCTGTTTATGGGTTTTTATTAGTTCGGAGACTTTTCTGTATCAGTCTTGTTGGTAATGAATGAAACAATTTAAATGGTTTATTTCTTCTTATAATATCAGTATGTTATATGTATGTATTTTTTATGTAGGCACTTATTGTTCTCTGTTTTCCTCTTAGAACTGCTTTCATTATAAAACATTTAGTTGGGGTAGCTCATTTACAGTTTCAGAGGTTCAGACCATTATCATCAAGACAGGGAGGTTGGCAGCATGCAGGCAGACATGGTGCGGGAGCTGAGAGGGCTACATCTTGCAGGCAACAGGAAGTCAACTGACTGTCAAACCGAGGGAAGCTTGAGCAAACAAGACATTGAGGTCTGCCTCCCTAGTGACACATTTCCTTCAACAAGGTCACACCTCCTAATAGTGCCACTCCCTTTGGGAGCCATTTTCTTTTAAACCACCACAATATGTGAAGCAACAAATCCATCATCTAAATAGATTCAAACATAGAAATCACTTGATCATTTCAACAGAGGTAGAAATGCCCTTTGACAAATTCAAGATTCCTTTGCAATAAAAGGCATGGAGAAGCTAGGAGTAAGGTCAGCATATCTCAACATTGGCAATAGCATATTAGGAGCCTGTTAAATGCCTGCACATGCATTTAGTCCGAGCACTCAGGAGAGAGAGACAAGTGGATGGATCTCTGTGAGTTTGAGACCAGCCTGGTCTACAGAGTGAGTTCCAGGACAGGCTCCAAAAGCTACACAGAGAGACCCTGTCTCAAACTCCTCTCTCTACACTCCTCCCCACTCGAGAAAGGTTATATGTGAGAAGTCTGTAGACATGCTAAATGGAGAAAAATTTAAAGCATTCTTACTAAAATCAGGAATAAGACCAGTGTGTCCATTTTCTTTACTCTATTAAATATAATGCTTGAAGTCTGAGCTAGAGCATTAAGAGATGAGATGGGCATTTGCAGATGGTATAGTTCTATATATAAGAGATCCTAAGACCCAACCAAAAACTCTTAGAGCTAATAAATACTTTCAGCAAAGTGGCAAGATGCAAGATTCACACACACAATCAGTAGCCTTCCTATTTCCCAATGTCAAACACACTGAAAGATATATCAGGGGAACAATTCCATCACAGTAGCCACAAAAACAGTTACATACACAGGAATAAACCTAGTAAGGAAGAAAAGGCCTCTACAGTGGAAACTCAGACACTAAAGAAAGAAACCGAGGAAAACCCTAGAAGTGGTAAAGAACTGTGGCGGATTAGATTAATGCAGACAAATTGTAATAAATATAAACATAACTTTAATGGAAAAATCAGACTAACAAAACCAAGGTTCCCGTGGAGAACAGGAAACAGGAAGGGGTGTGCAGGCTCCTGTGCGCCCAATTTATCAGTAAACATTCGCCAGAGGCAAACCTGCCCCCTTAGAGGCTGGCCTAACCCTACAAAGAACTCCCGTGCTCGAGGACAGGAAGAATTAATACTGTAAAAATGACCATTGTGCCTAAAGCAATCTACAAATGCAGTGCAATCCCAATAAAAATTCCAGGGTGATATTTTACAGATGTGGGAGAAACAATCTCAAAGTATGTATGCTGGCCCAAAAAGTCAGTCTGCAGGACAAGCTGCCAGGCTGAATCTGCCTCCAGCTACAGCTGTATTCTGAGATCACCATGGACTGGGGTTCCGCATGAATTTGGAGAAGGAAACATAACTTAACCCACACTGTTCAAGAAATCTTCATGGACAAAGTATCTTCCCCTAACAGAGTAATCCTAGCACATGTTTTATTTCCCTGCTTCTCTTCCCATCTTTTAACATTAACTTTCTTGCCTTTCTTCCTTTAGGGACTGAACTATATGTTCTCATGCTACCATTTAAGCTTGGGTGGGATTAAAATGGCAGAAAAAAAAAGGGAATATAGTTGAACCTGTAATTAGTCAAGGGTGGAGGGGACACAGAGGGATCAAGGAGTGCCCAAGCTTCACTGGCTCTTCCTTTTCTTTTCCTTATGTTGTGATTGGTTGTAATTCCAGTTCTCCAGATGAAGTCTTGAGTCAGCATTTCTGGTGTAAGACAGAAAGAGGCCTCCCTTTTCTGGTCTCCTCTGGAATGAAGAGAATAGAAACCTAGCTACCAAGAATTCTATCCGCCCAGCAGAAGTTACCAGGATGTTCCTAGGGTGTCACCAAGTGTCATGGGTTAGGAATCGTTTTGAAGGCACATCACAGAGAATGAAAGCAGGCACACATATTTGCAGGTATGAGACCAATGGCATATGTGGAAAAGTGGAAATCCTCTGGGGAAAATGAGGAAATAATATTCAAACAGAATGCTATAGAGCAAAATATCAAATACATAGAGATCTGGCGGTGTGGCTCAGTTGGTTGAGTGCACACAGAAGTCTCTGGGTTTGAAGACAGAGCTCCCTAAAACTGGGTGTGATGTTACCTGCCTGTATCTCAACACTTCGGAGATGGAGGCAGGAAGATCAGGAAATCCATGTTATCCTCAGCGATGCAGCAAATTCAATGTCAGGAAAGCTGAGTGAGACAAATACTTTAGAACAAAGTCAATTTGTTTTAGCTAAAGATTAGTACCATGGGCCTGGGAGTGCAGCTGGGTAGTTGATTACTTGCTATCTGCCTGCCTATCTATCTGCCTACCTATTATCTGCCTGCCTGCCTATATCTCTATCTGCCTACCTACCTATCTATCTGCCTGCCTATCTATCTGCCTGCCTATCTATCTGCCTGCCTGCCTGTCTGTCTGTCTGTCTGTCTGTCTGTCTATCTGTCTAGTCTACCTCTCTATCTGTCTATCTGTCTATCTGCCTATCTGCCTATCTGCCTGCCTGCCTATCTATCTATCTATCTATCTATCTATCTATCTATCTATCTATCATCTATCTATCTATCTATCTATCTATCTATCTATCTATCTGCCTGCCCATCTGCCTGCCTGCCTATCTATCTGTCTGTCTGTCTGTCTGTCTGCCTATCTATCTGCCTATCATCTAGCTAGCTACCTATCATCTAGCTAGCTACCTATCATCCACAACATTCCTTCCAAGTGTGCCTTCAGGCCAGAAGAGCACACCAGATCTCATTATAGTTGGCTGTGAGCCACACGAGCTCAGGACCTCTGGAAGAGCAGCCAGTGCTCTTAACCACTGTGCCATCTCTCCAGCCCCTCTGTCTCTGTCTCTCCTCTTTCATCTCTCTCGTCTCTCTCTCTCTCATCTCTCTCCCGGGCTTTGTGCATCTTAAGCAAGTGCTCTATCATAGAGCTTTAGCTCACACCCAGGAAGACCACTTTCCTGGTTCCGTTTCTCAAGGACTAGCATTACAGCCATGACCTATCATATCAGCAAAATGTAATCTCTAAAGGACTACAGCTGATGTTTGGTGATAATTTCAAGGGTCTGAAGAGTAACTAAGCCTCCATCCATGCTCATCCATCCATGCTCATACAAGCAACCTCAATTAGATGTAATAACACACAATGCATGCATGCACACACACGTGCACACACATGTACACACACATGCACACACTCACGCAAAACCCCCACACCATGTTAGTTGGAGGATATGTTGGCTAGTTTTTTGTCCGTATTGTACAAAGGCCTTTTCCATACCTGTTGAGATGACCATGTAATTTCTGCTATTAGTGTATTTAGGTGCTAGTTTACATTCATTAATTTGAATATGTTGAACTATATTTGGATTCCTAGAATGAAAAATATTTGGCTATAGTGTATCATTTCCCAATATGTTGCTTAATTGGTTTGTAAATACTTATTGAGAATTTTTGTGTTTGTGTTCAGCGGGAGAATTATCATGGCTTTCTCTGGTTTTGGAATAGAGACAACACTGGCTTTATTAAATGTGTTCTAGTGTTCTTTCCCTTTCTGTTTTATAAGAAAGCTTAAGAATCGTTGGTATTGGTTCTTCTTTTAGTCATGGATGCATTGGCTTTATCCATGCCGCCTTGGCTTTCCTTTGTTGTCAGTTTTTAGACTGCTTCAATCTCATTATAGATCTGTTTACATACTTTTGGTTTGATTTTGGTAGACCATATGTATTTTAGAATTTATCCATTTCTTCTAGATTTTCTATCTTTTTGTAATACAACTTTTCAAAACATTGCCTAATAGTCCTCTGAATTTCATTTGTATCTATTATAACGTCCTGTGAGGAAGGGATGAAGTCCTAAGTGAATCTGTATTATTGACTTGTCAAAGACTCCAATGCCTCAAGACCCGTGGCGCTGGTGAGGTCTTCCCTTGGGCCAAGGTCAGATGTTGACAATGTGTGTAGAAAATACAAACTACAGCTCCTTGCTGAGATGGGTGACTCTGGCCTGAGACTGCTCTCCTACAGAGACCCCTCCCGAGATCAGCTAATTCGCCTCCTCATTCAGCTGTATGTAATAAACTTGCTTCCTCCTTCATCTGTATAGTTTCTGGAGTGCTGGAGTGTTTCCATCCGAGGACACAGTCCACCTGATCCCAGCTTTCTCTGTATGCATGTCTTTGGTGCCTTCTTTCCCCTGTGCCCAGTCAGGTCAGTTCCAAAGCCAGGCAGGCCATGGCAATGTCTCAGCTCCCATCTCTGCTTTTATTAATCTGGATATTTTCTTTCATTTGGTTAGTTGGATAAGGGTTTGTTGATCTTGCTTAGTTTTTCAAAGAACTAATCTTACTTTATTGAATCTTTACATTCTCTTAGTCTCTGTATAATTAATTCATGTGCTGACATTTTTTTCTTAACGTTTTTTTCTCAGGGGTACATGTATGAAAATATGTGTGCCCACTTAGGCCAGAGGCATTTGATTCCCTGGAGCTGGAGCTACAGGTTGTAGTGAGCCGCTTGATATGGGTGTTACAAACCAACCTGGGTTCTCTGGAAGAGCAATACACACTCTGTAACTCCTGAGCCATCTCTCTAGCCCAACTGTAGTAAAGAGGCCTCTTGTTAATTCCCAGCCACCTGGCTAGCTTAGATCCAAAATAATCACACAGAAACGGTATTCATTAAATCACTGCTTGGCCCATTAGCTCTAGCTTGTTATTGACTAACTCTTATATTAATTTAACCCATTTCTATTAATCTGTGTATTGCCACATGACTGTGGCTTACCACCTAAAGTTCTAGCTTATATCACAGTGGGGCTCCATGGCGTCTCTCTAACTCTGCCCTTCCTTTTCCCAGTATTTAGTTTAGTTTTCCCTTCCTAGTTCTGCTCTACCAATTGCTCAAAGCAATTCTTTATTCGTTAACCAATAAAAGCAACACACAGACAGAAGGACCTCCCACACCTAACCCTGACCTTTAAGTTCCAAGACTAATGCTGGCTTTGGCTTGCCCTTGTTTTTCTTAGGCCTTAGGGTATATTCTTACATTGTTTATTTGAGATCTGATTTCCTAATGTAAGCACTCATAGCCATAAACTTTTCCTCTAGTTATATCTCTCTTTGTGAATAAGGGAGAAAGTGCTTGTTTTTGACTCACGGTTTAGGGGATACAGTCTATCATGGCAAGTATGTGTTAATATTTCTTTTACAGTTTGAAATGTTATCTCTTTTAGAGAAAGTTCCATAGCCAGCTGATAAAAATGTGTATTCCGTTATCTGTAGGATAGAATATTCTATAGGTGTTGGTTACAATCCATAGTTCAGATTAACGCTAAAGTTTTTTTTTTTAGCTTGTTAGTTGGTTGGTTTTTGCACTTACTATTACAGAGAAAGGAATGTTAAAACCACCACTATAATTTTTATAGTTTCATCTGTCCCTTTATGTCAAATAATGTTTGTTTTATGATAGTGAGTACATAAAAACTTGCAGAATTTATATTTAAATCATTATTCTTTAGACAGGGTTTCACTATGTAGCCCTGGCAGTCCTGGAACTTACTATGTGGACCAGGCTGGCCTTAAACTCACAGAGATTGGCTTATCTCTGCCTCCCAATTGCTAATGATCCCCAAGCCCAGGAGGGAGTCCAGGGTTTGGGTATTATTCCTCGGGTTCTGCCAAGCAATGAAACATAGAAACAGAGTGACACTTATGGTGAAGAAGGCTTGAAAGATGGTCATTAGAGCTCCCACGGACACATTTTTTCCTCCACTTTTTAGAAGAGCTTGGCTTGGAGGAATCCCCTGGCAGCGGGACAGAAATCGTCTAAGAGAAAGTGATATCAGAGGGGGTGTAGACGTCACTTTGGGAGAAGCGTGTGCAGGAATTTTTGTGGAACTAGTTAGAAACAAGCCTGTAGCCAGAAAGGCTTCTGGGAAATGGAAAGACAGTCATTGACAGGAGGGAGATATGAACCTCACAGCTGGGCCTGGGGAGCTTGCAAATGACTCAAGAGATGGGCTGTGATGAGTCCTCTAAGGTCAAACTAGTGGATGAAGAGCAAACACTCGAAGTAGAAATAGAACCTAGGGTGAGATCACGGAGAACCCCTTTACTGGAGAAGTGAGCCTCGTGTGGATGGGAGTTTGGAGACCGATGGCTCTAAATCAAAGTTGTCGAGCACCGGAAATTTGAGAGGAAAAGAGATGGCTTTACATAAATGTGCAGTCTCACTAGAGGGGGGCCGTGGTTGGCTTTGTGATGGATGGCACTTACTTGGATAGTCAAAAGTACATATTTCCAGGGGTAAGTTTACAAGTCCAGGAGCCAGGCTACGGAAGAGTGGGGAACCGGGTTCCCTGCCCTGACAGCAATAACATCAAGGTCCCTTTGATAATCTCTTTCAATGTGGATTTTCCAAAGGAAGAGTTGAAAAGCAGCAAAAGAATGTGTCAAGGAGCTACTCAAACAAGGATCAGTGCAGAAGATAAAAATGGACTGGAGGGTTATTAGGAGCAAAGAAAATTGGACTTGGCTGAAACAGGGAGATCAGTGATATTTGTCATGTGCAGGGGTTTTGTGTGTTTTCATCATTTCAATGTGCAAGGTTGACTTCAATCCCCTGCCCCTTATAATCATCATGATATGAACAATAAAGAGGCTTAAGAATGTGTGCATTGCATTCAGAATGAACAGCAGAAGGTTAGCTGTTAGACCGCTCCCTCTGGAGGTTTAATATCTGGTGCTGCCCTCCCCCAAGGTTCAGGGAGAAAGGTCTCAAGAGGACACCAGAGGAAGGAATCCAGATGACGGGCAGAGACAACTGTTAGCTCTGTCAACAGGAGAAGTCTGTTTTTAAACACATCCTAGTTATTTTTTCCCCTTAACTTCTCTTTCCTGTGAGCTGGATGAGTAGGCCTCCCATCAAGCAAGATGCACATACAGCATGCGAAGGGGTGGTGAGAATCCAGACCCCAAGCCCCACTAAACACACATGGTGTCCATCAACAAAGAACCTAATGAAACTGAAGAGATTAGAGTCTGAGCGACAAGCACTAAGTTTACAAAGAGATCTCACTGTCTTAGAGAGAGTGTATTTTCTCGTTTTCTCTGGTAATAGTAAAATGTTATGTGGGTATCTTACTGTTAAAAACATGACTCTTGGATGTTGATTTCTTTCTCTAAACTTAGGAAAATGTTCATTGTAACTTCATTGAATAGATTTTCTATGATTTTGGTTTGCATTTTAATTCCTTCTTCTACTCCAGGGATTCAAGACTTTATCTCTTGTGTCTCAGAGTTTTTGGAAATTGAGATCATACTTGCTTATTGTTTTTTCACATATCATATATTAATCAAGATAGGGTTTTTATGTGTAGCCCTGGATATCCTGGAACTTGCTCTGTAGACCAGGCTTGAACTCAGAGATCTGCCTGTCACCCCTCCTGAGTGCTGGGATTAAAGGCGTTCACCACCACCACCCTGCTGAAGCCAGAATTCTGGAATTCAGAACAAAACCATGTGAGCCAAATCCTTTACAGAATATCTTTTGACACTGCTCAGTATTTTATTCAAAATTAAATTGATAGATAAAACCATATATACTATTGGGTTGTCATGTAATTCTCATATATTTCTACAATCTGAAATGCTTGTATCATCTTGACTCATCTGTTTCTTAGAATATTTATGATTTTTTTAAATAGTGAAACTCTAGAGAACTAGCTTTTTTGGCCACCTGAGTTACTATATGGTTGTCTATTTGTATTTGTTTGTTTGTTCTTAAGACAGGATTTCTTTTCTTAAAACTGTTTTTATATTCCTTATTTATTTATTATTACTTTATAAATAATATTAATCAAAATTCCCACTTCCTCCCCTCCTCCCACTTCCCTCCCCCTCTTCCACATGCCTTTCCTCCCACCCACTCCAGTCCTAAGAGAGGGCAAGGCACCCTGACCAGTGAGAAGTCCAATGCCCTCCCTCCTACATCCATGCTTAGGAAGGTATGCATCCAAATAGACTAGGATCCCAAAAAAGTCAGTACATAGAGTAGAGACAAATCCCAGTGCCATTATCATTGGCCCCTCAGTCTGCCCCAACTGTCAACCAATTCAGAGGGTCCAGTTTGATCCCATGCTCGTTCATTTTCAGTCCAGCTGGAGTTGGTGAGCTCCCATTAGCTCAAGCACACTGTCTCAGTGGGTGAATCAACCCCTCATGGTCCTGACTTCCTTGCTCATATTCTCCCTCCTTCTGCTCTTCAACTGGACCTTGGGAGCTCAGTCCTGTGTTCGGATGTGGGTCTCTGTCTCTGTCTCTATCTGTTGCCAGATGAAGGTTCTATGGTGATATTCAAGATAGTCATCATTCTGACTACGGGACAAGACCAGTTCAGGCACCCTCTCCTCCACTGCCAAGGATCCTAGCTGGGGTCATCCCCATGGACTTCTGGGAACCCCTCCAGAGCCATGCCTCTTGCCAACCCCAAAATGCCTCCCTCAATTAAGATATCTTCTTCCCTGCTCCCATATCCGTCCTTCCTCCATCTCAACCATCCCACTCCCCCAAGCTCTCCTCAACCTTCCCTTCTTCCTTCTCCCTCCTTCTCTCCCCTTCTCTCTACTCCCCCCCATGCTCCCAACTTTTCCCTGGCGATCTTGTCTGCTTCCAATTTCCAGGTGGATCTATATATGTTTTTCTTTGGGTTTACCTTATTACTTAGCTTCTCTAGGATCATGAACTATAGGCTCAATATCCTTTGTTTATGGCTAGAATCCACTAATGAGTGAGTTTATACCATATTCATATTTTTGGGTCCGGGTTATTTCACTCAGGATAGTGTTTTCTACTTCCATCCATTTGCATGCAAAATTCAAAATGTCATTGTTTTGTTTTGTTTTGGTTTGGTTTTTTTTTGGGTTTTTTTTTCCCCGCTGAGTAGTATTCTAATGTGTAGATGTGTCACACTTTCTTTATCCATTCTTCTGTTGAGGGGCATTTAGGTTGTTTCCAGGTTCTGGGTATTACAAATAATGCTGCTATGAACATAGTTGAACAAATACTTTTGTAGTATGATTGGGAATCTTTTGGGTATATTCCCAAGAGTGGAATTGCTGGATCCTGAGGTAGGTTGACTCCCAGTTTCCTGAAAAACTGCCACTCTGATTTCCAAAGTGGTTGCACAAGTTTGCACTCCCACCAGCAATGGATAAGTGTTTCCCTTACTCCACATCCTCTCCAGCATAGGTTATTATTGGTGTTTTTGATTTTAGCCGTTCTGACAGGTGTAAGATGGTATCTCAAAGTTGTTTTGATTTGCATTTCCCTAGCTAAGGAAGTTGAACATGACCTTAAGTATCTTTTGGCCATTTGAAATTCTTCTGTTGAGAATTCTCTATTTAGTTCAGTACCCCATTTTTTTAATTGGGTTATTTAGAATTTTACTGTCTAGTTTCTTGAGTTCTCTATATATTCTGGAGATCAATCCTTTGTCTGATGTGGAGTTGGTGAAAACAAAAAACCCAGGGTAGCCAAAACAATCCTCTATACAATAAAGGAACTGCTGGAGGCATCACCATCCCTAACATCAAACTCTATTACAGAGCTACAGTAATGAAAACAGCTTGGTATTGGCATAAAAATAGAGACATTGACCAATGGAATCGAACTGAAGACCTGGATATTAATCCACACACCTATGAACACTTGATTTTTGACAAAGAAGCTAAAATTATACAATGGAAAAAAGAAAGCATCTTTAACAAATGGTGCTGGCATAACTGGATGTCAATCTGTAGAAGAATGAAAATAAATCCATATCTATCACCATGCACAAAACTCAAGTCCAAATGGATTAAAGATCAATATAAATACGACCACACTGAACCTGATAGAAGAGAAAGTGGGAAGTAGCCTGCAATGCATGGGCACAGGAGACCACTTCCTACGTATAACCCCAGTAGCACAGACAATAAGAGCAACGATGAATAAATGGGACCTCCTGAAACTGAGAAGCTTCTGTAAAGCAAAGGACACAGTCATTAAGACAAAAAGACAACCCACTGGATAGGTTAAGGTAGGATTTCTCTGTCCTAAAGGTACTTGCTCTGTAGACAAGTCTGGCATTGAACTCAGAGTGATTCATCTGCCTCTGACTCCCCAGTATTGGGATAAAAGGTGTGTACCATCACTGCCTGGTCACTATATGGTTGAATAGAGCTTGTATAAATCAGGGTTCTCTAGAGCAACAAAACTGACAAAATCTCTGTGTGTGTGTGCGTGTGTTGTGTGGTTTTGTGTGTCAACTTGACATAAACTAGAATCATCAGAGTAAGGAGTCTCAGCTGAGGAAATGCCTCCTTGAGACCCAGCTGTAAGACATTTTCTCATTTACTGATCAATGTGGGAGGACCCAGTCCATGGTGCCATCCCTAGGCTGCTTGTACTGGGTTCTATAAGAAGGTTGGTTGAGCAAGTCATGGAAGCAAGCCAGTAAGCAACTCCCCTCTATTGCCTCTGCATCAGCTCCTGCCTCTAGGATCCTGCCCTGCTTGAGTTCCTATCCCGACTTCTTTCAGTGATGAACAGCCATGCTGAAGTGTAAGCCTAATAATCCCTTTCCTCCTCAACTTGCTTTTTGGTCGTAGTGTTTCATTGCAGCAATAGAAACCCTAACTAAGACAGTGTGTGTAAATATATGCTATATAAAAATATATATACCATATGGGATAATATATACAATATACATTATATCTACATATATGTATGTATGTATATATATATGATTTATTAGAGAGGGTTACAGGCTGTATTCTAGCTATCTCAACAATAGTTGTCTACCAATGGAAAGTTCAAAAATCCAGTAGTTGTTCTGTCCACAAGGTGAGTATCTCAGCTGGTCTTCAGTGTACTTCAGAATCCTGGCCAAGTAGGCTCTAAGGCCAATGAAGGAATGGACTTGCCAGGGAGAGCAAGAGCAGGCAGGCAGAGAGAACTTATTTCTTCCAAGTCCTTTATACTGGCTGCCACCAGAAGGTGTGGCCCAGATTAAAGGTGGATCTTCCCACCTCAGAAGATCCAGATTAAAAGTAGGTCTTCCCACTTCAGAGGAATAATTGTGCTTGGGTCTTAGTTCATTACAGATGAAGTCAGGTTGACAACAAGAACAGCCACCACAGAGTTCCAGAGCCCTGTCTGTGTTCCTGGCTAGCTGAACTCTGTACTCACCAATCAGCTCTTCTCCCTCCCTCTCCCTACCCTTCCCCGTTCACTGTTATTGAGACTGCAGATCAGCATGGCCAGTGTATAACACCACAGAGCTTCCTCAGAACAACCTAGACTGGAACCTCCTGTGATCCAGCAACTCCGCCACTGTGCGAAGGGAAGTGGCCGCCACTCGACTCCCAACTTCCCCGACTTCACACGTGTGAGAGATCACATGGATCTTGTCTTCCGGTGTCAGACAGTTTACACACGCACGCATGCACGCACGGCACGCATGCACGCATGGCAACACTCTCCAGCGCATGGTGCCGCTGGGAGTGCAGGGTCCGTACTGTTGCCCCAGGTGATGGACACTTTCAATAGTTCCCTCTTGGGCGCTTGTGAATGACGCAAGCAACCGAGAGCAGAGGCGTGCGGACCTCTTTGGCGCCACAGCTTCATTTCCGCTGTCCAATAGTAAGAGTTCTAGGTCACGTGGTCATTTCAATCAGTACTAATTTGCACTCTCGCCTGCAGTGAGCGAGGGCTGCTCAGCGTAGCCTACGTGGGCTGCATAATCTGCCAGGAAGGGGGTTTGAGTCAGCCTCGCTTGGAATTACTTAACTGGACATTTTCCCCCCACCAAATTCCAGGCAGCCGCTCTGGCTGATAATTGCATTTAAAGAGAGATTTTAGAGTAGATCAGAAGAGATGGAAACAATTAGGGGAACAACTATCTGGTATAAGGGAACAAACAGGTCTTGCCCCCCCCCCCCCCACTGATAGAGGTGGTGGTAATGGACCTGATGCTTCCCCAGGCAGAGTGGTGGGACAGAGAAAATCGAGACTTACCCAGGGATCATGGGTTTCTAACACATGCTGGTGTTAGGACCAAACCTTGTTCATGGGTCCTCTGGAGTTTCCATACTCTGAAGTTTATTTCAACTGCAGTTTGATTTAAACTGAAAGCGGTTGTGGAGGGATTCTCTGATTAAAATCCAAAGCAGGTGTTGACCAGAGAGTAAATGTAGTTGACTGAAAAGTACTGGGCTTAATTAATGCAATATAGCGTTTAATGGTTGACACATATTTGAAGCTTCTAAGAGGCGAGATTGGCCCTCCCAGCGGTTAAAGGCCATGTGCACACCTGTCTTTCCTAGACATACCAAGAAGGGCAGAGAGTAGAAGGAACACTGTGTGTGTGTGTGTGTGTGTGTGTGTGTGCTTTCAATTGCTGAGAAAAACAAGCTATGCAGAGGACAAGTTCATGCTGATTCCTGGGCTCAGAGGTTTCAGTCACCTGGGGTGAGGCAGCCTATTGCTGTGGGTAAGCACAGGGGCCCAGACCATGCTGGTCAGACAGCAAAAGGGGCAGCAAGGAGATGGGGTCATGAATTGCTGTCAAAGGCATACCCCAAATCAAATAACTTTACTTCCTTCCACTAGGCCACACATTTATATATGTATGTATGAGCATAAAATGTAATATCTATGTGTTGAAACCTTCATATAAGTTTACAAATAATTCTTATTTGTAGCAAGCAATAGTTTATTTGGTGTATATCAAAGCTTTAATTAGATGTACTAGTTTTTCCTTGTGCACAAATCAATCAAAGCCTCCAGGGTGGACCTCAGGGGCCCCCTGTTTAGTAAAGAGCGAAAGGAGCTGGTCTGCTCTGCCTGCTGTGTGCATGTGCCGGGGGAGTGAGGAGAAGTGCCAAGGGGTTGTCTTGGACTGCAGAAACCAGTTCTCCCGAGTTTCCCCAACGAGGCTCTGAAGGGGCCCTTAAGTCATTCATAACCAGTCTTATGCACGCACATGCACGCACACACGCACACCACAGATAGGTATGTGACTGTGTGTGTGTGTGTGTGCATGCACAGTTATACCAGTATCAATTGAAAGCTTCCAGGTACCATACAATCTGGGGAGACAGAATCAGCCAAACAGTCTCCCTGGTCTCCGAGCATTGCTCCGAGGAGAGCTTTGCAAGACTATGATTTGAATCACATTCTGGACCTTCTGAGGCAAACCAAAGACCCTAAGGTGTGGATTGACTTTATTATTCATTATTTTCCTATGCATCACGGCTCTAGGATGTGTTTTGAAAGGAAATCATACACAATAAAAGCCTGAAACAATCCCTCATGGTTTGGAAGTAACTCTCTCCATTGAAAAACACATCTGGATTCATTCCACGGGGGGCTCATTAATGCTGGTACCTTGTTCCTCCCACCCCACATGGTTGCTATTTTCATTTTCCTCTGGGGAGCAGAGTCCCAATCTAAAATTGCTGATAATAGGGATAATAAGCTCAGAGACACCCTGGGAGGAACAAACTGAAAGTGGTTTCCTGGCCTCTCCCTGTTGGCTGTTGGAAAGGGAGATGCAGAGATGGGGCGGGCTATCTGAGAACTTCACTCCGCTCTAAGCTCCAGGAGGCCTTTCTGGTCCTGCTCACTCTGCTCGCTCACTCTGCTCGCTCTTAGACTCAGCATCTCAGCAGTGCCTCTCAAGACGCCACCCCTGGACCGGTCACACCAGTTCCGCCTGAGAATTCGATTCATGCCTATCCAAATTCTTAGGCCCCACCACAGAACAAAGGATCACAGATCCTGGCGCTGGGACCTAGGAAAACGTGTTTTACCATCGTGCCGTGTCTCCATTACTAACAGATTAATTGAAACAAAAGCTGCCTTCTCCGTACATTCTCCAGTCTAGTACCTAATGTTAGTTGTCAGAAGGAACAAGAATGAGGCCAGCGGCCGCAAACTCCAAACACAAAGACTGTTGAGAGGGCCTGCGGAGCAGGAGTGGCTGTGGAGGACACGGAAAGGCAGACAGAAAGTGGGACACTTCTGCCCCCTCGCTCTTCATTCAGATGCCACCCCGAGTCCTTGGGCTGGGGAGAGCATGTGGGAAAATGGTGGCTGTCACTCTGAAGGGTTTCATAGCGTGGGTGGGGAGTCACACTGATGAAGGGGACAAGACAAAATGTCTAGTGCTGTGGTCAGGTTCACAGGTACTGAGGTTTGCGGAGATAGACAAGGAGGGGTTAGCTCCCACAGCACTAGAAGACGATGGGCTGCACTGGCCTCCCTTCATTCGGTCCTGCATAGCCCCTTCGAATCCCTCAAGTCTAGTGTGGGGCACAAAGCAGTTGCAGGTAATATGCCGATGAGCGGGCAATATGCAGATGGCGGGTTGGGTTTGATCTTTGGGCTATAGTTACCCAACATCTTTTGTTCTAAGAGCTTCCTTTAATATTACTGTTGGCAACAAACTCATTTTTTTGCTGTCTTTTCTGGCCGGGTGTGGCAGCACAAGCCTTAAATCTCAGGAGGCAGAGGCAGGCAGATTCTGTAAGTTGAAGAGCAGCCTGGTCTGCAAAGCAAGTTCCCAGAGAACCAGGGCCACATAGAGAAACCCTGTCTCAGAAAATAATAATAACATAAAATAAAAAAGAATTCTGGGCAAAAGAAGTGGCTCAAGGATTAAGAGCACTGACTGCTTATGCAGAGGACCGGTATTCAGTTCCCAGCACCCACACGGTGGCTCCTCAACCATCAGTGACTGCAGCTCCAGAGGCCCTGACACCCTCTCCTGGCCTCCATGGGCCACAGGCACCCATGTAGTGCACAGACATACAGGCAGGCAAAACATCTATCTATACACATAAAATAAAGATTTTCCTCTTACAATAGGAAAACACTTTTACTGCAGACAGAATTTTAAATTTCCAGGTTTCTTTTCTTTCAGCATTTTAACGTTGTGAGTACATCTTTCTGGCTTATGTTTTTCTATGAAACATGGTGATCTGGCTTAGTTAACCTCATGAAGTAGTTGAATTCTCTTATGTAGTATGTCTTTCTTTGATGGCCTTCAAGATTCCCTCTTTAGCTCCCATTCTTAACAGTTTGAATATGTGTTTAGGTATATTTTATTTTATTCTTTCGCTTTTTTTTAAATACAGGGTTTCTCTGTGTAGCCCTGTTTTGGAACTTGTTCTGTAGACCAGGCTGACTTTGAACTCAGAGATCTGCCTGTCTCTGCCTCAAGAGTGCTGGTTTAAAAGCACGCGCCACTACTCCCAGTGGCCTATTTTATTTTGATATTTATCTTTGGAAGTCTCTGTGATTCTTTAAAAAAAAGATTTATTTATTATATACACAGTGTTCAGCCTCCATGTATGCCTGCAGGCTAGAAGAGGGCACCAGATCTCATTACAGATGGTTGTGAGCCACCATTTGGTTGCTAAGATTTGAACTCAGGATCTCTGGAAGAACATTCAGTGCTCTGAGCCATCTCTCCAGCCCAGTCTCTGTGATTCTTGAACTTTTCATTACATTTAGAAGATCCTCAATCTTTAAGCATTTCGTTTATTTTTATTTACAGACAGGGCCTCACACATCCCAGGCTGGCCTTGAACTCACCATATAAATAAAGAACAATTTTGGACTTCTGAGCCTCCTGCCTACACCTCTTGAGTGCTGGGATTAAGTACAGGCATTTGCTTCAACCAGTTTCATCCTAGACTGGGGATCAAACCCATGGTTTTGTGCTAGGAAAGCATTCTATATCTCGGACCCTAAACTTTTTTTTGTTGTTGTTGCTTCTTTCTCTCTTCTCCCAAGCTTCCAGTAAGCACACTAAGCTACTTATGACTTTGTCCTGCAGCACCTGGGTCCCCTGTTTGATGTTTTCCGCTCCTTTTCCCCCACTATATTTCACTCTGGGTAATTTCTGTGGACTCACGTCCAATGTGATTGTTTCCTGGGATGTGCTAGAGTCGCTAATGGGCTTTCCAAAGTTGTTCCCCTCTTCTGTTGTATTACTATTTCCTCCTCCTCCTCTTCTAACCCCTTCTCATCTTCCTCCTCCTCTTTCTTTGTGATGAGGTTGAACCCAAGGCTTCATGCACACCTGTGTTTTTCTTTTCTAGAATTTCTATAACTTCCATCTTTCTTTAGAAATTCCCTACCTGTTCATGCACACGGCACATGAATTTTCTTTAGATCCTTTTACATACCATGTCTATATTTTAGACTATCTTCGTGGCTTTGTTTTTGAGACAGGGTCTCACTGTGCAGCCCTGTCTTTCCTGGAACCCATTTTTGTGATCAGGCTGGCCTCAGACTCATAGATATCCTCCTGCCTCTACTTTGTAAGCACTCAGATTAAGGCCTGCACCGTCAGGTCTGGCAACTACCCTGTGTTTCTGCAAAGGAAACAGCTGCTGTTTTCCTCTTCTTCTGGTATAGGGTATGCTTTGTTTGGTTTTGGTTTTGGCATGGTTTGAAGATCAAACCCGTCGCCGTGTACACGTGAGGTAAGCTGTCTCCCACTGAGGCAACCCCGTTCCTCCCATTTGAAAACTGTATTTGAGGGCAAGCGAAATGGCTCAGACAGCAAGACAAGCTTATTGCCAAGTTCAATGATCTGAGCTCAATCTCCAGACCCTATCTGGAGGAAGGAGAGAACTGACGCCTGGAAGTTATCCTCTGACTTCAAGCAACATGCTGTGGCCTGCTCCTGCCCCCAGCTCCCCCCAACTAAGCAATCATTCAGTCAATCAATTATATATATATTTAGTTTGAGACAGGGTCTCACTACATAGTCCAGGCTCGCCTCTGACCTGAAACTGTCCTTCCTGCCTTCGCCTGCAGAGTAGCTAGAATCACAGGGATTTGCCACCACACCAAGCACATTTGACATTTTCCCCTCAGCCCTGGAGAGTGAATCTTGGGTATACAAGGGAGGCAGGCACTCTGTCAGTGAGCAACAACCCAGCCCTTGGATGTTATGGTTTTTGATTGAATATCCAGCATCTTGTGTGGGATGAAACAAAGTTAAGAAAACAGTACTTGTTCCTGGAAATGAACACGACTCTCCACAGGCAGGCAGTGCAGTAGCTGAGTCAGCCTCTTTGAAAGGTGAGCTAAAGTGAGGTTCCCCTTCCAAAGCCTTCTGCTTAGGGTGGTGTCTGGAATGCAGTAGGTTTCTCAACGGGAGTGAAAGCCTCCCTGTGTATGCAAATGAACCAGGATCTTGTCCTTGCCTGTCAGTATGAGGCCTGCATCTAGTACTCTGACAATTGCTGCCTTTGCCAGGGTGAAGGAAGTGGAGGCAGAGACCAGAGGAGAGCATTGGACTCCATGGAACTGGAGTTGCACACAGCTGAGAACCGCCATGTGGTGCTGGGAATCCAACTGGGTCCTCTGGAAGAGCAGCAAGTGCTCTTAAATGCTCAGCCATCTCTCCGGCCCCTCCCTGTTTGGCTGTTGCTATTCTCAGAGCGGGAGCAAGGCTCACATTTTTTCTAGATTCCGAGTGAAAGTGGAACCTCACACTTGTTGATTTGTGTCTTATTAGCAGGGACATTGCATTCAATCAATAGCATAGAACAATACTATTACTGTTTTCCATGCCTGAGGACTAACCAGAGCCTCACACATGTAAGGCACACTGAGCACACACTTTTGGGTCTGTGACAGTCTCACCCTCTGCCCGGCTGGCCTTGAACTTGTACACGTGAGCAGCCTTCTTGCTCAGTCTGGCAAGTAGCTCAGACTTCAGGTCTGAGACCACAGTATACGGCTCAGAAAACAGTATTTCTTTCTTTTCCCAATGCATTTTTATTTCATATGTATGAATTTTTCTTAACATTTAGAATGTTTATTTTATGTGGACGACTGTTTTGCCTACAAGTCTGTCTGTGTATCACTTGCATGCTTGGAGCAAAAGATCCCCAGGAACTGGATTTACAGATGGTTGTGAGCCACCATGTAGATGTTGGGGATTCAACTCTGGTCCTCTGGAAGAGCAACCAGTGCTCTTAACTGCTGAACCAGCTCTCCTGCCTTATAAAACAATATTTATGACTTTAATTTTTTTTGATGTTTGAGATAGGGTCCTACTATGTATATAGTCCAGGCTGGCTTGAATTTGAAATTCCCCCCACCTCAGCCTTTCTATAACGCTGGGATTACATGAATGGCCACTGTACTCGGCCTAAGAAACATTCTTAAAATTATCATTATCAAAAAGGTTTTATTTATCTATCTATTTTTACATCTACTTACTTGTGTACACACACACGTGCCCATCTGCTAAAGTGCAGAAAAGAGGCCAAAGGGCAGGCTTTGGTAGTCAGCCTCTTCCTCCACCTTGTGAGTTCTGCAGATTAAACATGGGCTGTCAGGCTTAATGGCAAGCTCCCTTATTTGCTGAGCCATCTCCCCAGCCCAAGGAGCTTAAGGTTTTTCAGTGGCTGCACAACACTGCTTTAGGTTAAGACAACATCTTGTTTAAGCAAACCTGTATTACCGGGCGCTGTATAGACTGAACGCTCTGCTTTCTAGGCATCTTGCTCCAGCTGGCCTTCCCTGGTAATTGTCTCGGCTTTCTTTGCAGAGTTTTCCCTTGCCAACTCCATGGCTGTCCAGCGGGGTTGTCAGTCCTAGTACCCCAGGAGCCTGGCCTTGGGGCAAGCAGGGGGCAGGGGCCCCACTCAGCACAGCACCCTCCCTATGATGATTGATTCAGGGGGAAGCAGGAGAGCTCTTGTCAGCGGGAGCCACAGAACTGTAACATGCATCAGAGACCCAGCAGCCATCTTCTCGGCCTCTTGTGAAGAACCTGGGGTGTAGCACACAGCAGTGGGGACTTTGAAGAGGCGAGGCCTGTCAGCCTAAGCCCGCGTCACAAATAGCCTTTGGTTCTTCTGGTTCTTTCCATTCTTTCCTCATGTCTGAGGTGCCCCAGTTCCAGGAAGCCTTTTTGTTGGAATTATTTGGATACGGCTTGGTCCTTGTGCAATGCAAGAAGGCATCGTCACTCAATTATTCCCTGTATAACCTGTATTATAAAGAAGAAATGAAGCGCTTGCATCTCCTGCTCTTTCCCCCAGGGAGGTGCATTCCCGGACTAGGAGATGCAGAGGCACATTTTAAAGGCCTTTGCTGCATGTGCCAAGTTGCTTTGAGCAGGCTATACAGTTTATTCTTTTCTTATAGATCTACATATGTCCCCTTTTCCACACAGACACGCCAGTACTAAATAGCACTGAAATTTAAAAAAAAAAAAAAAAAAAAAAACTCCTAATCAGGGTTTGGGAGTGGAGCTGGCTTAGTTGGCAGAGTGATTCCCTAACGTGCACAGAGGCCCAGGTTGGATACCAGGATCTCATAGACCAGGCGTCTCAAAAGAAAAACCGCTACTCCTAATTGGAGGATTATTGCTTCCCTCAGTCCTCCCTCCTCCCCTTCTCACTTCCCTTCCATCCTTACCTCCCCACTTCCCTTTCCTCCTTCCCCCTACTTCTCTTCCCTCCCCACTTCCCTCCTTCCCTTTTGTATTTTTTTAATTTTACTTTTATACTCTTTTGCCCCCCCCCCCCCCCCCGTAAACACACATGAAGTCTTATTCTCTCTCATAACTGCCCAGCCTTAGTTTGGCTTGTTTCTAGCTAACGTTTTAGAAATTATCCCATCTACTGCCCCTGGAGTGCTGGGATTGAAGCTGTGTGCCATCACCACCTGGCCTTTCTTTACTTCTGTGACTGGCTGTGTGGATGGGTGGCTGGCCCTTTGCATACTCCACACCTCCTTTTCTCATTCCTTGATCTTCTCTCCCCAGATTTCTCCTCCTATTTGTTCTGTCTGCCACCCGCTCCCCCCACCCTCCTGCCTATCCTTTCCCCACCTTGCAATTGGCTGTTCAGCTCTTTATTAGACCAATCAGGTGTTTTAGACAGGCAAAGTAACACAGCTTCACAGAGTTAAACAAATGCAACATAAAAAAATGAAACACATTGTTGCCTCAATAAATAAATATTCCACAGCACAAACAGAGGTAACCCATCTTAAATAACTATTCCACAACATCCCTTATCTCTCCCTTCTTCCATTTTGGGACTGGGTCTCACATAGCCCAAGCTGACTTCGAGCTCACAGCTTACCTGAGGTTGTCCCTAAATCCCCGACCCTCCCGCCTGTCACTCAGAGTCTGGGTTTTCTGGCATCAGCCACCACACAGAGCCACACTGGCTGCCCTGCGCTGATACTGCAGGACTCTGTGTGCCCAATGTACTTAGCAGAATGACGAAGAAGCAAGGAGATCAAAGGGGACTGTGAATTGGGAATGAACCCAGAAATTAAAGGAGGAGCCCAGCATGTGTTCTGCAGCCTCACCTCTAGGAATACTCAGCCTCACCCAGAGCCAGTGTTGAGGACTGGCTGGACCAGTATGAGTGTTCTAGAAAGAGTCAAGGGAACAGCGGCCCTGCCCTGCTCTGCCTCCCCAGCCTGAGGCATGGTAGCTGATTGGCCAGTGTCCAGTCTTGTTGCACTCCCCAGCCGGGTGCTCAGGATTTAAGCGGGAGAACATCAGGAGCAGAGCTCCTGGTTCCTGATCCTGGAGAATCTGGCTCAGCCACCAAGATGCCGGCTCCACTTCTACTGGGAATGCTGGCCCTAGTGTCTGTGGCAGCAGGCCTCTCTCCGTGAGTTAATTGGGCCCAGTGGCTTTTAGGGGGGGGGCCTCTGTCTTTCTCAAGCTTAAATGTGGCCAAACGAAGGCCACAGGGGTTCCTTTGCTTTCTGTCTCCTCTCTTTCCCTTATTCCTTTCCTAGAATGAAAAGCTGAAACACCAAGCTTGAGCTTAACCGCAGCAACAGCATGATAACGGAAAATGCGTAGGCTCTATGTGTCCTCTTCTATGCGACAGGCCAACCTTGTCCTTGATACTCCAGCTGCCTTGGGCTTCCAGGGGTGGTCGCTGGGGAAGTGGGGATGTTTAGGGCAGGACACTGAGACCTGTGCTGTGTGTCTCTTTCTCCTTTATTATAAAACATAAGGTTCGTGAAGGCAGGGGCTTGCTCTGCTTGACTTCCTGCTGGATGCTTCTGAGGCCCGGGATTAGCTTTTGACTGAAGAGTAAATCATGACTGCTCTGAAATTCCTTCTTTCCCTCAGCACAAAGTACTTGGTAACAATACCAGCCCAGCTCGCCTTCCCCTCCACTCAGAAGGTTTGTTTGGATCTGAGCCCTGGGAGCTGTGATGTCAAACTCACTATTACCCTGGAGACCAAGGACAAGACACAGAAGTTGCTAGAACATCCTGGGTCGAAGAAGAACTTCTATTGTATCTCATTCTCAGTAAGTGCTGACCAAGCCTTTAAATTAATCCCTCGGTTTCCAGGGCTCCTCCCAGGCTGCTCACCGTAGTCTGACTTCAAGTATGGTTTCTGCTATGGGTCTTTGGCTGGGTTTCTTGTCTGGTCTCCAGGTGCCAGCTTACCCACAATTCCCTTGCCCTCACATCCCTTTCAGTTCATCCCTAACCTCTGACGACACTGCTTCTCTTCTTCGGTGCTGTCTTAAGCCTTCCCTACCCCCGTTTGACTGAATTCTATCCATCTGTTCTCCCACTGCTGGCTTGAGACCATTGAATATGTCCCCACTCCTCCCAGAGTTCTCTCCTGCCAGGTCCCCCCACCTACTGGTGGCACAGAAGAAGTGGCCACAGTTCGAGTATCCGGAGTTGGAAAGAACCTCAACTTTGAAGAGCAGAAAAAGGTCCTGATTCAGAGGCAAGGGAGTGGCACATTTGTGCAGACGGACAAACCTGTCTACACCCCAGGCCAGCGAGGTAAGGCATGCGTGTCCAGGGACAGACAAGGCCAGGGAAACGACATGCGTCATGATGGAAAGTTGTGAATTGGATAGTGGACTTAAGGGACAAGAAGGAAGAGGACAGGCAAGTCTGGCGATAAAGTGTTCTGGCCTGATTTCAAGTCTTAACTCTAGCAAGAGCGTGGGCCGAGTTGCTGGTGCTTCTGTGTGTCGAAAATAAAGGTACAGGATGTCCCGGAGGGTGGTGTGTTACCTGCAGTTAGGTTAATGCTTCTTATGGGTAAGAAAGTGTCCAGTGTTTGGCTTAAAATTCTGTTCTTCTGTTCACTTTGATTTTGTGGGACATTCCACTCTGAGGTTTCACACTCAGGAGCCCTGAAGAGAAGCTAAAAGCCGTGCGGTCTTCACCTTTCTCTCACATTGAAAAGCAAAACACCCTTCTCTCTCCTCAACTTACTGGGGTTTTCCTGACTCTTTGCTAACTGTGCCTGTTTCTTTCTAGTGTTGTTCAGAATTGTCACCTTGAACAGCAACTTCATTCCGGTGAACGACAAGGTAAGAATTTAGCTGGAGAGGGAAAGACGCTCCATCACTGAGAATGAAGAAGAGGAAGAGATGCAGGGCTGTGGGCTGTAGAACACATCCAGGAAGGAATCCTGGCCTTGGGTACCAGCCCACAGATGCCTATCCCTGTCTGTGTGGGAAACTGCAAAGGTTTCAGCCTTATGCCCACAATTCTGTTAGCGTAACATTCCTAGAGATGGCTGCATTTGCATATATATATATATATAAACTTTTCATACAAGGGAGGTGGTGCACACCTTTAATCCCAGCACTTGGGAGGCAGAGGCAGGAGGATATCTGTGAGTCTGAGACCAACCTGGTCTATAGAGTGAGTTCTAGGACAGCCAAGGCTATAGAGAAAAACAAAACAAAATAAGCTTTTCAGGTTAGAGAAATGGCTCAGTGGTTAAAAGACATTGTTGCTCTTCCGGAGGACCGGGTTCAATTCCCAGCACCTACTTGGCTGCTCACAACCATCTGTGACTTCAGTCCCGGGGATTTTGACACACTTCTGATCTCAGCAGGCATACATGTGATATGCATGCATGCAGGCAGGCAAAATGTTCATACACACAAGACAAATAAATCTAAAGAAGGAGGACTGAAAGTCTCTTCTTCGGGGGTGGTACCAAATGGCTTTGCAGTTCAGATAGTAAGACAGTGGGACTGGTGATGTCGTTCAGTGGTTGAACTTTTGGGTTCTGTCCCCAGCATGCACAGAGAGAGAGAGAGAGAGAGAGAGAGAGAGAGAGAGAGAGAGAGAGAGAGATACTTAGTAAACGGAAAAAATAAAAATATTCCACTATCTTTATAAAAATTAAGAAGCAATGCCAGGTGTGTTAGTTCACACCTTTAATCCCAGCACTCAGGAGAGAGGCAGGTGGATATCTGAGTTCAAGTCCAGCCTGATCTACATACTG
Source organism: Alexandromys fortis (assembly GCF_014885135.2). Taxonomy (NCBI): domain Eukaryota; kingdom Metazoa; phylum Chordata; class Mammalia; order Rodentia; family Cricetidae; genus Alexandromys; species Alexandromys fortis. Next base: position 2,672,131 of record NW_026068027.1, read on the forward strand.
AGTTCTAGGACAGCCAGGGCCACTCAGAGACACTATCCTGAAAAAGCAAATAACAAAACAAGACAATAAAACACAAATGAAAAACCCAAATAAGCAAAAATTAAGCGGCAAGATAATAAATAAGGCAGTCTATAGAGTAGTCGGTTTTCTTCTGGCAATATCAGCAGTGGAAAGTTAAACGTTGGTTACACACGGCAAATATATGTCAATATTCCTCCAGCTCAATCCTTAACATGGGGCCTTTCCCTAAAATCTTCATTTTTCGTGTTGTGGGATATGGAACCCAGGGTCTGCCCAATGTTAGGCAAGCACTCCCAAGGAGTCACACCCTGGTCATAAGTTTTTGTATTGGGGTTGATCTTGTTTGGGGCACACTGTGGTGGTTTTGTTTTATTTATTTTTTATTTATTCTTACAAGATTTGGTCCTTACCCCTTGGATTTCCCACTGCAGTCTTCCCGTGTGTTCAAGTGGAACTTAAGTACAGGAAGGGCATCTTTCTGCTTTCTGTTTCCATGGCTTCAGAAATTCCTTTCCCCGTGTGCTTTTATAGGTCAGCAGCCATAACTACCTTCTTTTCCAACAGTTTCCTAATTTCTCTTTTCTACCACCAGAAATCCTTCTATAGCCAAGTTTGGTATATAAGGGTACTGATTTCAAAACTGCAGGCACCGTCTCAGCCAGTGCTTACACTCTACTGCCCCCTGGAGGTTGATCTCATTAGCTACCCCTGTTACCTTTTCCTCTGCCCAGATTGTGAAAAGGTTAGCAGGCTGCATTTCCTCTAAAATGACATTCCCCCTCCTATTCCATTTACACAGATCCTTCTGGCTTGAGAAGCGACATTAACAAAAGGGATTTTACCAGGAAGCCATGGGACAGAATGCCAAGTTTAAGGAACATAGTGGTTTTACACTCAGAAGATAGAGAGGAGAGAGGAGTATCAGAAGTTTAAGGCCAGTCTCATCAACATAGTGAGTTGAGGGTCAGCCTGAGCTACCCGAGACGCCATCTCGCTCCTGCAGCGTCAAATAAATAGATAACACAATATTTTATACCAAGATCACTAAAATATAGCCGAAATGGGCCGGCGAGATGGCTCAGTGAGTAAGGGTGCTTGCAGCCAAGACCGATGACCTGAGTTCTTCAGTCCTCGGGGCACACATGGTAGAAGGAGAAAAACCAACTTCTGGAAGCTGTCCTCTGACCTACACACACACTTGCACACACACTCACACACACAGACACATACACACACTCACACACAAAGTAAATATAATAAACTAAAGTCCAGGTAAACCAATGATTGCTCCACTCAGTTCCTCCCAGAAACCTCTGGCTGATTGGCCTCCTCCCTAACTCTTGTGCCCTGTGTTAAAAAGTACTTTGTAACTGCATAGTGTTCTTCCTCCAGAACCTGGGAGTCTCCATAGCAATAAGAGTGATATTTAGCCAGGCGATGGTGGCGCACGCCTTTAATCCCAGCACTCGGGAGGCAGAGGCAGATGGATCTCTGTGAGTTCAAGACCAGCCTGGTCTACAAGAGCTAGTTCCAGGACAGGCTCCAAAGCCACAGAGAAACCCTGTCTCAACCCCCCCCCCCAAAAAAAAGTGATATTTGTCTCCAGGTTGTCTAAAAAGCTCCAGGTCTGTGTCACTTTGATCTTAGTTTTGGCTCTTAACATTGATTTTAAATTGCATTTTTTATGCGCGCACACGTGAGAGCCATGCCACACAGGTGGCAGTCGAGGACAGCCTGCAGGAGTCTACCTTGTGTGTTCTGGGGAGTGAACTCGGGTCCTAGACTTGGCAGCAAATGCCTTTACCCACGGAGCCATCTTGCTTCCCCCCCACCCAGCCTCCCAGCTCTTGAAGAGAACTCACCCTTCCTCATGTCATCTACACGTGTGTTTAGGGAGGGTTAGCACTGCATGGTACTCACCCAAGATCAGTGGTGTGCGCACTGTCTTGATTTCACCCCGCTTTTAGAGTTAGATGTAAGCTGGCTTCTTTTGAATGCCCACACTCCTTCTCTGAGCCCCTAACTATGAATGTGCGGTGTTAGCCTTCACTTATCAGCCACCGTTAGAGGAAACTGTACAAGATCTTTCAGTGGGCCACTTTTAAACTTTTTCTAAAAATAAATTTATGTGTGTGTGTGTGTGTGTGTGTGTGTGTGTGTGTGTGTGTTTCAAGACAAGGTTTCTCTGTAGCTTTGGAGCCTGTCCTGGAACTCACTCTGTAGAGCAGGCTGGCCTCGAACTCACAGAGATGCACCAGTCTCTGCCACCGACTGCTGGGATTAAAGGCATGCGCCACCACCCACCTGGCTTTTAAAAATAATTTTACCACAGGTGAAAGTGAGCTCGCTCCTGTCCACAGGCTTTCAGGTGTCAAAAGAAGGAGCCAGGAAGCATTTGCTCCCCAGAAGAGGTTTAAAGCATGGGAGGCCTGGGCATTAGCCTTTCCCTTCAGGGATGGAGCTGTAGTTCTTCAAACCCTTTAAGACTGGCAATCCTCTGAGGAAACCTCTCTCTCTACTGGATGAGTCTCAGGTTACTCTTCTCAGGGCACAAAGTAGCCAAGCAGAAGAGGGGGTGCCGGCCAGAGGGGCTGGAGGAGTCCTCTAGGCGGGTGCTTTTAGGGAATGAACCCATGCTGCATGCTAACCTATGCTCTCTGGCTTCTCTTTCCAGTACTCCATGGTGGAGCTGCAGGTAAGCGCCAGTATCTCTTCTCCCGGGAGCTGGGGAATCAAGTTCAAGGCAGAAGACTATTCCGGCCTTGGCTCAGAGTTTCCAGACTCTGCTCCATCACCAGGAAGCTATAGGTCCACCCACGCTCTTTCCTTTGTCGTTTCTCTACTGACCAGTGCACTGAGACTGGAACTCTGTCGAGAAGGACGCCGCTGTGACTGCTCTCTGTGCGATGTCATACAGAGCCACACAGCTGTTTGTCCCTGTTTGTCTCAGGTCATAGCACCTTTCAGAGAGAAAGTCTCAGTATTTGAGTTGAATGATAACTCAGATACCATTGAGAAATGTCCCAAAGTACAAGACCGCTGTGGGTTTTTTTTTTTTATTTTTAGAGAAAATTACCCATGTTTTAGGCAGCTTCCAATCAATTCCCTCAGCCTTGTATCTTAAGAAAACTAAACACGACCAAACACTTCTGCTAGGTAGGACTTTAAAGTCTATTTTATGAAGCCAGTGGCAATGTCTACAAGAACTCAGAGAGAAAAGGGTTTCTCTTGAAATAGGCTGGATTTACAACAAAGTCATAAATGACACAGGGAAATATATATATGTGTATATATATATATATATATGTAATCATATTGTTTTGGGTCCCCTGGGACGAAAGTTAAAGATGGCTGTGAGCCACCATGTAAGTGCTGGTTATTGAACCCAGGTCCTCTGGGAGAGCAACCAGTGAGTGACCTTAACTGCTGATCCAGCGCTCCAAACTCCGTCTCTTTCTCTTGGAGGAAGCCTGACCAGCAATGAGTAGAATTCGTTCCCTGCTTTGGCCATGCAGAGCAGGACACTAAGCAGCCAGCCTCCTTATGCGGTTTCTCTTTGTTTGGACACAGGACCCAAATAACAACAGGATAGCACAGTGGCTGGAGGTGGCCCCGCAGCAAGGCATTGCAGACTTATCCTTTCAACTGGCACCAGAGGCAACGCTGGGCACCTATACAGTGGCAGTGGCCGAGGGCAAGACCTTCGGCACATTCAGTGTGGAGGAATACGGTAGGTCAGGGAACACACGGGGACAGGCATGGGGCAAGGCTTGATTCAAAACCAGTAAAGGTAACGTCAAGGGGGAAGGGATTGCTTATTCCTGCTTTTAATCAGTGCTGAGTCTAACTACAGGAACTTTTTTTTAAAAAAAAAAATAGCACTCCACTAATTAACTAGTTAATTGAATCGTCACTATTTCCATACTCCTTTATTACCTAGTAGTTACGCCAGGACCTCATGTGTTTCTTTCTGCTCTCCCCAGTGTTGCCCAGGTTCGAGGTAGAAGTGTTGGAACCAAAGCAGTTATCAACCGTGGAGGAATCCTTCTTTGTAAAAGTCTGTGGCAGGTAAGTTGGGATGCTTTGGCACTGGTGGAGATACGGGGCCTGAGGAGGTGTGAGAGGTAGGTGATTTGATGCGGCTTGGAGTCGTGAGTCATGCAGGAAGTTTTATAACCACCCGTGTGCTCTCGCTTTCCGTTATTAATTGAGTCAAGATTATGGGTTTAATTTCCTCTGTGCAGCGAATCCAACACTGATTCCCCAGGGCAATGAAAGAAAGGCGCGCTGGGTCTGGTAGAGCAGCCTGTCTTTCCAATTGCTGGGAACGGGAGGCAGAGAATTGAAAGTTCAAAGTCTGCCAGGGCTGCAGAGAAATTTCAAGGCAGCCCCAGCCAGGCTCTTAGTGAGACTTTGTCTTATAAAAAGGAACCCGGAGAAGAGCTGGGGGAGGCGGCACAGTGGGGGCTCAGGGCTTGCAGAGCATTGGCAAAGCGCTGGGTTGAATCCTCAGTACCACAGAAGAAAGAAAGAAAGAAAGAAAGAAAGAAAGAAAGAAAGAAAGAAAGAAAGAAAGAAAGAAAGAAAGAAAGGGAGGGAGGGAGAGAAGGAGGGCAGGAGAGGAAGCGGAGAGAGACCTCTGTGTCCACGTGGTGGTGCTTGAGTGTAATGGGAACACTCAGGCTCTGAGAAAAGAAGGGAAGGAAAGAGCTGGAACATCGCATGACTGTCGGAGCACCTGAGACGGAGTGTGGGAAGGAGGGGAGTGTGTGTGTGTGTGTGTGTGTGTGTGTGTGTGTGTGTATCTCAGGGAGTTTCATAACTGTCTCCTTGTGGGTTTTTGTTTGTTTTAAACCAGATACACATATGGAAAGCCTGTTCAAGGGACAGCGCAGGTCTCGGTGTGTCAGAAGGCGCACACTTACTGGTACCCAGAAGCCAACCAGGAACAGCTGCCTGACAGATGCAGAAACCTCTCGGGACAGGTGAGCAATTGGAATTCAAAGAGGAAGCTTCTCCATGGTGTCTTTCATAGCATCGGTGAACCCCAGTGTGGGAACGCAATGAGAAGCTCAGACTGAAAGCTCTGGTGGGGTGTGTGTGTGTGTGGTATGTGTGTGTGGTGTGTGTATGTGGTTGTGTGTGTGTGTGCAGTGGTGCTAGGGAGATATGTATGTGGTGTGTGCATATGTGGTGGTGGGTGTGTGTATTTGGTGGGGTGTGTGTGCTGGTGTATGTGTATGTGTGGGGGAGTGTATGTATGTGGTGGTGTGTGTCTGTAGTATATGTGGTATGTGTGTGGTAGTGGTGGTGTGTGTGTGGTGTGAGTGTGTATGTGGTGGTGAAGTGTGTGTGGTGTGTATGTGGGGTGTGTGTGGGGTGTGTGTGTATATGTGGGGTGTATGTGGGGGTGTGTGGTGTGGTGTGTGTATGTGTGTGGGATCACCCAGACCCATTTAAACACTAGCTCTCCTCAGTGGAATGCAGCTTCTCAGTTTGCACTGGAGCCAGGACATTAACCTCAACCCCAAAAGATTCACGTTTCCAGTTCCCTTCTGCTTCTTGTATCTCAGAGCTTCAAGGATGTTGTGTCGTGCCTGTGTATGGTGTATATTCTCTGTGTAGCCCTGGCTGTTCTGGAACTCGCTTTGTAGACCAGGCTGGCCTTGAGCACAATGATGTATTCTCATGTCACAGCAGACTTTTCTCTCTTGAAGAAACTGGGGCATGGAGATTAGCAGCTATGTGCTTCTATGACACATCGTTAGATTGTTCCTTTCTGATTGCCCCACAGGCTGACAAAGCCGGATGCTTCTCTGCCTCTGTGGACATGTCCACCTTCAACCTCACCGGATATATGTACAGCCACAGCATTAATATTGTGGCTTCGGTGGTGGAGGAAGGGACAGGTAAGAGGGTGCTGCCTGACTCGTAAAGAAATCAGAGGGAGGCAATGAGGTGGCCCAGAGACGGAGGAGCCTGCCGCTATTCTGATGTCCCAAGTTCAATCCCTGAGGCTCACACAGTGGAAGGAAAGAATCAACTCCTGTAAGCCATGGTGCACATACAACGTCACACAAGCACACACAAAATAAATAAGTAAATAAATAAAATGTGAGCATCCCATAAATAAAATGCAACAAGAAGAAGGAGAAGGAGGAGAAGAAGATAGGGTAAGGGGGCACCCAATCCTAGTCCTGAGTCCAGGGAAGTCCCAGACACTCCTGCCATTTGTTAGTTACCTCCCCCAAAGCTTGGGGAGATAGAGTTGATTTGCTTTGACATTTTGTCAGAAAAATAGCTTTGTATTTCCCATGACACCATCCTCTCTGGAATTTTATGTTTGACATGAAGATGAGGATCCCAGGACTCAAGACATGGCTTTTCTGTTTCCTTCTGCAGGGCTGGAGGCCAATACCACCCAGGATGTCTTCATCTCCTCCAAGATGGGATCCATGACCTTCGAAGACACTAACAATTTCTATTACCCCAATTTCCCCTTCAGTGGGAAGGTATGCTAATTTGTCTTTTCTCAGACCCAGACAAGCCAGCCCACCAACCAACCAACCAACCAACCAACCAACCAACCAACCAACCAACATCAAAGACTCATCAAACTGAACTAGTCATTCCCACCTCCTTCCTGCCGCCCTAGATGCTTTATGTCCCTTTACGTATTTAATCCTTACAATACTCCTACGAGGTAGACACTGTCATTTGGCCCCACTTTACAAATGACAGAACTGAGACAAGAGAGAGTGACTTTCCATAGGTCTCTCATATGACCAATCTGTCCGCAATGAGCATCTTAACTCCTTTTCTGGTGTCTTCAACATCAGAGTGAAATTCTAGGCCCTTCATAAGACCAGAGGTGGAGCCGTCATCCTCCTGTCTTCCTCTTTCTAAAAGTTTATTGTCATTATTATTAATTTATTTTGGTGATCTTCCTGCATGTGTGTCTATGCACCACCTGTGGAAGACCCAAGAGCGTCCAGATTCCCTGGAAATGGGCTCTTCTATGGTTGTGAGCTACCATGTGGGTGCTGGGAGCTGGAGCTGGGTCCTCTGCGAGAGCAGCCAGTGCTCTTAACTGCTGAGTCATCTCCTAAGGTCCAGATCTTTGCATTTAAGAGCTGCAGTACTCCATGGAAATCATTTAGCCTGGGCTCCTGTATCTGGACAAGATTAACACCAGCCTGGTCTACAGAGCAAGTTTCAGGACAGCCAGGGCTGTTACACAGAGAAACCCTGTCTCAAAAAAACCAAACCAAAACAATCAAACAACAACAAATTAGTGCCACGTCCACAGCAGTGACTGCCGTGTAGTGACAAAATGCCTCTGCGCTGGCTTTTGCCTGCTGAAGGATTGGGGTTAGAGCTTCTTGGAGCGAAGCCCCAGGTGGTCCCCCTGGCAATCAGCAGTCCAGAGAGGACCTGATGCCCTAGGCA
>NW_026068027.1:2684454-2789352 GCF_014885135.2 Alexandromys fortis
GAATAAAAACTATATAGATGGAAAGCTAAACACAGGACCTTGAGAACTAGTCTCCCACAGTAGAAAGTAAATAATGGTGTGAGACAGAGTTCTAAAAGACAAAACAAAAACTAAAAGTCCTTGCCAATATCTTGAGCACGGAAAAAGGAGCACGTAGAAGAAGCTCTATTTTGGTTATGCTTAATCTTGATTTATGTCTGGAACCCTGAGTGGGGTGATGTAATGAACCTGCCAAGTTCTTTGATCTGTATAAAAACTGAAGCTTTGCAGAAGTAAAGTTGCAGCAGATTTTCACTACACAGTGTGTCTGTCTGTCATTTCCCTTGCATCGTATCCTGACTATCCTATCCTTCACCTTGGTCCCCCGTGGGTGGTGGTCTCCGAGAGGGACGGTCCGCGGCAAATTAGAAAAGAAATAAAAGGAAGAAAAAAACCCTCACGTTTGAGGCCAGCTGATCTAGATAGCGAGCCTATTATATCTATAGATATAAATAAATAAACCAACATTTAAATAGAATCCAAACAATGCACAGAGCCTCAGAAGGGGTCTGTGCCGGTGAAAGGCTACACAGCAAATCAAGTTCTACACCGGGCTAACACAGGCTGCTACTCCTGTGTTTCTGGGCCTGGACACATGGCACAGCTGTCAGAGTATTCGCCTGCCATGCACAAACCCAGCTGCAGCCTGAGCCCCAGAACCCCATTATCTAGGTGTGGCAGTGAATGGCTGTCACATCAACAATGGGGAAGTAGAGGCAGGAGGGACAGAAGCTCAATGTTATTCTTGGCTACACAATGAATTCAAGGCCAATTAGGGATGCCTAAGGCCTCCTCTTAAAAACCAAACCAAACCGACAACTTCAGGGGGGTTCTCAATGCTTGAGATGTATCCCTCTTTTCCTAGGCTTTTTCCTGAAATGTGTTCTTAGAGTTTCCCTGTCACCTCACTTTGCCTCCGACCCAGGAGGTCTCCTCTGAACTTAACTTTAAAACCTCGGTAACTTTCACCCCTCAGATAAGAGTTAGAGGCCATGATGACTCCCTCCTCAAGAATCATCCGGTATTCCTGGTGGTTTACGGAAGACATGGAACCACCACGCAGACGCTAACTACTGACAACGAGGGCCTTGCTCCCTTCACACTGGACACAGCCACCTGGAATGGGACAGACATTTCTCTGGAGGTGAGCCCTGGGGAGCAGCATCCCAGATGAGAGAGGGACTCCCCCCTGAGGAAAGGCTCAAGACTTCTCTTTGCAGTTCTCCCTTGGCATGCAGCACCCACACTATCATTCACTGGTCCCACAAAAGGTTTCCCTTAGACTCTTTCTATTTTTAGTATTAATCAGATGAAAACCCTCATTCCCGAATCGCTACACCGCTTATAGTCTGTCCTCCTTTCTGATCAAGGATGGACCTGAAACCCGAGTAGGAAGGGAAGTGGTTCTGAGAAGCCTTCTTCCTCCCTTTCCCTCTTGTAAAAATGGATCTCTGGGGTCAGTTTTCAACTGTCGTGACTAAACACCTAAAACAACCAACTTAAAAAGAGAAAACCTTTAATATGGTTCATGGTTCCACAGTTTTTAGTCCATGATCACATGGCCCTCTGGCTCTGGGTCTGTGGTGGCACAGTGTGTCATGGCAGGAGCAGAGGGAAGGGGACAAGTATTCAACTCATGATGGCCAGAAAGTGGGGGTGAGGTGGGGCGCCAGGGTCTATTATCCCCTCAAGGGTGCCCTCCCATCGGGTTCTATTTCCTAGAGGTTATTCCACTTTTCAGTAGTGCCACAGGCTGGAAACCAAGCCCATGACACAAGGCTTTTGGGGGACATTCATGATGCAAGTGGGTTTCAGACCACGTGGAGGGAAGACTGGTTATATTTGTGATTAGCTGGATGCCTGAGCAGTGAGTGCCACGAAGCAGTCACACACTGCGCCTATAGACTGGAAGGCACCCACCACCCATCCATCCCTGTGGCAGATGATTCTGGGGGACCTTTGTGTATGTCCATGGGCCCACAGGCTGCAAGCTGGCGTTCTGCCTGTCATATCCCAGCCTGCTAGTCCATTTGTATGCTCACAGCCGGGAGGAAGCACAAGGACCAGAACTGACCCACCAGGACTTTTCCAAGTCGCTGGCTGGCATATGCTAACATCCTGTTGCCGTCAGTGAGTTATGTGGCAGACACATAGGAGGGCACTATATGATTACCTGGTGAAAAATATTGGTACAGATATACGACAAACTGGAGCCATTGTGGGAGTCATTCGGCAGTAATGACTAAGCAAGCTCATACAATTTGTCTTGTAGCTAATTTAACTGGGTATTTATTCTAGGCTTCAGTCAGTCGTTGCTTTCAGGAATAACTATTATTCAACCTCCTCGTCCTCTATACCTAGTTTTCTTATCTCTGAAATATAAACTTGGTCATGCTTATCTACCCAGCTGGCACAAGTCTTAAGAAGGTATATTGCCCAAAAACTCTACTCAGCCTTCCTGCCCTTGTCTTCTACATCACAATCTTCCTGCACACACCTTTCGTAGATGGCCATCTGTCCTTGGCCAGGCCTCTAGGAAAATGCCCACTTGTCATTTGTAAACATTCTCAGGAAGTGAAAATTGGAAAGAAAGAGCTCTGTGATTAGGAATACACATCTCCTCTTCCTCCTCTTCCCTTCTCTTCTCCTCTCTTCTCTTCTTCTTCTTTCCTCCCCTCCTCTCCCCTCCCCTTCCTTCCTCTCCTCTCCTCTTTTCTTCTCCTTTCAGGGCAAGTTCCAACTGGAGGATGTGGTGTATAATCCAGAGGTAGTTCCTCGTTACTACCAAAACGCCTATCTGCACCTGCAACCCTTCTACAACACCACTCGCAGCTTCCTGGGCATCCGGCGGCCAAGTGGCCTGGTGAGGTGTGGCCAGACCCAGGAGGTGCTAGTGGACTATTCCATCAATCCAGAGGATGCTAGACCAAACCAAGAAGTCATCGTCTCCTACTACGTGAGTTGGGAGATGGGGGCTTGTGACAGGCTATTGAGACGGAGTCAGCCAGGGAGGAAGGACAGAAGCCTTGATGGAGAGATGATGTAGGACATGTGTATAATTGCTGAAGTGTAGAGATGTGTTTCAAAAGTTAAGACTTCCGAAGCTGGGGATGGTGGTGTATACCTAGAATCCCAGCGCTCAGGAGGTAGAGACAGGAGGTCAGAAGTTTAAGGCCAGCCTGGGCTACACAAAATCCCATCTCAACAACCAACCAACAAAACCCAGTTAGGCATGTGGTCTCCATGCCTGGAGTCTCAGCACTAAGGCGACGGAGGCAGAAGGATTGCTTGCAACTTCAAGGCTAGCTTGAGCTCCACAGCAAGACCCAGTCTCGAAAAGGCAAAAGAATAAAAGGTTTTTACAGTCGTCTTTCAACTCGGTCTTTCAAGCAGCACACAGTTAAACCTTTAAGCACTCCTCAGCTACAAGTTCTGTACTTCAGCAATCAGTGAAGCCTGGATGCAGTAATGTGTCCAGATCTGCACACCATCATCATGTTTTATGCCCCTGCAATGTTTAAGCATACATGGGTAGTCTGTTTACGGCAGTTCTCCAGTTGTTCCTAGCCTGAGCAGTCCTAGATGCTTGTGTTATTGGCATACCCAAGGTTCCACAGTCTTCCTTTATTCTGTCTACCCAGCGTTTTTCAGGCCTTCCTCTTCGCCCTTATCCCATGCCCTCCTCCAAGCAGTGTTATGTTCGGGGATCTGCCGTCATTCATTCTCCTAACATGACTGAAGTCTCTCAAGCGCCATTGCTGTATCCTGTAGTTTATACTTCCTTCTGTAGATGGAGATGTTTCTTAAAGTCATCATTGTGCAGCCTGTCTCTTTGTGTGACGCCTGGAATCCTCCTGACACACGCCATCTCAAACACATTCAGCCGCTGTTCTGAGGAGCATTTCATTGTCCAGGTTTTGGAGTTGTAAAGAAGGCAGCTCAGGACAAGTGTTTCATATTCTTGTAATTTTGTTGCTGTCGTTATGTCTCTTGCTGACCAAACCTTTCCTAGTGGCTGGAATGCAGCCCTCGCTTTCCCTATTCGCCTCTTGACATCTGAAATAGTTCCCTCCTTTTAACATAGGTCTCCTCCCAGATAGACAAAGTTGGCTCTTTGTTTGAGGTTCTGGTTCTTTATTACAAAGGTAAAATCCTGTGTGCCCTTCCCATGTGTTGTATCTCAGGCTTCTCGATGTTTGCTTTTCCTACCAAGGGTTTCCCTTTCTTCCCCCACTCTATTTTCCATGGTCTCTACAGCTCATTTGGACTGTCAACAAGTAGTGCTGTACTGTAGGCGAAACGCAAGCTGTTGATTCGCACACCACCTATCCGCACTCTTAGCTCCTCCTCCAGGGCTGTTGCTCTTATTAATCCCAGGAATATTTTGAAGAGCAGTGGTGAGAGGACGCATCCCTGCAACACTCCTACGATTGTCTTAAATTGACTGCTTAGTTCTCCACAGACTATGACTGATGCAAAGGTATCTTTATAGGCGTTTTCTGATATTTGATTTTTTCTGGGTACCTGTAGAACCTCATGGTTTCCCAAAGTCCTTTCCTCCAAATGCTGTCTAATACCTTCCTGAAGTTGATGTAACAGACATATGCTTTTTCCAAATTCTTCGTATATTTCTGCCAGTTGCCTCAAAGGGAAGATCTGATCAATTGTGGTCCTGATGGCTCTGAATCCGTACTGGGCCTCTGCTGGGATTTCCTCTGTTCTGCCCTTGATCCTTTGCAGGATAATGGAGAAGGAGATCTTGCTGCTGTGTAACAACAGGCTAATGCCTTTGTAATCTGAATAGTTCCGTTTGTCCTTCTTCTTGTATATGGGAATTGTGACTGAGTGCTTCCATTCTGTGGAATCACTTCGTGTTCCCATATCTCTCTGAAGAGTCTGAGAAGCTCCTTGGCCCCTGAGCCTATAGTATCTCCAGCTCCTCCACTGTGATGTCATCCTTGCCTGGGGTCTTCTTACATTTTTCTGTCTTGATAGCTTCCTCTATCTCACTCCTGGCCATATTTAATATTTCCTCATTGCCTCTGGCATTTGAGTGGCTGCTGAAGTGTTTCTCGTTGTCATCTATGCTGACAGCATTAGGGACATTGTATAAGGTGTCAAAGTATTGTCTCCATCTTTGCTTTACTTCTCCTGGTTCTGTTAATAAATAATCTTGCTCATCTTTCATCACCTGAATCTGCAGAACATATCTGGCAGTTATCCATCTGATAGCTTCATAGATAAGATGTGTTTTATCATGGAGTCTAGCCTCTTTGACCTCTTTGCATACACCTGTACATACAGCTCTCTATCCTCCACTCTCCTTTTGACCTTTTGTCACAGATAGTTGTGGTGTTTTGCTGCCTGCAGATTGCCTCTTCCTTTGCTCTTTAGCTTCCTTCTTTTTTCTGCCAGGTTGATCGTCTCCGCAGTAAGCCATTCTACTGGTGTTGCCCTTTTTGCATAACCAGTTGTCTCCTTTGAAGCCTCCTATATGGCTTTCGATTTTCTGTCATTCGTTCTCTATATTTGTAAAAAGTTGTTAACGAGTTTCCTCATCTGTTTTTCAGCCGTTCTCCTGTACTCTCTCCGTACAGTTGGGCTCATCAGTTGTTTATGATCGATCTTCCGGTTCGTCTTGCCTGGCATGCCTTTCCTAAATTTCAGATAAATGTTGGCCATAACAAGTTGGTGATCTGACCCTAAGTCAGCACTAGGAAATGACCAGCTGTTTTGGATGCTAGATAAACACTTCCTGCTGACCAGAGTGTAGTCAGTTTGGCTGTGTGTGCATTTGTCAGGGAATTCCCATGTCCAACATCTTGATGGTCTTGCCTGCTTGAAGTTTGTGTTGGATACCTACAAATCATTTGTATAGCAGAGATCAAGCAGCCACTCCCCTCTATTGTTCCTTTGTCTGAATCCATATGTTCCCACGACACTACAGTCCATTCTTTCTCCGGATCCTACTCCTGCATTGAAGTCACCCAGAACGATTAGTATGCCATTCTTACGCGCCCTGCTGACCTCATTCTGTAGATCTGTGTAGAAACTGTTGGTGCTGTCCTCTTCTGCTTCTGTTGGTGTGTAAACCTGTACTGGCAACTAACTGTATTGCACCATCTTGAAATAAAGCCAGGGATGGGGGGTTAAAGACAAAGAGTTTTTAAAAAGGAACCCGTTGTGACTATGTAGGAAAAAACAAATGAGAAAATGTTGCTGGTCGGGGTTGGAGCAAGATAGCTGAGTGGGAGCCGAGGGAAAGAGAATGTGGGGCTCAGAAAGGATTTCATTCTGTAGTTCATTGCTCAATTTTTAGTTAGAGTTTTTGTTACTGCTCATGATCGAACCCCTGCGAGCAAGGACTCTACCACTGAGTTGTCCCCCTAGTCCTTCACTGCCATGCACATACATAATACAGTGTGAATGTGTTTGTGTGTACACGTGTGCGTGCGTGCATGTGCGGTGAGCACATAGAGACCAGAGAGCAGCCTTGTGGAACTGGTTCTCTCTTTCCTACCTTTTTATGAGTTCTGGGGTCCGAACACAGGCTTCTTGACTCACTGAGCCACGTATCCTGCCAGGCCTGCACTACTTCCTTTTTTCTTTTCTTTTCTTGATTTGTTTTTCAAGACATAGTTTCTCTGTGTATCCCTGGATGTCCTGGAACTAGCTCTGTAGACCAAGCTGGCCATGAACTCACAGAGATTCGCCTGCCTCTGCTTCCCAAGTGCTGGGTTTAAAGGCGTGCCCACTACCGCCCGGCTTCTGGACTATATTCAAAGCAATGTTATAAACTGAAAATTTATAACATTTTAATTTATTTATTTAATTTATTATTTAATTTATAACATATAGCAGTCTCAGTGGGGAAGCAAAATCCCAAACTGGGGGCTGGAGAGATGGCTTGGTGGTTAAGAGCACTGGCTGCTCTTCCAAAGGTCATGAGTTCAATTCCCAGCAACCACATGGTGGCTCACAACCATCTGTAAAGAGATCTGGCGCCCTCTTCTAGTGTGTGGGCATACATGGAAGCTGAATGTTGTATACACAATAAATAAATAAACCTTTAAAAAAAAAATCCCAAACTGGTAGGCAGAAAGCAGCATGTAGAGATAAGCATGTTACTGATTGCTCATGGCGACAAAAGGAACTAGGCTCAGATAAACCTCAGGAGGTAGACCTAGACTGGATCTCTCTGTTCCCTTATGCTCTCAGTTTCTGGGACTTTGCCTCCTCTGGATCACACCGATGGTGCCTGTCATTTCACCGTCTCCAGCAAGCTATAAACACCCATCCTGACCCGGCAACATGGGGAGGGGCGTGAACAAAATAAGTCACAGTGAGAATACAGACAGCGTTCTCAGGACAGGGGTGGGAGGCGAGGCTGGGGGACTGGGTCGGAGGAAGGCGTTCTGAGAGCCAGGGGGTGGCTGAGAACTGGCAGTGAGCACTGGGGAAAGGTGGGGGCTCTATTTCAAGTGAGAGCACACAGGAAATGCTTGGGAAGCAGCATTCATTCCCCTTCCTGCGAGCCAGATCAGCTCAGACAGTGGAAGATCAGTTGAATTGAACTGTAATAAAGAACGACCGTGAGGTTGGGTTTTTAGCTGACTTCATACAACAAGGATTATAAAACAATAAAACCTGGAGATCCTGGAGAAGTCCTGGACTTCTGCTGTGAAGGATCCTTTTCTTTCTTTTGTTTTATTTGTGCTGTCTGTCCTTTGTTTCCCGCCACCCTCACTGGCTCCCAGCCAAGCCTCTACTTGGAGCCGAGCCATCAGGCCCTGTGGGCAGGAGGCACCCTGCCTGTGATAAGCCTATAGCTGCTAGGTGAGGCACTGTGCAGGCGCTGGAAGTGTGCAAGGAGCTGGAGTTCATGGTGGGGGACAGGTATGCTCCCCAGGTAGGACCTAGAGCAAAGACACTGACTACTGGATTATTTATTTATTTATTTATTTATTTATTCCCTCTTTGGTAGGTAACAGGGAAAGGGAGTTTGCAGATGGCGGGGCAGAAACACCTGAAGGTTAAAGAGAAAGGTGAGTGAGGGCACATGCTTCTGGGAGGGAGATGTGGGACAGTCCTGGAGAAGAGCTCCCGTAAGCAAAGGCAGCTGGAGGAGAGACTAGCAAGAAAGGAGGGACAGCGTGGACCCTGAAGCGTCCCCAGACACTGCAGAAGAGCGTGGATGGGTGGGTGGCTGTGCAGCCTTGCTCCTCTGCCCCTCTTCCTCTTCAGGACCAAAAGGCTCCTTCTCCCTCTCGCTAACCTTCACCTCCAGAATGGCCCCTTCCCCTTCTCTCGTCATCTACACGATATTCCCCAGTGGAGGTGTCATAGCCGACAAAATTCAGTTCTCCATGGAGATGTGCTTCGACAATCAGGTAAGGCAGCCGTGAGAACAGTCATGAAAACGAGCTGGGTGAAGAGAAAGCTCTCTTCTCGTGTCTGATAGAGTGGGAGACCAATCGGGTTCAGCGCAATCTGAAGAGACTATGGAAGAGGTTGTAACACTGTGTTTGTATCTTTAGTGGTTTAGATCTATGCTGAAATCGGTCTCTCCCCACACTGGTCCCCCAGTTTCCTTGCCTCCTCCTGCTTCCCCTCCTCCTCTTCTTCTCACCTCCTGAAGTCACCCGGGGTGGGTAAGGTGAGTTCAGGGACAGGAGCAGTCTAAACTATAGGCAGGCTGCCCCAGTAGGCGTGTTCTGCACCTCTGGTCCATACATTCTCTCCCTTCCTTTTCCCTTCTCCCTCCCTTTCTCCTCCTTCCCTTCTCTTCTCTTTATTTTTGAGACAAGGGTCTTGTTATGTAGCCCAGGCTGGCCTCCCTCCTGCCTCTGTCTCCCAAGAAGTGCTAGGATTAGAAAAGCCCATGTCACCACAGCTGGCCATATGTCCTCCTGCCCCCAATTTTTCTCTAAACTTTATCAGTTTCTCCACTTTCCCCATCTCTGTTCTAACATTCTAGTGTCAAAGAAATATATGTTATAAATATTCTAACAGTGGGGCTGAAGAGATGGCTCAGCCGTTAAGAGCACTGGCTGTTCTTCCAGAGGACCCAGGTTCAATTCCCAGCACCCACAATGGCAGTTCACAACTGTCTGTAATTCCAGTTCCAGGGGATCTGACACCTTCACACCAAAGCACATAAAATAAGTTAAATAAATTATAAAAAAGTAAAAAGTGATCTAACAGTGATGGAATAGGTTAGATCCCAGGCAGAGGCCTGCTATCTGATCATCCGAGTCCAATTGCTTCCCCCACTGTCCGGGCTGATCCACTGCATACGTTTCTCTTCCCCAGGTCTCCATTGGCTTCTCGCCTTCCCAGCAGCTCCCAGGAACAAAGGTGGAGTTGCGGCTGCAGGCAGTGCCTGGGTCCCTGTGTGCGGTCCGGGCTGTGGATGAGAGTGTTCTACTCCTCAGGCCAGAGAGAGAGCTGACCAACAGCTCTGTGAGTGGGTGGTCTGGGGACTGGGCTGGGGTGGTCTGGGACTGGGCTGGGGTGGTCTGGGACTGGGCTGAGGTGGTCTGGGGACTGGGCTGGGGTGGTCTGGGGACTGGGCTGAGGTGGTCTGGGGCAAAGGAGATGGTGGAGACAATGGTTTAGCTGCATTTGAACACGGCAGTGGGCAGGGGTCCTGGGGAAGTAACACCCCAAGGAAAGGTGCTAGAAAAGCTGCCATTTGAAAGTAGACCCTGTGTGGCGGCACACACCTGTAAAGGCAGCACTAGAGAGGGTGAGGCTGCCAGTTCATAGCCAGCCTGGGCTATATAGTGAAGCCAGGAAGGAAGGAAGGAAGGAAGGACAGGAGGAAGGAGGAAGGACGGAAGGACAGGAGGAAGCAAGGAAAAATAAAGATATTTGAAGGACATACTAATATAGAAGCTGAGACGGAAGAAGGGTGAATCAGAAGGCATGAGGCCCCAGGAAAGTGCCATGAAGGTTACGGCAGAACAAGTAGAAGAATCTGTACAAGTGAAGCGAGACAGCATGAGCCCTGGGGCAGAACGGGCGTGGCTCCCACCTGCTGTACTGAGTTGGTCTTGTTCTCCCACCCCATCACAGGTCTACGGGATGTTTCCATCCTGGTACAATTTTTACCCCTACCAAGTAGCTGAATATGACGAGTGCCCGGCACACAGCCCATGGGACTTCCCTCGACCCCTCTCCGATCCCGCACCCAGAGAGGGACTGAGGAGTCATTCAATCATCTGGAGACCCTGGCTCTCTGAAGGCGTGGACCTGTTCAGCTTCTTTCGGGTAGATGCCCCGACACTTCTGCTCTTAGGAAAACCATGGTTGTGGGAACAGGGGACAGGAACGCCACATCTAAGAAAGCAGAGCGGCTCGCGTGGGCACTGGCGGGAAGGAATGCGGGAGAAGCTCTGACGTGTGGGATAGTCTCTCTAGGCTCTTCTGCCTGGAAAACTTGTCTGGCGAAGGAACCGCTGTGTGAGGCTGTTCTAGAACTCTCTCCACGGCCCTCACAGGTGACACTTGAGAAGGGACAGTGGGGGAGGTAACCCAGAGGTCTGTATTGTCACATAAAACAGTTGATAGGTGTTTTAAGAGCAGGGCTTGGGACGCATGTGAGCCAAGTCCAACCAGGAGATGTCCGAGGTCATGTCTCCACGACTTCTTCTTCTGTGTGTTCTTCCTAATGCTTGCCTTTCTGTAGCACTGGTATTTTTGTAGGACTGATTAATCCGGTATGGTCTTGGCCCTCAGAAGTCAAATACTGAGGACACAGTGACATTTGGGAGAAGCATAAACATCTTTATTTTTAATGAACTTAAGATCGAGCTAGTTAGGTCCTTTTAGTCACATTGAAGTCTCACAAATTGTTATCTTCCTTTCTTTGTGGTTTGGGGGGATGGGACTCAAGGCCACTCGTGTTTTCTGCCACTGAGCTGCACACCCAGACCACAAGTGACCTACTGAGTCCAGTCTCCATGGCCGAACGCTGGGTGATAGCCGTTAGTCTCACCATTAACAACAAAAACATATTTGGATTCGAACCTTTGAGGATTGATCTCCTTGACTGTAGGTCAGGCCGTAGGCTAACGACACCTTCACAACCGTTATTTGTTGGTCTCTTTGGTGCTTGTCAGGACATGGGCTTGAAAATTCTATCAAATGCCAAAATCAAGAAGCCAGTAGACTGCAGCCGCCACCGTCCACTCTACAGCTCCACTGCCATGGAGGGAGGTAAGCTGCTGGCCTAGGGCTCGGAACTCTGAAAACCACTTCTGTCACCTCAGATTGGTCCTGGGTCATAGATGCAGGACGGTTTCAGAGAGTCTTTCCAGGAAGAATCTTTGAAGCCTGGGTCCCTTATCTGTCCAGTCTCTGGTCTCAGCTCTCGGTACATACTTCCCCAGTGACCTTTCTACCTCTCCTCTTCTTGGCGGTCTTTTGCTTTGTATGAGTTCTCTAGTTTGATTATGAATTTCTTACTAGCAATCTCATGAGTCTTTCGTTTTCCAAATTTGTCTTCTAAACCTTGTCAGCAGGTGGCGGTGTTGCCCGGGGGACTGGGTTCGCATCACCTTCGCCTTCACCGCAAACAGAGGGTTCTCCGGTCCGCCAGTACTTCCCAGAGACCTGGCTGTGGGAACTGTTTCCGGTCGGGTAAGGGATGCCAGAGACCACAGAAAACTCAGAATCGTCATTTCAAAAATCTCAGTGTCAGGAACTCCTCCCCCAGGGTCCCCAAACAAGCACTCAGAACAGACTCATATCTCACACCCACGTCTTGCAGACAGCATGCTCGCCCCAAATGCACACTGATGCTTAGACTACGTGCCGGTTTTGGCAAGCCACAAGCCACAGAACCATGCCGCCCCTTCTCCCTCCCGTATATGCACACCTCCCTCACCTGGGGGACTCACACCCAGTGCAGGCGGCTCTCCTTTTCCGTTTGCAGACCAGTTCTCTCAAATGCGCTCAGCTCCCGCGCCTCACTCGGGTTCTTGTGTTCCCAGGAACTCAGGCAACAAGGTGGTCCAGGTCACAGTTCCTGATACCATCACCGAGTGGAAGGCTATGACATTCTGCACCTCCCAGTCCAGAGGCTTTGGCCTCTCCCCTACTGTTGGGCTGACCGCTTTCCAGCCGTTCTTTGTTGACCTGATGCTGCCTTACTCAGTCGTTCGTGGGGAATCCTTCCGTCTTACAGCCACGGTCTTCAACTATCTCAAGGACTGCATCAGGGTGAGAGCGGGGCTGCCGGAAGCAGTACGGCCCTGTAGGCCCACCATGATAGGAAGCATGCCGGACTTCCCTGGGCGATGCCTTGTGGCTGTCACAAGCCCTGAGTCCCTAAGTCACTACCCCTTCGCCTCCCACCCCCCTTCTTTTCTTCCTTCATACTGTGGGTGGAACACATGGCTTCAAGCACCCTGGCCAAATGTCTGACCACTGAGCTACATGCCAGAACTCTTTTGTTTATTTATTTATATGTTTATTCTTTGACAATTCCATACATGACTTTATTTTGGCCATTCCCACCTCCCACTATCCTCTCTCACCCTATCCCAACCTCCCAGCCTGCTTTTATTTTGAAATAGAGGCTCTCAAAGTTGCTTCCCTTGGCCTTGAACTCACTCTGTAGCCTAACCGGGACGTGGACTTTAGCTTCCTGCCTCGCTTTCCAAGGCGTTAGGGTTTCCAGGCCTGCACTCTCAAGCTCCACTCTCGTGCCTTTTCTTTCTTAATCGTTCAGATTCAGACTCACCTGGCCCCGTCAGACGAGTACCAGGTGGAGTCCAGGGCAGCTGGTCAGGCCTCCAGCTGCCTGTGTGCCGACGAAGCCAAGACCTTCCACTGGGATATCACGGCTGTCAGGCTGGGTAAGAGAGGATTAACTGGCTGGGGAGCCGACAGGGCCCTAGCCCTCTGTGTTTCCCTGCCACGTTCGCTTGTTTCTGCTTTCCTCCTGTTCTTTGCCTCCACCTGACGAGCAAACAGATGAGCCCAATCAAGACTATTCCCAGTGTGAAAGGAGAGCTTTTGGTATTGACAACAGGACAAGGACCTATTGTGGGACAAACACGGTTTCGACTACTTTAATATACACACCCATTTTAAAAAAAAATAATTATGTGTATGTGCCAGAGTATACCATGTGCCGTGTGCATATAGGAGCCTGGGGAGGTCAGATGAAGACATCACATCCCTGGAACTGGTGTTATACATGGTTGAGAGTCACCATGTGGGTGTTGGGAACTGAACCTGGGTCCTCTACAATAGCAGCTGGAGATTTTAACCACTGAGCCATCCTTCCAGCCCCTGTACTAACTCATTCGATCTTTATACCAACCCACTGGCTGTCTCTCATGGAGTAAATCCCTGCAATCAAAAGATGGCCTTTTGACTTAATGGTTATAAACTTTTGGAAAATTTAGTGGGTTGGAAGAACAAATGTTTACTTGTTTATACACTGTCACATATATTCTGGGCTGGCTTCAGACTCACTATGTAGCTGAAGATGGTCTTGAACTTTGGATCCACACCTTGAGCTCCTGAGTGCTAGGTTTATAGGCATACGTGACCACACCTGGTTTACGTGGCACTAAGGTGTGTCATGAAGCAGTCAAGCTTCAAACCACGGCTGTGGGCTCACCTGAAGACTTGAGAGAAACCCGCTTACTTCAGAGGCCCCGTTTCTAGCAGGTTCATGGACCGAATGCCACGTTCTTAGCTTCAGCTGTGAGCTGCAGCCCCCATTCCACGTCTCACAGGGGTCTTCTCTGGGCTGCTCACCACAAAGCCGCTGTTCTCCGGAGCCCATGGCTGGCAAGTCTGCGCACCAGAGAGAACCTGCGGCCTTTGTGTGACAATCAGAAGGGCTAACCCATTACTTCTGCTCTATCTCATCACTAAAAATAAGTCACTTGGGGACCAGCCTCAATGGCAGAGTGATGGCCTAGTATATGTCACAAAGCCCCCAGTTCCACCCTCAGCACCAAAACTACACACACACACACACACACACACACACCCCCAACCAACCAACCAAACAACAAAAAGCCACCCTACCTTACTCAAAGGAATCACTCAATCCAGCCCACACCCCAGAAGAGGTAGCCATCAAACTGCAGGACTCCCGCACCTTTAGAAGTCTCCTTCCACACTGCCTCCCCATCCCTGGCATCACCTGGGAATACCTGAGAAGTGCAGAATCCAGGCTGCACCCCAGGCCTCTGAGTTAGAGCTTGCCCCGTGACAAGGTCTCAAGTGATGGTTGGGCCACAGCAGTTTGAGAGTCTCAAGGGGGAGAGGCCTCGCTGGTCCCTCTGGTTGTTATGCTGACTCTCCCCTTCCTTGACCTCCCCTCAGGTCATGTCAACTTCACCATCAGTACAGAGATCGTAGACAGCAGTGAACTCTGTGGGGGCCGGAAGGCGGTTGTCCCTAACAGAGGCCGGAGCGACACTCTCATCAAGGCAGTCCTTGTCAAGGTGAGGTCTTTCAGGATGGCTATCAGAGGCGGAGGCAGCAACCATCTAGGATGCTCAGTGTCCCACCCTGCCAGTCAGATTCATAGCCCTCACACTCTCCCTCCAGTCTGGAAGTTTCTGTGTTCTCCTCCATTGGCCCTTCCATCTTAGCTATTTGCCTGACACACGTGGCCTATGGAAGCGCTCAGTGTGATGCCAGGCTCAGTGCAAATACTCAGATGAGCATTAGCTTCCCTGATTAGAATTCATGATCTCATCAGTTGCTTTTCTAACCCATGACAAACCCCATTGTTAGCCTTGCTTCTTAAAAACTTTCCTTAAGGTTCCTCTAACCATAGGCTGTGTTTGGAAAGGGTCCGTTCTCTTACATTCTGAGGGAAGTGTGGGAGCTTGAGGAAGAGCCTCCTCTCCATCCTCCCTGCTTCATCTGATGCTTACTCCATTGTACCGTGCAGCCTGAAGGCGTCCTTGTGGAGAAGACTCACAGCTCATTGCTGTGTCCGAAAGGTGGGTAGACCCAAGAGGGTGGCTGGGCTGATGTCCTTAGGGCAATAAGTGATTCTCATACACAAAAGGAGTTGCTGGATGTGGTGGCACAGCCTACAATCCCAGTCGAGTGCAGAGGCAGGAAGATCGCCACGAGTTGAGGTCAACTTGGTCTAAACTGGGAGTTCTGGGCTAGTAAGGGTCATATAGGGAGAGACCTTGTTACCAAAACAAAACAACCAAACAAACAAACAAGCAAAGCAGAGGCATGTGCAGGACTGTTACCCTTGCTGGGATCAAGGAACTGAAGGGCAGGATTTGAAGAAAAGGAAAGGAAAGGAAAGGAAAGGAAAGGAAAGGAAAGGAAAGGAAAGGAAAGGAAAGGAAAGGAAAGGAAATTCTAAGAAGTATGTGTATGGCTCCTTGAAATTTATTTTTAGCAAAAACCACTGTGAAACATCTTAAACACCTCTACGCAGCACCCATAGGATGTGCTGGAGAGTACAGGGCATAGGAAACCCTAGATCACAGAACTCGCTTCAGAATCCCATGATTTCTACCACCCACATCACCTTTTCTCTGTGGTCACAGGAGAGGTGGTTTCGGACTCTGTCGCCCTGGAGCTCCCTGGGGACGTGGTTCCTGACTCTACCAAGGCTTACGTTACTGTTCTGGGTAAGCGGGGTGCTTGGACAAGGTGGGCTAGAGTGTAGGCAGCGTGGGGATCTGAAGCACCCCCAGTCTGAAGGAGGGGAAGAAGAGAAGCGAAGCCTGTTTAAGAGCAATGCTCCAGATGGGATTACAAATCTAGTTTCAAATGAAGGCGTTGTTTGGGGCTGGAGGTTAAGAGCACATTCTGCTCTTCCAGGACCAAACAACCATGTCAGTTGACTGAAACTTGCTTGTAACTGTACTTCTAGGGGATCTAGCACACTCTTCCGGCCTTTGAAAATACTTACACACACACACACACACACACACACATTCACACACAGAGACACATACAATAAAAACATATATCATTTTTTAAAAATGAAGAAATCGAAGCAGGATACAAATAAAATCTTTTAAACTACTAAGTCACTGGGGCAGGAGGAAGCTTGCTGTTACAGATGCTGGATATGTGTTTGGGTTTAAGGTATCTATAACCCGGGTAGAGAAAAGATAAAATGTTTGCTACAGCCATTTATCAAAAAAGCATCTGTGTTCAGCTCAGAAGGTAGCAGCCGTGTTTGCACAAACTGCGCAGCACACTTCACTCCTTTGGGAGAGCAGTGGAAATGAGACGTGGAGTTTGATGCATTCATCTGGCCCCTGAGCCCCTATGTGACCTGGACACGGTCACAGATAACCCCAGCCTTCATTCCCCTCTGTCAAACAGTGACAGTGACCACCCCTCAGCACTGACATAGAACTAAGATATGTGATGTAGAGCTGTCACTCCTGGGAGGAGCCGGGGACTGGCCAGTCCTTTCTTTAGTCTCTCACCTCTACTAAGATTCCTTCCAGGTCACTACTG
Source organism: Alexandromys fortis (assembly GCF_014885135.2). NCBI lineage: Eukaryota > Metazoa > Chordata > Mammalia > Rodentia > Cricetidae > Alexandromys > Alexandromys fortis. Next base: position 2,700,973 of record NW_026068027.1, read on the forward strand.
TGACCTACCAGTAACTCAGCTACTACATTCATTTCCTCCAGTGGATCAGCCCATGAAATTTGTCTCCACCCTGAGAACATGGATCATTTCTTTTCCCTTTCTGTCTCGAACAAATTCCTTTAATACAGTCTGATGTCGAGTGCATATTTATAGATTTGAATTGAATCTAATGTGTAAAACACAAGTGAGTCATAGTATCCTGCTAGTTGGCTTATGGGGTGTGTGCTATGTCAGTAGGCGTAACTTGGAGAAAGTATCTGTGTTGTGTTTGTCAGGGAGAAATGCGCCCTTTGGGAGTAAATCTAGGTGCAGTTGAGGAGCTTAGGTATTAAGGCTAAGTATGGCAAGTTTGGTATGCCACACGCAACATCTCTGGCAACATGTAAAACCCCTGTACTCCCTTAGACGGCCTGTGTGCTTTCCTGAACTGCTGCCTTATTATGCCCAGTATTAGAGAACTGTGTTAGACTTGTTGGCTTGTAAGAAATGTGACTGTTTTCTAATGCTGTCCTCTTGACTGTGAACCCCAATGCTGTCCTTGTGACTGTGAACCCCAATGCTGTCCTCGTGACTGTGAACCTCTCATGCTGTCCTTGTGACTGTGAACCACCTTGGTTTCCTTGTCTTGTTTTATGTGTATGGTGTTTTTCTGTATGGATGTATGTCTGTTGTCTGGTACCCCGGAGGTCAGAAAGAGGGCATCAGATCCCCTGGAACTGGAGTCACAGATGCTTGTGAGCTATTATATAGGTTCTGGGAACCCAACCCAGGTCCTCTGCAAGAGTAGTGTTCTTAACTGCTGAGCCTTCTTTCCAGTCCCTAACTGTGAGCTCTTAAAAAGGTAGAAAATATGGTAAACTTGCAGTTTCTCCCTGGGACACACAGCAAGTTCTATTATGTGTTTGAAAAAAAAAAATCACAAGTCTTATAAATTCCTTCTGGCCAGGTGGTGCTAGCACATGCCTATAATCCCAGCACTCAGGAGGCAGAGACAGACTGAGTTTGAGGCCAGCCTGGTCTACAGAGGGAGTTCCAGGACAGCCGGGGCTACACAGAGAAACTGTCTTGAAAAAACAAACGAAACTTCCTCCTTTCCTTTTTAATCCATATCCTTTATTTCTCTACCTGAATTGCAGGAGACGTCATGGGCACAGCACTCCAACACCTGGACGGCCTGGTGCAGATGCCCAGCGGCTGTGGCGAACAGAACATGGTCATTTTCGCTCCCATCATCTATGTCTTGCAGTACCTGGAGAAGACAGGGCTGCTGACTGAGGACATCAGGTCTCGGGCAGTTGGCTTCCTGGATGTAGGTAAGTTAGACCTTGCTTCCTTGGACACCCTTCTGGAAGGCTTACAAAAGGTCGATAAGCTAGCTATGGAGAAGTTTAGTCTCCAAAGTGCCCGCATCCTTGCAAATCTTGACGATGTGAGCTGAAGTTGCCACGACATCTGAAAACACATTGTTTCCTCAGGGTACCAGAAGGAGCTGATGTATAAGCACAGCAACGGCTCGTATAGCGCCTTTGGGGAACAGGACGGAAATGGCAATACATGGTAACATTGCCTGCTTCCCGACAGGTTCCATACTCCAGAACCCAACTCTTGACTACCCCCTCTCCTCCCTCTCTCTCCCTGCAATCCCTTCCTCTTGTTCTTAGTCTCTGTCCTTCGATAGTGCTTAGTTTTGCTCATACCTGGTCAAGTCCCTTACTCTTTTCCCCAGGCCTCAGTGAACCCTTTTCTAGATTTCCAAGGCACTGTGTCTTCGCCCCCTTCTAGAACCAGAACAAACTGGAATTGTGTGCCATCATCTGGAGTGGTTTTTTTTTTCTTCCCTCGTGTAGGTTGACTGCCTTTGTCACAAAATGTTTTGGCCAAGCCCAGAAATTCATCTTCATTGATGACAAGAACATCCAGGATGCCCTCAAATGGATGGCAGGAAACCAGTTGGCCAGTGGCTGCTATGACAACGTGGGAAAGCTCCTGCACACAGCTATGAAGGTAGGCGTGGCCAAGGGGCCTGCATCCCCCGCTGTGTCTGGGAGTACCATTTTAGGTCTAGCCCTGCTGTGGGTGGTCCTGATCAGGTGCCTTCCAGTCTGGTCTTCAGTCCTAAGGTCTAGAGAATGAGAGGTCTTCAGCATCCTAGGGTCCAGACTGAGGGCATCAGCATCAGCTGGGAATTCGTCTGAAATGTAAATCTTGGCTCCCACCTAAGATACTGGGAGTGAGAGCCTGTGATGATCTCATTAGAAGCTGAAGTTCCATACACTGGACCAGGCAGTCTCTGGGTCTCTTGCTATTGCCTCAGGCCAGAAGCCAAGTCTTTACCCAGTGTCTTGTTTACTCTGTACCGGGTACTGTTCTCAGTACTTGTTTGATTCTGCATGTTTATAACATATCAGTGAGCTAAGTACCCGTGTGCTGCTATTCACCTCATTTACAGATAAAACAAAGGCCCAGAGATGCAGTAAACTCCGCATGCTGTAAACCAGCCCCTAAAGGCACTGGCCAGACCCTGACCCCGCCCCCAGCCCTTGTTGCCTCTACTCCTTCTCTGTTTGCGACTTTTCCTGTTGCTCTGATACAATACCCAACAAAAATTGTGTAAGGAAGGAAGGGTTTAACTTGGTGCATGGTTTGATGGAAGAAGCTGAGGGAAGTCATGGCATGCGAGCTTGAGGAGGCTGTAGGTCACATTGTATCTGCAATCAGGAAGCCGAGAGACATGCTCGCTTGTGCTCAGTTCATTTCCTTTTTTGTTTGCAGTCCAGGACCCCAACCCATGGACTGGCTACACTCCAGTGCTCTTCCCACTTTAATTAACCTACCTAATCCCTCACGGGCATGCCTAGAGGCTTATCTCCCAGGCGACTGTGTATCTCCTCAAACTGGCAGCTTAACCCTCACGCTCCCCAACACAGGGCAAGGTGCAGGGTATGTGGAAAAGCTTGCGTATTTCACAGCACACCCAACGAGACAGACACGTACTGACTTTCCTAGGGGAATGGTTCCCGTTGCTATTCTAAGACCTGGACCAGTAATCCCACACAGAAATCACATCCTCATGCCGATCGTATCAGCCCCACCTTCCTCCTCTGTTACACACTCTGTGGCTGTCTGCTTTCTGCCGCTGTGGGAACTTAGACGAGGAGAAAACGTTTTGTTTCAGCTCACGGTTGCAGAGGTTTGAGTCCACAGTTGCTTGGCCCCATCACTTCAGACCGGAGTGGAGGAGGGAGTTCTCTGAGACAGTGGCTTAATGGAAAACAGGAAGCAGAGGCACCGACAGGAAGGGAAGGGCCCTGTTGTCCTCTTCTAGGGCACACTTACAAGAACCTAACTGCCTCCTACAGCCCACCCCCTAAAAGTCCCGCCACCTCCCTATAGCACCACAGGCTGGGGACCAGGCCTTCAACACATGAGCCTTTATTCTGGGGTGCTGTTGGCGCGTGCCTCAAGACACACAACAGGAGCTGACCAGAACAAGATCCCAGGGTTTTGTTTTGTTTTGCTTAAATCCTTCTTTCTTACCAGAGCCAAACAGCCCGTTAAGAAACTCATCATAGTGGTTTGGCATGAAAGCACCCGTTAAACTCCGTGACTGTGACTTCCAGACTTAGATTGTTTTAGCTGTGTACCCGCGGACAAGCCATTTCATGTTTTTAAGTACTTATTTTCTTATTTATGGAATAAGGATAATTTAGATGCTGTAGTTTCTCAAATTTCCGAAGCTCTTTCTAGGAACAGTGTTGTGCAGGGAGGCTATACTTAATCTTCCCTGGTTAAAGGGCTGGGCTTGTGTTCCTGGTGGTGGTGGTGGTGGGGGGTGTTTCCTGTGAGAAACTTATTCCTCCACCTCTAACCTCTAATCTATCTCCTGTTAGATCTTCCTAGTGCCCACCTAGCTGGCACTCTCAGGCTGTCTCCTCCTGTGGCTTCTATTGAAGCCTTGCCTACCTCACTGTGTGTCCTGGGCAGGCAGAGCTGCAGAAAGTGCCAGTGGAGATGATTTCTTCCCACAGCCTGCACACTGTTCTCTGAGGTGTGGGCCGCAGCTCTGATCCCCCGCCTCCCTGCTTCCTCCTAGGGTGGTGTTGACGATGAGGTTTCCCTGACTGCGTATATCACAGCTGCACTGCTGGAGATGGGAAAGACCGGCAATGTGAGCTCTCTAAATCCTTGTCTTTGCCCCTGTTCACCTTGTCATTATATTTTATATATGTGTGTGTGTGTGTGTGTGTGTGTGTGTGTGTATTAGAAGACAACTTGTAGGAGATGGTTGCCTGCTTCTACTACATGGGCTCTGGATATTCAGGTCATCAGGCTTGGTGGCAAGCGACTTTATCCACTGAACTCGTGGTCCACCATTCACTCTGTTAAAGTCAAAGATCCAATGACACCCTTATTGGCTCCCGTCTTATGAGAAATGCCTTATGAACTCAATTGTTCCTCTTGACCTTTTAGGACCCAATGGTGAGACAAGGTCTGCAGTGTCTCAGGAAGTCTGTCGCCTCCACCCGCAGCCTCTACACCCAGGCCCTGTTAGCTTATACCTTCTCTCTGGCTGGAGAAGTGGAAACCAGAAGTGCCCTTCTTCACAAGTTAGAGCAGCAGGCCACTGTCTCAGGTGTGTGGGTCATGCTAGGCATTCTTTGGAATTGTTAAGGTGTGCTGTGGGTCAACCATCACTTTCTGTGCCGTCCTCTGCCTTGTCTGTGCTCACACTCAGGGGTTCTTTTGGTAGAAGCTGAGTCATAAGGTCATTATTGGGAGTTTTGAGAGAAAGTCCCTTTAAGTCCCCAAAGACATCACTGTATATTCAGAACATGGGAATGTATTTGCTGAAGTTGGCCAGATTCATTGGTGTCATAGAACCATTTTGGAGATGTTTGGTCTAAGGTCAATTTGGATATATTTAGAAAATATTTGAAGTTATGACAGAGTCATAAGTGAAAACATCAGTACATTTTCTTCTTCTATATGTGTAGAATTACATTTCCAGACAGAAATTTAATTTCAGCTTCTGTCTATATGGACACCAGCACGACACTGTCCTCTCATGTGAGCTCAGGGTAGTTTTTTGTCTTATTCGTGACTCTTGATGAGAGTGGGCAGGACCCACCTGTTCCCCGTGAGATTGATTGATTGCATTTGTCTCTTTTGTGTTAGCTTGTATTGTAATTCACATGTTTTCTGTTTTGTTCTCTCTGTTAGATGACCTCCTTGAGCTAATCAGTATCTCAGCTTCTAAAGCAGTCTCCTTCCACTCTTTATATCCATGAATCGTCAAGGTTTATTTTTTCCCCATATTCTATCCAATTGCCCTATTGGTTTATTCTATTTGATGGTCCTCATTAGCATATTTTCTGCTGTGATTCCTTAGCATTCATATACATATCTTGCCATTTTTGTTTTCAAAATGGTTAGCCTTTGAATGAGGGAAGTAAATGATGAAAAATTACTGAAATCTTGTTCGGCAGCAACAAATACCCTAAGCACATAAAATTCTTATGAGAAGTTTTTTGAATTAGCACCAGATTACTTATTTGAATTAGCACCAGAACCTATAAACTAACAAGAATGGCCCTCATGTATTTCCACGGCAATAACATTTATAGAGCTTCTATCTTCACCTTAGGGAATTATGTGTGGTTGTGTGCACATATACACGCACGCATGCGCGCACGCACGCGCACACACAGGACATGTATTCAGGGCTAATTGAATCAGCTGATTCTGAGAGGTATTTTCTAACCCATGACTGATTCTTGGCCGACACTTCTCCACTTTCAGGTGTGATGTTTACTAAGTGAAAATGGGAACATCTGTCAGCTCTAGGCATACTTTTGCAGTGATGCTTTCTTCTCTATAGGTGATTCCGTTCACTGGAGCCAGAAACCTGCTGTTTCAGATGCCAGTCCTTGGTCTGAGCCTAAGGCAGTGAATGTAGAGCTCACAGCCTACGTACTGTTGGCCCAGCTCACCAAGGACAGCCTGACGCAAGAGGAGATAGCCAAGGCCACTAGCATAGTTGCTTGGTTAGCCAAGCAACGCAATGCATATGGGGGCTTCTCTTCCACTCAGGTGAGCAGCTGACTTCTCTGGCATGGTCGGGTAAACTGTGGAGATAGAGAAACATCTCCCTTGTCCTCTGGGTCCTTATAATCATAAAGAAATGGAGAAAAAGTATATGGAAACTATACGGAAGGGTTAATGAAATCACGTCATGTGAACATGTTTTAAGATAAACCTATCAGAACCTTCCACACAGACACTCTTTTGTTTTGTTTTGTTTTTTGGAGACAGGGTTTCTCTGTGTAACAGCCCTGGCTGTCCTGGAACTCATTCTGTAGACCAGGCTGACCTTGAACTCACAGAGATCCACCTGCCTCTGCCTCCTGAATGCTGGGATTAAAGGTGTGTGCCACCACTGCCCGGCCCACACAGGCACTCTTAAAACAGGAAAGAAAGTTTTTATTGCTGGCTGGCAGCTGTACTGGGAACTTGCCCAAATCCTGCCATTCTGAACCTTATAGTCCTCTGTCATTTATGTACACAAACCACATCCTGGTTGTCACACTTAGTAAGAAGCCAGAACTATAGAAACCAAAAGGCAAGGTCAGTATTTAGGGGCTTTCCTGGAACTAAGAACTAGGTCTTTGGTGGATTAGGTCTTTATTTCCATTTCAACATGTGTGTAGGGCCTACATGCTGGGTTTTAAGATCAGAATGGTCTCTAACATGGCGTCAGTTATGTTAAAGTTATGTTATGTTAAAGTCTGGAGGCCTATATCAATGTGAATGATACCAGATGCATTTGGTTTTTTCTTTGTAGAGAATTTTTATATGTGTGCTGGTTAGCTTTTGTCAACTTGATACAAGCTAAAGCCATCTAGAAAGAGGGATCCTCAACTGGGAAAATGCCTCCATCAGATTGACTTGTAGGCAAGTCTATGGTGCATTTGTTTGTTTAATGTTTGCTGTGGGAGGGCCCAGCCCACTGCAGGCAGTGCCACCACTGGGCAGGTGGTCCCATGTGATATAGAAGAGCAGCTTGAGACAGCCGATGGCACACATCTTTACTCCCAGCCTTCAGGATGCAAAGACAGGAAGATCTCTGAGTTTAAGGCCAGCCAGGGCTACAGAATGAGTTCTAGGACAGTCAGGACTACACAGAGCAAAACAAAAACAGAGAGAGAGAGAGAGAGAGAGAGAGAGAGAGAGAGAGAGAGAGAGAGAGAGAGAAGAGAGAGAGAGGAAAGAGATGCTCCTTGGCCTCTGCTTCAGTTCCTGCCTCCAGGTTTCTGCCCTGCTTGACTTCTTGCCTCAGTGATAGACTGCAATTTAGTCATATAAACCAAATAAATCCTTTCCTCCTCAAATTGCATTTGGTCATGGTGTTTATCACAGTGGGAGAAACCAAAGTAGGACAGCATGTAAATAGGAATAGGACATGCATAATTATGGCAAAATTTATTTGTTAACAAATTATAAAGCCTATTAGGAGATCTGTACATATAAAAATTGAGGGTTCATGGACATGTTCCCTTCTCCTATTGCAGGTATTGGAAAGTTAATAAGATACAGTCTGTACTCTAAATGTTTATACCATAGAAGGAAAGCTAGTCACATTTCATACAAAGGAAGGAGCACACATCTTTAGTCCTAGTACTGGAGAGGCAGAGGCAGAGGCAGAGGACTGATCTCTGAGTTCGAGGCCAGCCAGACCCTGTCTCAAAATATCATATAAATGAAGGAGGATCTGAAATCAAACACCATAAAGATGAAAACCTTATCAAATTTAATTGAAAGACTGTGTATGTGTGTGTGTGTATGTGTGTATGCATTCTTATCATCAACTTGAAGGCTAAGAGTGGTCTTCATGTGTGCAGGTGTGTGTGTGGTGTGTGTGTATGTGTGTGCCTATTAGAGCAAGCACACTACCATTGAGCTACATGCTCAGTCTAGACTTTAAAAAACAAAACCATTTTTCCAAGAAAGTGATTAAAAGAGAGGATCTAAGAGGATATATAAATTTTGGTAGGCAACGACTAAAAAGAAGAAGAAATGATGTGAACAGAGACACCAATCTATAAAAATGCAGATTGGCTACTGGGAGAACTGGTTTAGCTGGAGCCAATGGGACAGAGGTCAGCTGGAAACCAGAGAAGCTTGTGTTATGGAGGGGCTGGCATGGCAGGTTTCGAGTTGGGACGTAATTCTGAGAGGTTAACGGTGGCATGCTTTGATCTTTAAATGTTACTTCAGAAAGGTTAACCTGTTGTTTGATATGCGGGGTAATTCGGAGGAAAGAAATCCAGGTCTTGGGAGACCAGGAGACTGTTTCATTGAACTAGGAGAGAAGCAGAAGGAGATAAAGAAGAGAGGTGGAATTTGTGATAAATTTGAATGTATCAAAATTATCTTAGAGTTTAGGGTGTAGATCAGTGGTAGAGCACTTGCCTAGCATGGGCCGGGCCTTGGGTTCAATTTACAGTGCACTCATTATACATGCATACAAGTACACACATGCACATATGTGCACTGCACATGTATACAGATACACACATGCACACATGTGTACCACATATGCATACAAGTACATACATGCACATATGTGTACCGCACATGTATACAAGTACATACATGCACGTATGTGTACTGTACATGTATACAAGTACATGCATGCACGTATGTGTACTGCATATGCATACAAATACACACATGCACATATGTGTACTGCACATGCATACAAGTGCACACATGTACATATGTGCAGCTTCTCATAACAGGGTAGTTAGTCATTACTACATTGTTCTGAAATTTAATTAAATATTTAACATGTAAAAATTACTTGCCTTCATGGGAATTACAAATTGATTTATTAAAATTAGTGTCAGGATGGGTGGTGGCACACACCTTTATTCCCCGCACTTAGGAAGTAGAGGCAGGTGGATTTCTATGAGTTTGAGGCCAGCCTGGTCTAGAGAATGAGTTCCAGGACAGGCAGGGCTATGGTTTTTTTGTTTGTTTGTTTGTTTGTTTGTTTGTTTTGAGACAGAGTTTGTCTGGGTAGCCCTGACTGTGCTAAAACTCTCTCTGTAGACCAGGCTGGCCTTGAGCTCCCAGAGATCGGCCTGCCTCTGCCTCCTCGTCCTGGCATTAAAGGTGTGCGCCAACAACAAACCAATTTAATGTTTTTTTTTTTTTTAAATACTGTGCCTCATTTCAAGGAACTTTGCTTGTTGTTTTTCTTTTGGGGATTGAAAATGGTTTTTATGGGGGGCTGGAGAGATGGCTCAGTGGTTAAGAGCATTGCCTGCTCTTCCAAAGGTCCTGAGTTCAATTCCCGGCAACCACATGGTGGCTCACAACCATCTGTAAAGAGGTCTGGTGCCCTTTTCTGGCCTGCAGACATGCACACAGACAGAATATTGTATACATAATAAATAAATAAATGAATAAATAAATAAATAGAAAATGGTTTTTATGCCAGTCGGTGGTGGCACATGCCTTTAATCCCAGCATTCAGGAGGCAGAGACAGGTGGATCACTGTGAGTTTGAGGCCAGCCTGGTCTACAGAGCGAGTTCCAGGACTGGCTCCATAGAAACATAGGCTACAGAGAAATCCTGTCTTGAAAAACCAAAAAAGAAAGTTTTATTTATTTTCAACTTTTGCTGCTGGGGATTAAAGCCTGGGCCCTGTGCCTGCTAAGCACACAGTCTGCCAGCTGGCTATACCCCAACCCTTCATGGAAATTCTTGATCAGGAAAGACGTCTTCTTGCCTAGCCCTAAGTAATTATAATACATGTCAATATCTTGTCAAGAAGTGAGAGAAGGCTTTACAACCATCAGTGACATGTACCCGTCAGAATTGTTTCTCACGAAAATCCTTGGTGATTACGAAAGGCCTCTCTCTTTCATACACTCACTCACACACACACACACACACACTAACACACACAATCACACACATATACATATACACAATCACACACACACACCAACAACACAATCACACACATATACATATACACAATCACACACACACACACACACACACACACACACACACACACACACACCGAATCTTAGCCAGTGGGAAGGTCCTTCTGTTGAATTGCTTCAGTGTGGGGAAGCAGTAGGGATCCCATGGCTCCAGCTCACAGAGGGTAGACAGAGCTTTCCAGGGGACGATTGTCTGCAGCCTCCACAGGGCTGCCCTACCCTCCCTCTTCACAGGGCAGTAACGCAGTAACTACGCATGCTCTTTTGCTCTCTGCGGGGTATGGAAAGTGAGGCTCTTTATTCTGTGATATGCATTTGACAGTGTCAAGTAGGTAGAGATTTTTACAGTAGAGAGCAGAACATAACAGTTTTCCTGGGCATTCCATTTTCTCCCTCTCTATTGTAATTTATATAAATGATTTTTATTTTAATGAAGAGCTTCAAGCTATAAAATACAATGTGCTCTTAGTGACAGTGTGTCCTATTCAGAGCTAAAGAAAAGGTAACGTGTGCTCAGTGGCTAAGAAGCCTTGGACTGAGAGAAAGGATTGTCAAGGGTCCTGGTACCCTCTCCAACCAGACAGAGGTCATCGCACAGGTGACTGCAGAATGAATAACGGCGGAAGGGATGCGTTTTCGAGGACCGTCAAGTTGTCGCCAGCTCCTCCAACAAAAGAGCTAAGGAATGTACAACGAGCCATTATCCACTTGATTCTAGAAATAACCTTTTGAAGCTAAGTTCTGTTTCTAAGCATGAATTCACCGGAAAGGCCAGATGGCCCAATGCTGTTCAGTAACAACCTGCTACTGATGATTTCCTATATGTATGTGTAAGTTGTCGGAGTTTCCGCATCAGCCTCTCAAGAAGAGGTGAATAAGTTCTCTGTGTGCTTGGGAGTGCTCTCACCCAAGCCAGCTTCAGCTACTGGGTGCTGGTTACAGGGTCCTTCAGGTTAATTTGCATGGCTCGCCGAACAGTAAGCACGTGCTTGTTCTACTCCAGGATACTGTGGTTGCCCTCCAAGCCCTGGCCAAGTATGCCGCCATTGCCTATGTGCCATCTGAGGAAGTCAGCGTGGCTGTAAAATCCACTGAGAATTTCCACCGCACTTTCAACATAGAGTCTGCCAACCGACTGGTCCTGCAGCAGGAGGCACTGCCCAGCATCCCTGGAGTGTACACTGTGGAGGCCTCAGGCCAGGGCTGCATCTATGCGCAGGCAAGTAGAGGGCCGAGAGGAAGGAGTACAAGCGAAAACAGTGTCAGAATATTCTCACCCCAAATACAAATTCTCAATCCCCACTCCCTCCCTCTCCTTTGTCCCTCCTCTCCCTTTCTCTCCTTTGGTATCTCTCCCTCCTTCTTTTCCCTCCCTCCCTCCCAGCTGCCCTTTCTCCCTTCCTTGGTATGTGTGTGTGTGTGTGTGTGTGTGTGTCCCTTGACGGTAGTCTGAGATACACAAATTTGAAGTCCTTCCTTATTCTGATCTGGCTATCTCTTTCCACTAGGTGGTGTTGAGATACAACGTTATCCCTCCTAAAATGCCGGAGACTTTCGGCCTTCAGGTGGAAACAAAAAAGGCTAGTTGTGAAAAACTCACTTTGCCTCGATCCTTGACTCTCATTGTTCATACCAGGCAAGGAAAACTGGGGGCACCTGGGTCTTGGAGCTGAATTTGTGTGTGGAGGGGGTGGGTGGAGTGGGGGTGTGCCTATGCTCCCACACATGTGTATAAGGATATAGAGTGTAGCAAGAGTGGAAATAGTAGTTGACCTAAGTCTGCTTCCTCCCCCCAGTTATGTGGGGAGCCGCAGCTCTTCCAACATGGCCATTGTGGAAGTGAAGATGCTGTCTGGGTTCAGTCCCGTGGAGGGCACCAAGCAGTCAGTAAGTGGCTCCTGTTTCTTCCATTGAACTCTCTAAGGAAACCTAACATTACTGATGAACCAAAGTGTGGTAAAGTTGGCATCATCCTATATATCTATGTACACGCACCATCCTACCTATCTATATACATATACCATCCTATATATCTATATAGAGACACCATCCTATATATCTATGTACACGTATCATCCTATATATCTATATACATACGCCATCCTATATATCTATAAATATATATCATCCTATATATATGTACACGCATCATCTTACATATCTATATACATATGCCATCCTATATATCTATAAATATACATCATCCTGTATATCTATATAGATACACCATCCTATATATCTATGTACATACGCCATCCTATATATCTATATAGATATACCATCCTATATATCTATAAACATGGATCATCTATATATCTATGTACACGCAGCAAATATATATCTATGTACACACATCATACTATATATCTATGTACACACATGCACACATTTACAACTCAAGTTCGGACCATCTGAAAGGGCTTTTGAGGTCCCTCAGATATATAAAAAGGAAGCAGTAATGGTTTTAGCTCCTATTCTATGCTAAGGATGGAACCTAGGGCCTTGCATATGCTAGACAAATATCGTACATGTGGCCTAGATGTCTCGCTTTCTTTATTCTGGAGTACTTGAAACTGGCCAGGAAAAGAGCAGGGTCACGCTGGCCATGTACAACAGTATGGAAAGCATACTGGAATTCAAAGGCGGAGTGAAAAGAAAAAAGAATACATATGTGTTAGTACACATTTCATGATAAAACTGAAGTGCTGCGAGTTTAAAATTGAATAAAAGGCTCTACTCCAGGGACATGGTCCTGCCTCCTCATCTCTTTTTTTCCTCCTTTTCAAATCTAGCTTCTGCAGCAACCCTTGGTGAAGAAGGTCGAGTCCGACAAAGACACGCTTAACATTTACCTGGAGGAGGTAGGTGTTCAGAACTAACCCGAGAGCGGGACTGTGCGTGCATCTGCAGGTGTCCCTTCAAGTCTGCATGTTCTAGCGTCACACACACTGACATGCAGGACCTGGAGTGCACAACGTGAGAGCTACTCCATGATGGTGCACCATGACACAGGTGGGGCCCTACAGACAAAGGTCCTCCCACAGGTTGACATCCCGAGCTGTCTTCACCATTTGAGATTTCTAGTAGGCATATTCAAGAAACGAGACAGAATATGAAGAACTAGCTTGTAGCAAGTGGTAGAATATTACCGATCCTTGGGCACTTTGAGCTTTGTTGAAATGAAAAGTTAAATATAGCACGTTGATTTAAATTAAACTTAAAAGCACAATAGATAATATGAACATACACATGTATTGAGGTCTCACTTTTCACTGGCAACAGTTCTAAATATTTTTACAATCTTAAAGCACTTAATGATTTCAATAATTCTGTGAGCTAAGCCCGTAGCTCAGTGGTAGAGTGCTAGGGACTGACCCTAGCAGACACAGTTGAGAAAACTTTAGCTGGGTGTGGTGGCTCACACCTTTAATTCTAGAACTTGGGAGGAAGAGGCGGATGGATCTCCATGAGTTTGAGGCTAGCCTGGTAAGATGTTGTCTCAAGAAAATGTTTTATAATTTAACTTTTTTTTCCTTTTTTTTTTTTTTCTTTTGTCTTTTTTGAGACGGGGTTTCTCTGTGAAACAGTCCTGGCTGTCCTGGAACTCACTTTATAGACCAGGCAGGTCTTAAACTCACAGAGATCCACCTGCCTCTGCCTCCCAAGTGTTGGGATTAAAGACATGGGCCACCACCCCCCAGCTAAATTTATATTCCCCACCATTTCAACTCTACAATCTATTGGCACATAAAATGAGATATGTATTAATGGACGCCTATATATATATGCATCCATTTCTGCACCTTTGTGTTCCTGCATGTGTTTTAGACTGTCAGCCCGCCTCCATTCTTTCAGTCAGTTTCAAATGCCCAGTAGCCACAAGCAGTGCTGCGGCTCTAGATTATAATGCATGCTTAACCTCAAAACCTTTAACCACGCTTGCTCTGGACCCTTGGTTTTAGCTATTGGTTGTGTAGCTTTGGGCAAACTGTTGAAAATCTCTGTTTCCTTAGCTGTGAAATGAGCTAGTGGTAAAAGACAGATAACTATATCTCCCCTAATACTATTTGGTTTTTATTCATTTACATGCAGTGCCGAGGGTTGAACCCAGTGCTCTACTGCTGAACTACACGCTAGGCCTGTAGTGCTTTTGAGAGGATTAAATGATTTAGGGTTATAAAAGTATTTGAAAGTGTTCCTGACACAAAATAAGCCCTCAATATATAATATATGTCCATATTATTTTATTTTAAGGCTAAGATTAGCTTTAATTCAGCTTGTTTTTATTTCAATAAAATTAGAGGTTCCCAAGGACCCAGTAGCAGTCTAAAATCTGATGTAGCTCTAATTCTCATCAGATCTTGTTCCACATAGGGAATAATGTTACCTTTATTTTATAGCCAACAGAAAAGAATGTACCAAATGAAAATTTACTTTACTGTGAATATCCATGTCCCATTTTCAACCCTCTGCCCGGCCTGTCCATCTTTCAGGAAGAGGCATTGGTTTGTTTGCTTGTCATAGTCTTGGTGCAGAGGGTCACACCCACAGCCTCAGGTGTGCTCGGCAAACATCCTACCACTGAGCTAGACCGTCCTCCTTTTCACTTTAGTCTTTTTCTTCTCCCTCTTCTCTTTCTCCCCCCTCCACTTCTTCTCATTGAAACAAGGTCTTGCTGTGTCACCCAGGCCCACCTTAGACCCTTGATTCTCTTGGCTCAGCCCCCTGAGTGCTTGGAGTGCGGGTGTGTGTCACCATGATGTCACCAGGCGTGGTTCATTTTAGTTGTCTACTTAAAATGTATTTTTTGTTTCTTATATGTGTGTGTGTGTGTGTGTGTATACCATGTGCCTGTGGGTGCCTGTGAAGGCCAGAAGTGTGCGCTGAATCCACTAGAACTGGAGTGGCAAGAGCCTGTGAGCCAGCCACCATGGGTCTGAGACCCCACCTCAGCTCCTGGAAGAGCAGCAGGGCCTAACCGCTGAGCCGTCTCTCTGGCCCCACATTTTAATGTGCTTGATCTGTGTGCCCCACAGCTCGGTAAGAAGACACAGAGTTACACTTTGACGATCAGCCAAAGCGTGTTGGTCACCAACTTGAAACCTGCAACTGTCAAAGTCTATGACTACTACCTGCTGGGTGAGTCCTACATGCATCTCCCAACATGGTTTAATGGCACTCTTTATGGCCTCTGGCTCTTAATTTTGCAATCATTCCTTCCCAAGACAAGCAGCACGCAATCCTATTACCTGACCTAAAACACTTTTTAAAAGTCACCTAAAAACCTGGAGATACATCTTACCAGTAGAATGCTTGACAAGCATTCACAAGGACAGTATTGGGGGTGGAGGTGGGGGGCGGGGAGAGGAGCCAAGCACGGTAGTAGATGACTGTAATCTCAGTACTTTGAGGTAAAAGCAGCAAGAAAGAGAAGGGCTGCTTCAGCTACATAGAGAGTTTGAGGCCAGCCTGGGCTATGCAAGACTCTGTTTCAAAATAAACAAATGAAATAAACTCAATAAATAATCAAAGCTCATCTACAGAAGAGGTCCTTTCCATGCTATGATCTTCAGACCAAGAGAACTCAGCAGACCACTGTTCTCAAGGAGTTGATGAGAGCTGACGTTTCCAATGTAATTAATAATTCACCTAGCACAGTGTTAGTGATTGACAGTACCTGTAACGCCAACGTGCTCATGACACACAGAGACATCCGGACGTGGGTAAAGCAGAACTTTGACCTCTGAAGGATCACCTCTGAGTTCCACCAAGAGTAACATGTCAATTCATTTCACAGATGAGCAGGCAGTGACCCAGTACTCTGACCCTTGTGAATGAGGTAAGTCCAGCTTGGAAAGAAGTCGAGTTGGAGTGGGGTGGAGTGGTGTCATGCAGAAAGATGAGGACTTCTGGGCAGGGGAGACTCTGGGGAGAGAATTCTCTTTTGAGATATTGTTATTGTCTTCAGAAACTTCTTTTGGTGAAGTGTGCTTCCATGGGGTTTTACTATGTGACTCAGGCTTGCCTTGAACTTGAAAACTTCCTGTCCCAGTTCCTAAGTGGCACACTGTCCTAAAGTTTTGAATAGAGCACGATGTGTCTATAACTCACATCAGAAAAACTAATAGTAGCATTTGTGTAATGTTTTCTATCTGATTATCACTGTATTGTGAGGGCATGTATATGTATTTATGCTATCTATCTCTCTCTCTCTTTCCTCTCTCTCTCTCTCTCTCTCTCTCTCTCTCTCTCTCTCTCTCTCTCTCTCTCTCTCTCTCTGGGGGATGGAAAAAAGGACAACCTTATACAAAAATTTAAAAGAAAAAAACTGTCATTGAACTGGAGCTCACTAGCTAGTCTCGGTTGGCTGGCCCGCAGACCCTCCTCTCTCCACCTCTCCATCTCTGGGAATGCAAGCGGGCAGCACCACACCAGACTGACTGTTCTTATACGAATTATGGGAAATGAACCCAGTTCCTTATGTTTGAAAGGCAAGTGCTTTGCTGATGGAGCCATCTTCACAGCCTCCTTGTATGATTTTCCAAAACAATTAATTTTTCTATTGGCTTAGACAATGGGTGGATTTTCCCTATTTTTCTGTAATATATCTTCATTGTATGAAAATACTGAAACAAAGTACAAGGCAGACAGAGAAAGGTGAGGGAGCAAGAGTGGGAACGAGAGCCCTGACATGGTGTGGTCCCAGGTCTTAGGAGAGCATCCTCGGTGAATAAGCCCTTTATGTCTTCTGCTGCTTACTCGCTTGCTTGCTTGCTCTTCAGGATAGAAGCTGGAAGGGGACCAAGCTAACCTTGCTCTGGGACACTGGACATTATTTTGCCTCCTGAAGCGGAGTTCATTCGATCACACTGTTTGATTCTCTGATTGGCTAGTGGATGGGTGGCAGATGAATATGCCTGAACCTCAGGTGCTCTGCTTTCTTGTAGAGAGGCAGGGTATGGATCCTTTCACACTGGAGACTCTGCAAGGAAAGATCACTGCGGAAGAGAAACAACTCAGCTGTTCTTTTCCGTACCCAGGACTCTCAGAGGGCGGGTGGTGGTAGGTGGTGGTGCAGGGAAGATGAACATGTCTTCCGGTGGTTAAATCTGGGGAAGATGGGACTCAAAACCTTGAGATTAGGCTTAAAAAATGAAACTTCTGAAAGACTATCAGTGTATCTGGCTCTGTGTAGTTTTTGAATGCTGGAGTGGTTTGAACGTGAATGTCCCCTATAGGTACAGCTATTGGAATACTCTCTGGTTGGTGGTGCTGTTTTGGGTAGGTTTTGGGGGTGTGGCCTTGCTAGAGGCAGGCTTTGGGGTTTCATACTCCACTGGCCATTCTCATTTCACTGTTTCTGTCTTGTGCTTGAGCACCACTATGTAAGCTCTCATCTGGCTGTTCCAGCTGCCCTGCCCTCCTGCTGCCATCATCCTCCCCCTCCCCATGAAGATGAAGCACTCATTCCTCTGGAAGGTCTAACAAACCCTTCCTTCTGTAAGTCACCTTGGCGGCGGTTTCTGCTTACAGATAAGAGTTATCCTTTAACAAAACCTTGACAAGGGGCTCTTCCCTTCCTTAAACCTTCAGATCAGAACTTCTCAAAAAAATCATATTTAACATGCAGAGTCTGAGTCTGTCTAAGAGGCTGTGTTGAGGATGACAGTGTAAGTCCCTAATACAGTGCTTGCTTAGCAAGTACAAAACCCTGCACTCTGTCCCCAGTGTACACACAGAGAGAGAGAGAGAGAGAGAGAGAGAGAGAGAGAGAGAGAGAGAGAGAGAGCTATATGGCAGAATTTACTTTATTTTATTGAGACAGGGTCTCACCATGTAGCCTTGGCTATCCTTGAATTCTTTATAGACCAGTCTGGCTTTGAACCCACAGAGAGTCACTTGCCTCTGTTTCCCAAATGCTAGGATTAACGGTTTAAAGATGTTCAGCATCAGAACTAGCCAGAATCTTTTTTTGTTTTGGTTTGGTTTTTTGTTTTTTGAAACAGGGTTTCTCAGTAGATTTGGACCCAGTCCTGGAACTCTCTCTGTAGACCAGGCTAACCTCACAGAGATCTGCCTGCTTACTTTTGTAATAAAGGAGGATCTTGTAATTTCTTGATTTTTGTTTTTCAGTTGACTTGCCTCAAAAATATAAACATAAACCCACAAGGCATAATGTTATTACAGGTTTTTTTTTATCATTTATCTATGTGTGTGTGTGTGAGCATGTGCATGTGTGTGCACGCATGCGTGTACCCACTTGTGAATGCTATAGTGCAAGCATGGAGGTCATAGGCCAATTTGGAAGAGTGGGTTCTTCTGCTTTTTGGGTCTCGGGGATTGAACTCAGGCCGGCAGGCTTGGTGGCGAGCACCCTCATCTGCTGAACCACTTTGCCTGCCCAAATTTTATGTTTCTTTTTTAAGAGAGCCTGGCTGACTCTGGTAGCTTGAATTTCCATATGAATTTGATTGAGTTTCATTTCTTTAAGGAAATCCTGATGGGACACCGGGATAGCAGGTCACTGCAGCCGATGTTCCCAACCATCCATGCCTTTTACTCTCTGTCCTCTCTTTTTCCCTCTTTCTTTCTCCTCCCCCATGCCCCATTCCTCTTGCTGCTGTGTCCCAGAGCCCAGAAGCTGACCTAGCACAGGAAATCTGGGTGTATACTTTTACCCTCCTCTTTTCAGTCTTCTGCTGGCCAAAACCCTGTCCCCTTTTGCCTCAGTCCCCCCCCCCTTTCTACTTCCCATCTAACAATCTATAGTTCCGGTCTCACCCGACTTTGTACTTCCTCTCGTATCCTCCCACTCACATCAACATACACAGCATTATTCCCGTCCCTTCCTCTCTAAAGCAATCAGCACTTCACAAGTGTCTGTTTTGTGGCGTAAGAGACATTAAATATTTGTCTTTTCTGTCAAACCCTGTAAAACTCTGATTCAAGATAAGGAATTCACCCCCACCCATAAAACCTTTATGCAAATGTTTTAATGATCCCTCCAGCTGGTAAAGCTTTTGTTTACCCCAAGGCCCTGCTGCATTCTCAGGACTGAGGTGCCCAACCCCTTCCTGTTCCCCCCCTTTCCTTTGAACTGATTCTTTGAACTAGACCGTCATGAAAGACTGGGAGGTCAGACCCCAGCCAAGAGAGAAAACCCAGAGCCACCGCCTGTATTGGGATGAAGGTCCCTTGGCTTTGGGTGTCCTTTTTGAGACCCTTTCTAACAGCAGTGACCCACCATCTATCACTAGAGCGGGCTACTGCTGGGTAGTGGTGGCTGTGACAGACAGTGCTCAACCCACAAGGATGGGTTGGAGACAGAACCTGGGACACCAGTTTAACAGATGAAAATGTTACTCTAACCCCATCTCCCCTGAACACTGCGAACATGTCCACTTAAAGAAGAGAAGCAACCCGAATAGAAAGAAAAAGCAAACACCGAAACAACAAACCCGCCTTAATGGACTACAGAAACAAAAGTAATACAAAAAACAAGACAGCCTTTCTCCTCCGCAAATTACCAACTTAATGAAAACAAATCGGACAGAATTCAAAAGAATGACTATAAATATGATCAAACAACTCAATAAAGCCATGACTATTTCTCAAGGAAACACAGATCGCTGAATGAAAGTGTCAGAGAGTCTACAACATAAAATCAAACTAAAAAATGAGATAGAAAAACTAACTAGAGGGAGAGGAGGAAGCCCTGAGCTGAGTAAAGTCCCAAGTGAACTCGCATCACTGAGGTGGACATGGTATGTCAAGGACCCCATTATCTCAGTACCATGGGAGGAGCAGAGCCTTTTCTGGAGGGATGGTAGAGCTTTCCTCGGGAGCCAAGTGCAAACAAGTAAGTAGTGTGTGCGAAAACTAGCAACTGCAACTTCCTCCTCCCAGATCTTTATAGCCTGGAAACACTGGCCTTCAGACACGACAGCACTCAGCAAACTCCTCCCCCTGTGCTGTACACAATAAACACTCTGAAGTTCTGGGTTGTGGCGGTAGTAGGTGCCACTCCAGTGGAGTGTGCACAATCCACCTGATCCCAGCTTTTCTACACGTGCACCTGTCCTTGATTTTTTTCCTTTGACACCTCTGGTCAGGGTTTCAGGACCAAGCCATGCGTGCTTGAAGGAGGTGACTGAAGAAAATCTAAAACAAAATTATGAGAGAAATGAAAAACACAACAGGTCCAATAAAAAGTTCAGTGGAAAGCTTCCCCGATATAATAGATCATATGGAAGAAAGAATATCTGTGTATGAAGACAAAGTACAGGAATTGGATGATTCAGTCAGGGGCAAACATGAAATTTTCAAATGTGTGAATGGAACATGTACGAACTTTAGGACCTTATGACAAAACAAAGCATACAAATGTTAGGAATATCCCTAAAACAAGCCTCTCCACCCACACAAATAATCCCAATCATACCAAATTAAAAGATATCCAGGTTTAATTGGACTTCTGAGCTCTTGGGTATCCCCAAGGGGGAAAGGGAAAGCCAAAGCCACCTCAGAAGAGGAAGAGGGAAGACCAGGTGTTTATTCTCTGGGAAGCAGTTTAAATAGCCTGTGGAAGAGGTCATGACCTTTCCTGGGGAGGGGCCAAGGTTTGGCCGGCTCAGGGGTTGCTACCTCAAGAAATACATCAAAGATAAACACCATTCAAGGTGAAGGGTGGGAAAAAAACGTTACAATCAAATGGGAGCAGGAAACAGGTGCTATTCTTCTAATAACTGGAAAAATAGGATTCAAACTAAATCTTGTTATAAAGGGTGAAAGGGTGACTCATACCAACCAAGGGAAAACCATCAAGAATAAACTACAATTTTAAATGCATATGATCTGAATATAGGCTCACCTCATATTATAAGACAATCACTACTAGGTTTCAAATGAGACCTTAATGCCAAGGCAATAGTAGTGGGTAACTTCAATACTATGCTGTCACCATTAAACAAATTATATTACAAAAAAGGAATAAAGAAACATTGAGTTAAATAATATCACAAATCAAATGGACCTCACTGAAAGCAACAGTAGTGTCAAAATACTAAAGAGTAAGCAGAATATGGTGGTGCATGCTTTTAATCCTAGCACTTGGGAGGCAGAGGCAGACCGATCTCTGAGTTTGAGGCCAGCCTGGTCTACAGAGCAAGCTCCAGCACAGCCAGGGCTACACAGAGAATCCCTGTCTTGAAAAAAGGAAAAGTTTAAACAATATCCTTTATTCTATTTGATCACAATGAGATAAGGCTGGAAATCAGCAAGAGAAGCTACAGAAAACATAGAAATCCATGGAGATTAAACAACACAGCATTAGCTGGGCACAGTGGCACACACATTTAATTCTTACACTCAGGAAGCAGAGGCGAGTGGATCTCTGTGAGTTACAGGCCAGCCTGGTCTATAAAGTGAGTTTCAGGATAGCCAGGGCTACATAGAAAGACTCTTATCTCAAAAGACAAAATAAAATGAAACCATACCCTATTGATAAATGAGTCATTAAAGAAATCAAAAAAGAAAAATTTTAAATCCTATAATTAAGCAAAATGAATACAAAATGTACCCCAATCTACGGGATATGATGAAGGCAATCTTACCCAGAAGTTTACAGCTCTAAGTGCCTACACTAGAAAGTCAGACATATCGCAGATAAACAGCCTGATGAGAGAGCTTAAAGCAATGGAAAAAACCACCAAGAACACACCAATACCCGAAGCAGTAGATGTTGAGAGCTAAAGAAGATCAAAACAGATATTAATGACATACAAATAATAATAATAAAAGCAGTACTGAAGATGGATGCTAAAAAGAAATCCCACAGTAGCTCAGAATTGAGTATAATAAATGGTTATTTAGGGGTAGACTCACAGATCACAGTCCTCTGCATGAACAGGGAACAGGAACCGAATCCAGCAGCCAGAAATGAGAAAGAGCAAGAACACACTTTACCTCAGCATTTATAGTATAAGAAACCGTGTCCAAATGAGCTGGCATCTTAAAGGCTATTGGCTGAAGGAGCTCCCATAGCACCTCTTCATTTTGTTTAAATAAGAGAGTTCCAAATCCAATACAAAACTATATACACTAGGAACAGATATCAAGTATAAAATTAGAATTACAATGAGCATAAACAATATTAAGCAAGGAACATATGCTAAATGTTTTAATAAACATTCTATTCTAAGGAGTCTAAGTCTTGTATTGAAAATGGTTTGGCTAGATCATAAGAGGATGGTAACTACAACTATCTAATCTTCAACCTCATCAAAAGCCTGAGAAGGGAGATAATATTGCTTGAGTAGACAGGAAGTGCAATTAAGCAGCTTCCAAAATGTGCAGTAGATGGCAGAGAAAACTGGCTACCTGTAGGGATAAGCCCGCCCCTTGGGGGCGGGCTTGCCTTGGGCAAATGTTTACTGATAAATTGGGTGCGCAGAAGTCCCTTCCTGCTTCTGGTACTTCGCTGGAACCTTGGTTTCGTGAGTCTGGTTTTCCCATTAAAGTTGTTCAAATATCTATTACTATTGGTCTTCATTAATCTAAACCGCCACAGCTACCTGGGCAATCACTCAAAGTCTCATTTGCAATGTTGAAGCAACCAACTTTGGCTAAGGAGGCCTAGAGTAACTGACAGACCATTTTCAGAGGCAGGAAAATTTTCAGGACTTTCTTACCTAGTTTTGGCAAGGTTTGGCAGTCTTTTTTTTTTTTTTTTGTATCCTGTTTGTCCTGTCTGGACATCATGCACTTTGTTAATGGTGGAGGCATGGGCAGTTTCTTGCCTAGAGGCCAGTTTTACGAAGAAGAAAACAAACTTCAAGTGGAGTGTCTTTAGTGTTCAACATTCTCTTGGGAATAGATGGGTGCTGCCAGGAACAATTGTGTCTCACATCAACCAAACCCTAAGTTATTTAAATGCATGTTCTACAGATCTTTGAAGTGGTTGAAAGATACCTATCCATGCAAAATACAATCTCTATGTATCTAAGGAACCTAGTTTTACTAAAAATATAACAAACATGAATGACTATTGACCTATAATACTTAATACCTATATAACTTTAAGACTTCATATCAGAATATTAAACAATCTTTAAACAACAGTGCAGTAAAGGAGGACATTGACCTAAAAATGTAAACAATGTATAAATATCTTGATCAGTGGTAGAAATATATAATGCAATATGATAAATATATCCTAAAATTGTAACAATATATAGAATGTCTTAAATAGAAGTAGAAACATGCATCATACAGTCTGACAAAATAACTTTGCATAGGTGTACAAATATTGTAAACAGAAATAGGAGCATATTCAATGTAACAAATATAATTTGAACTTGTATCAATATACAAAAATCTATACCAATATAAATTGCCCATAAATAGTTCACAAGTATTCACTCTTCTATTCTATTCTATTATTAATAATAACTCACTATTATTACTAGTGTGAGTAAGTTCACACTAATCTACCTATTATTCCATTCAATTTTCCCTCTTTTTTTTCAAGGAGATCTCTGGGCCTACATAATTTCCACCCCAAACCCAAACCCTAAACAAGTAATAATTGACCCCTAAATGGTGTCCCTAACCCTGAGGACAAACTTTGTTGGGAGAGGGGACATCACATTCTAGAATTGCTTCCAGCTGTCAAGGGGTGATATTCTTTCTATGGGATCCTATAAAAGTAAAATGATGGTTAAGTTTCAAGATTACTTTCTTGTATAAATGTAAATGGTCTCTGAGTAGTCAATAAGTTTTTCTGAAGTTCTTATTTGGAATTCTGTTGTAAGAAGGCTTATCATTTCTGCAGCTGGCACCCAAAAACCAGTCTCATAGTAGCGCTATCAGCATCATGACGTCATATCAATCAGGTGGAGTCATTGTTGTGGGGCCCCATCTTCTGCCTGGAAACTTTAAAGATTACTGAAGGAAAATCTACTGTTCATTGTGGAAAACTTAAACATTATTCATATAGACATATATTCAATGAGAGATAAGATATAAACAAAATGGGCATGGAGAAAAGTAAAATATTTCCTTAAAATCTATCTTCTTTCTGTCCCATACCAGATACCAGATGGCGTCTAACAGGAGACAAAAACTCTAAATTTTTCCTTTAACAATATGCTTGGATTTTGAGAAGAATAGCCATTGTCCAACTCCAAAGCCAGATAGATAGATAGATAGATAGATAGATAGATAGATAGATAGATAGATATAGATGTATAAATATATGTGCATAGATATATACATACACACATACATACATATATAATAAAATACTTTTTTTAACTTTTAGATGACCTTTCCTCATAATCCATATTTCTTTTTGCTAGGCAATCCATTCTGGATAGTTATTTTTTTCTTCTTTAGGCATCCA
The DNA here is from genome assembly GCF_014885135.2 of Alexandromys fortis. Taxonomy (NCBI): domain Eukaryota; kingdom Metazoa; phylum Chordata; class Mammalia; order Rodentia; family Cricetidae; genus Alexandromys; species Alexandromys fortis. Next base: position 2,725,391 of record NW_026068027.1, read on the forward strand.
AATATCCAGGATCTCTTAACTTTTTAAAGATGTGTATTTTCCTGCAAAGACAAGAACAGAACCCTGTCGTAACCCTTATGGGGTTTCCTTACCACCTGTATGGTTGTTACCTCTGTGGATGAGCTGTCATTTCTCTTTCTCAAGAGGATTCTCTTTTCAAACCAAATATTTATTGATTTTGATGGTATCCATAACTTTTCTTCTTCTGTCAAAATAAGAGCAAAACCCTTTCCCAAATGTAGTATATCTTCTGGTTTCCAATGTGAGGTAAACACGTTCTTGAAATGCGCCAGCTGGTTTAATTCGAAAGATTTTTCTATTATTCAATGTCTCTCTGCTGCTGTTGTTACTTTCTCATTGGCATAAAGAAAATTCAATGAAAAATACGATAAAGCATTATGCAATCTATTTCTGGGGTTATTTTCCATCCCCTTCTGTTTGTTTAGTATATTATTTATAGTTTGATTTGATCTTTCTATAACTTCCTGACCTGTAGGATTGCTTGGTATGCCTGTAATATGCTTTTTATTATAATAAGAAAAAAACTTTCATTTTTTAGATACATATGCTGGACCATTGTCTGTGTTTATTTGTGCAGGTATACCCATGATGGCCATAACATAATAAATGTGTGATGACTGAGTCAGCCTTTTCTCAGTTCAAGGCAGTTGCCCATTGAAAACCTGAATACGTGTCTATGGTGTGGTGTACATATTTTAATTTTCCAAATTCTGTAAAGTAGAACACATCCGTCTGCTAGATCTGATTCCTTTGAGTACCTTGTGGGTTCCTCCCTGCAGATAATGGTATTTGGTTATAGAAAAAGCAAGTGAGACATCTCTTTATAATCTCCTGTTGCTCTTTCTTGAAATGGAAGGAGGTGGAAATTTTTAATAAATAAATTTTAAAAAATTAAAAAAAAACCTCTTTCTTTAAACCATTGCTATTGACATGATGTTTTTTATGAATTTCTGAGGACTTTGGCAAACTTCCAATCAATAATTGATCAATTTCTGCATTCCCTTATGATAGAGGACCTGGCAGACCTGTATGGGATCAGATGTGTGCTGTGTATATTGGACAAAGCTTATTCCTGATTATGTCTTGAACCTGAATAAATAATAAAGTCAATTCTGTATCACAGGTAGTATAAAAACCTCTGTCAACAAATGGTGCCAACTTTGACAACTTCATTCACATAAAACCTGAGAGAGCTTGGGAAGTAATTCTAGACACAAAAGAACAGAGTTAAGCATGGCTTCTTTCTTGGTAGCAGCATTTTCTAGGGTGGGCTCTGTTTGATAGAGGCAAGTGCATCTCATGTAAAAGGGGCTTCCTGATTCAGCTTCAGCTGGAAAAACTTTTCAGTTCTTTTAAGAGGCCCCACCACCAAATACTTAAATAGCGTTTAAGAATAGCTGACAACATGCTTCTTGGTGGTGGCAGGGACCTTGAAACTCCATAGAATTGTGGCAATAAACATGGCTCTGGCCAGTACCTCTGCTATGAGGCTAGATTCTCAGAAAGCTAGGGTAGATCCAGCTGTCAAAGCCACAGCTTTAATCCTAGCTATATTGCTTAGCAAATTAAAGACTCATGTAATCATAAAAAGAGATATACAATAAAGATAGATTCATATGGAAAACAAAAACCTCTTAATGGTTTATAGCATGTTTAAAAATATATATAGGCTTGGGAAAGAAGAAGAAGGATAAAGTCAGAGAGAGAGAGAGAAAGAGAGAGAGAGAGAGAGAGAGAGAGAGAGAGAGAGAGAGAGAGAGAGAGAGGAGAGAAAGAATAGTTTGGTGTGGTGGCACATACCTTTAATCCCAGCACTTGAGAGGCAGAGGCAGGTGGATCTCTATGTTCAAGGACAACCTAATCTACACGTAAGTTCCAGGACAGCCAAAGATACACAGAGAGACCCTGTCTCAAAAAAACAAAAATTAAAAAGAAATAGAGTTTAAAATAAAGCCATGTAAAGATGGAAACTGCACAGAGAGTCTGGATATTGTATGTTATTGTGCTGTCTTTGAATTGTTTGAGGCTGCAGAAGGAACAATGGCTGCTAAAAGGCACTTGATCATAAATGCTGCTGAATTAATCCAACATATATATTTTGAAAATGTCTTGATTTCAAAATTTAAGTCAAAAGATATGCTACTTTGGAGAAGAGGTTTTGCTTTTGTTTCCACAGGAAATGAGAGGCTGTGGATTCATTCTGAGTTAAGAAAAATCAGGTTTGATCAAGGAAGATCCCCCTCCCCCGAGAAATATCTGATAGGAGCAGATGGTCCAGATGAGCCAACATTTTAAAGGACCTCTGTTGGAGTTTCCTCTGAGCTCTACTGTTGATTTAGGAGCGGCAGGGCTGCATTCCCGGCACCTGGCCGCCCACATGGCTAGCTTATGCCCAAAATAATTACACGGAAACTGTATTTTTTTAAACACTGCCTGGCCCGTTATCTGTAGCCTCTTATTGGCAAGCTCTTACATATTGTTCTAACCCATTTCTAATATTCTGTGTAGCCCACGAGGTAGCTTACCAGGGAGGATCTTAACCTGCGTCTGTCTGGAGTGGGAGAACCATGGCGACTCCTGACTAAGCTTCTTTCTCCTAGCATTCTCTTCTGTTTACTCCACCCACCTATGGGTTGGCCTATCAAGGGGCCTAGTCAGTTTCTTTATTAATAAGAAATCACTCCCACATCACTCTACATCCAGAACAACCTTAAGATTGTTGTCTGAGATGATCAAGCCTCACAGAATATTCCAGTCCGGACTTGACTATAATCCTAAATTTTCTTTAGGTCCCCATAAAATTGATAATTTGTTTGCCTTTTCTAAGAATCAATATTTTGTTTTCTTTTTATTGAATCTTTGTACTGTGTTGAGAGAGGTTTCTGTCCCACCCAGTCCTACAGACGTTCAGTACCAAAGAAACAATCAGAGGCCTACATTAATTATTAATTATAAAGCTCAGGCTTTCTTATTAACTAACTCTTGCATCTTACATTAACCCATAATTCTTGTCTGTGTAAGCCACCTGGCTTGGTACTTTTTATCAGTGAGGCATTCTCATCTTTCTTCCTCTGTATCTGTGATGACTGTAGACTGAGTCTTTCCTCTTCTCAGAATTCTCCTATTCTGGTTGTCCCGCCTATACTTCCTGCCTGGCTACTGGCTAGTCAGTGTTTTATTAAACTAATATAACTGACAAATCTTTACAGGATACAAAATCATTGTTCCACATCACCCCCCACTTTTTTTTTTTTCAAAACAAAAGCTCTGAATCTAATCTTTTTTGTTTAGCTTTCTTCCTGACCATGATCCATAACAACTTGTAACCTACACTCTAAACAAAGAAAAACACCCATGATCCATTTTTTGGGAATGTGGGCATAGTTTTCCAGGATACATCCTGCTGATTGGGGGCACTAGAAAACTATATGTTTATACCGGGAAAAGAGAAAGTTCCCATATGCTTTGGCCTTAAACATGGTTTGTTAGTATTTTAACATTTTTACTGAAATATCTCTAAAGTAAATGATTCTTTTTCTCTGTGTACACAACCTTCACAGCAAAAGTTAGTTGTGCTATAATTCTGGCTTTTGTTTGTTTATCTTTAGAAGAGTTTACATTTGTTTTGTTTTAAAGATGTTTAATATAGATTTTAAGCCCAGGGTGAAGAAGTCACTTAGGAAGCAGCTGAAAGCAAGGCTGTGGCCCTCTGGAGGAGAAAGTCCTTTGCTGTAAACTCTTGACTCACTTGGTGAGAGATTTACCAGACTCTCAGATGAGGGTCTTTTCCTCTACCATGCCCACACAATTTCCCCTGTTTTTCTGTCCTCCCTCACTAGCATGGAGTCCCTTGTCCTATAATGGTCCAGAGATGTCTAAGACCTTGATCTCCCTTCCTGTAGTCTCTACTCCAGACCTCTATATTATATAACGAGATTCCTCTGGAATCTGGGGTACCTCCCTTTCTGGATAACAACAGCCATTCCTGTTATAATTGCCCTTAAGAACCTCAAGAACTTTCTTCCATGGCCCCACTATCCTTTAAAGCCTGAAGTGCAGAAACACTGCTTCTCACTGATGAGTTTCTGGCTACTGGGCTACTGTGTTCACAGCACTCTCCAAATAACCTTCATCTGAGTGGTGTAGCCCACACAGCCCTTTGAGATGTAACCTGAGAGCCACCAAACTCCCACATTTGGCTCCATAAGACGCTTAAACATGGATCCCTTTGAGAAGCCAACCACACTTGACTGCGTCTTGTCCTTTCCTTGAGTACAATAAAAATGTCAGATGAATCCCGTAGAATGCTCCGGGACCTGAGGGCTATATATGAGACTGTAGACCTGGATCCACCCCACAGTCTCCAGAGAGGGCACATACCCTCCAAAAATACCTTTTTCATTTATAATGCTAGATTTTTAAAGATGCTTTCTTTCGTATCCCTGCCCATACTGACTCTCAGTTTCTATTTGCCTTCAAAGGACAGGACCCCTGCTCCCAGATTACTTAGCAGCTTAGCTGGACCATCTCACCTTAGAACCCTTGGGTCAGCATCATCATTTGGACAGGCCCTTCTAAAAACCTCTTCTCGCTTGAATTTCTCCGGGGGAGTAACCTCCCTCACTTCTTGATGATTTGTTAATTTGTAGTTCAGACAAATCCCCTCTAGAGCAAACACTGCCCTGACTTCAAAAGCTAGCTACATGCAATTATGTTTTCTCTTTCAGAGGCTCAATTCTCCCTTAGAAAAAAAGGGGAGGGGTCTGGTTCTTCAAACTTAAACCAAATAAAATACAGACATAAAAGGTCTTTCCAGTCATCCGAGGATTTTATTTTAAGTGTGAGGGCCTCATTCACAAAACAAAGGAAGACCTTCTTGGGTGTGAAAGGATTTTGCAGAGTCTGAATTTCTCAGTTTGGCCTGATGCTAATCTCTCTATGAGACCTGAGAAGGATCAGAGAAAGAAGCGTTGGCTTGGACTTTTGTGATGATATTGGCTCTGGGCATCCTAGGTGGAGCTTACCTCCACCCTAGCTTTGCTCTTTCTGGTCCTTACTAAACCTTTTCACATGAGTAATGAGGAACAGTCCTGGGATTTTGAATGCAAACTCAGGGTACTCCCTGTGCCAAGGGCTTATCTTCCCAAGGCCCTAGACCTGGCAGTACAGGGCTGGTCCCCTTGCCTCAAGGCACTTGGCAGCTATGACTCTCTTAATTGAGGGGGATCTCGAAATTAGCTTTGGGGCAAGTTTGATGGTTTATGTAACGTATCAAGTTCTTAAAGCTCTCAACTCAGAAACAAACCACAAAACTCTTAGCTCAGGGCCTTCTACTGGGGTTCAGCAGAATGAACAGGTACCATACTTACAATTCCAAAGCTGTAAAAGCTTGCCACAGCAGTGCAGTGGCCAGAGACGTCGGTTCACATGGTTTCCATGGATCAAATGTAAAGTTGCCCGGCTTGTGTGGCAAGAATCTTTCTTGGCAAGGCCATCTCCCAAAGTGCCAAACTTTAAATCCTGCGGTTTTGCTGCCAGAGCCTAAGCTGGGCCCAGCTATGACAATCCTGCCTAGAACCATTGACCTTACCTGCAGTGCTAGATCGGAGTCCTTCTGCTTCCCCAGCCTGCGGCGACCTGGTCCACAGATGTTGGTGGTTTAAGGTATTCAATCATGAGCCTCACAGAGATTATAGAGTCTGGTTCTCTTCTGGGAGATTCCAGCATGTCAACTCCAAAAGCAGACTTAATCGCCCTTGCCTGGGCTCTCCAGCTAGGGACATTGTCTACAGACAAATGAACCGGTGCCTGTACCATTGCCCTCATTGCTCTTGATATCCAAGTTGCCCTTAACAACCAGCCCCTCACTTACCCCTTTCAAGATCTCTTGACCTAAGGGGCCTGCTCATGTCCCACCTAATATGACTAGCACTGTAGCAGGCATAGGAACTGGAATGAACCAGCACAGATGGGCTCTTGTTGGGTAGTAGTTTCCTCTGAGGTAAAATCTTCTACCCCAGAAGAAAGCTCCTTGAGACACAGGGTGCTCTAAAGGGAAAGGAAGCAATACTATAGGGAAGCTGGTTACACTCAGGAAGCAAACAACTGGATAGCTTCAGGATGTCCCTGAAACTGACCAAACCCACTAGGCCTCTCCCCCAAGTAAAAATAAGATGTAAATACTGTGGGAAAACAGCCCCTGACAAATTGGGCTGCCTGGAAGAGGCTCTGATTACATGACTTTTTTTTTTTTTTTTTTTTTTTTTTTTTGGTTTTCAGAGATAGGGTTTCTCTGTAGCTTTGGAGCCTGTCCTGGCACTTGCTCCTTAGATCGGCCTGGCCTCGAACTCACAGAGATCCACCTGCTTCTCCTGAGTGCTGGGATTAAAGGTGTGCGCCACCACCACCCGGCTTACATGAGTTTTCTGAAAGAAACATTCTCCAACTTGTTGAGCTGCGGCAGGCTGTGCAGTATGTTCCAGATTCTGGGGTGGGCTTTGGTGGTGCAGCTATTTATGTGTTATTTCTGCTCTTATAAGTAACCCCTCATCCATATTCCTATGAGTAACCTCAATAAAGCTCACTGGTTCATCAAGTTGTATTTTGGTGGTGTCCCTACTTTGGTATGTTGCTGGTTCTCTATCTGGGGTAGTAAGACCTTTACTCATGTCTCCCCCTGAGAATAGTGTCACACAGCAGCTTCTTATGCTTATCATGATTTATAGGTCAATTTAGCTATGAGAACAGACCACATCGCAGCGGCCCTTGAGGCCCTTGAAGATTGTTTCTGTAGCCTCAGCAGTACTCCCAAGCCATGATCTTGACATGCTGACAGAGGCCCAGGAAGATGCCTGATTGACCCAGGAGAAGGCTGCGTCTGTGCCTGTCAGCTGTGGTAGCATGAGATGCTAAAAGGCCGTCAGAAGAGACCTCTGACTTAAGACAAAGTATATGGGAGGGATGGCTCCAAAGGAAGGGCACACAGGAGCTTGCTTTTCTGGTTACTAACTTTCTTTTGATTTACCTATCGACTTAAATCTCCCTTTCAGCCCTTCCTAATTTACTCTTTCATGTAACTGGTGTCTTCCAGACTGTAGGCCACTGAGCTCCGGCGATATCAACTATTATCATCGACACTGGTACCTGCCTCGTGTCATTAAGGACCTTGTGGTGCTTTGAATGAGAATGACTCCCATAGGCTTGTGACAGGGCAAGGGACAACAGCGGTTCCTTCATGTGATACTCTTGCTGAGGTCACTTTAGATTTAACTAGAATTTGATCTCCTTGATGGAGAATCCTGTAGAAAATTACCTAACTCTACTTTAGGAAGCTGAGGTCAAGCTGCCCCAGATAACTTACCTTAGCTTCTGTTAAACTGCTTGCTTGCACAAAACCTCCTCCTGCAGCTGGTCAACGAAATACCAGAATGTGATTTTTTGACTTAAAAAATCTCTTACTTTAAAGACTAAACACTATACCTAGGTTCTGAATACTGGTGTATAGTCCCAGTTGATAGGAAAAAAGGCCTTCAATTGGCTATAAACTATCTGAGTGGTCATCTCTGGTAGGCATCTTGTGATATGCGAATGTTTGGTTCCAAGTGTTTAGGTTAGGACATAAGATTTTGTTGGAAGAAGAGTGCCACTAGGGGTGGGCTTTAAGATTTCAAAAACCTACACCAGGCAAACCCAGTCTCTCTCTCTCTCTCTGAAACTGCAGATCAGATGTGAGCTCTCAGCTACTGCTCCAGTGCTATGCCTTCCTTTCTGCCATGATGACCATGGACTAACCCTCTTAAACTATAAGCAAGCCTCGAATTAAATGCTTTCTCTTATAAATTGCCTTGGTCCCAATATCTTCTCACAACAATAGAACAGTAACTAAGACAGACTTCTTAACCTCCAAGTGATTTTGCAATCTGGCCTTGAACCTCTTATAATAACCATTCTCTCCACTCTCCAAAATGCCACTGGAACCTTTTATGCTTTACTATCCTATAACACTATGACAAATTGGCAACGCCAGTACCCACCTTTATGTCCTTCTCAGCTCTTATGAAACTCCACAAGATGATGTTTGCTCCTTATTGGTAATTTGTCCTTGCTGATGTGTCAGAGAAGGTGGGATTGGGGAATAGAGTCCAAAGAGCCAAAAAGTAAAAGCCAAAATTCTCACACTTTAACAGTCTGACATGACCTCTTGGACCCTTACTTCAGTCACTTGTGAGGTCTCATTTAAACATATAGAGCCTCACTCCCAACGACCCTTGGGCCTTACCCCGAAGAGCCAACACAGGAAAGACAGCTGATGCTATAAAACCTACTACTCAACAAGATCCTGAGAGGCTCAGTTCTCCATTCAGATATGGACCCTACACAAATGCTGCATGAGAACAAAGTGACTTCACTTAACTGCATACAATGGGAGTACGTAAAATATAAATATCAGGACAAGGAGAAAATGAGATAAAATTTTACTAGTTAAAAACATTTCCATTAAGGACTGGGATACAGCTCAGGGTTAAAGACTGTTTACATGGATATGGCACTGAGTTCATTTCTAGTTCATTTCTTGGAAGACTGTGGTTAAAAAAAAAAAAGTCATGAGTTTGAGGCCACCTTGGGCTACATGGTAAGAGCCTGTCTCACTTTACTTCCCTACATATCCCAGGGTCATTTTCTTTTTTTTAAAAAAATATTTATTTATTATGTATACAATATTCTGTCTGTGTGTATGCCTGCAGGCCAGAAGAAGGCACCAGACCTCATTACAGATGGTTGTGAGCCACCATGTGGTTGCTGGGAATTGAACTCGGGACCTTTGGAAGAGCAGGCAATGCTCATAACCGCTGAGCCATCTCTCCAGCCCCCAAGGTCATTTTCATATGTGTTCTCTGAGTTCTTCTGTTAACATTATTTCCCTTAAGGTAAGTGTGTTACAAACCAAAAACCTTCACCTTAAAGTACAAAGATGCTGTACAAACAGCCAACCATGTAGTAAGTTTCCTGTTTCCCATCCTAGTGTAATTTTTGTTTTGTTTTGTTTTTCAAGACAGAGTTTCTCTGTGTAGCAACCCTGCTGTCCCTGAACTCATAGACCAGGCTCATAAATATCCATGAGGACGGAAGATTCTGTCCGGCCTGGTTTCACAGCCATTCAGTCCCAAATAAACATACAGAGGCTTATATTAATTATAAACTATTTGGCCTATTGCTCAGACTTATTACTAACTATTACAACTTAAGTTAACCCATAATTCTTATCTATGTTTAGCCAGATGACATTTTCATCTTGCTTCCTCTGTGTCTGGCTGATGAGTACATATCTTTCTTTCCTCTTCCCAGAATTCTCTAGGTCTGATCACCCCACCTATACTTCCTACCTGGCTACTGGCCAATCAGAGTTTTGTTAAACCAATATGAGTGACAAATCTTTACAGTGTACAAGAGCATTATTGTACAGCAGATCCCCATGTCTCTGACTCCTGAGTGCTGGGATCAAAGGCATGCATCAGCATGCTTGGTTCCTGTTGTGATCTTGAGAATGCCCACAGACTAACTTTTGGCAGAAATGACATTTGTGATATTACTCACAACCATGGTTCTAACGCTGGTGCCCAGAATTTACTTGTATCATAGGAAGAGTGCCTGAGCACTGATTTAGTAATATAAAGAGAGTATTTGCAAAACCACTCTTTATATCTATGGAGATGGCAGATGACCCAGATCCCTGTGTGTCTCTCATCCATAAAAACCCCTCTCCAGCCCCCAGAATCAAATTCTTTGTTTATACTTATAGTATTTACATATATGTTTCCAAATACAAAAAATTGGTATTGTTTTCAACTTGGTGTGAATAATCAAGTCTTCCAGATGATATGGATTCTTTGATTCTGTGTGTTCTTTATTGAATCCAGGACCTTGAGCGTGTATGAGAGTGATAACCACTGGATAAGGCTTAAGCACTGTATTCTTTTGTACTGGGTTTCATTTCTTGTGATTCGCTTTAATGTTCATTCATATTGTGACATGTCACTATACCTTATTTTCACTGTTGATGTGGCCTTATTTCATTGACTGGATCAGACTCTTGAATCTGATTTTTCTGCAAAATGCCAATCTCTTAAAAAATATTTTTGAAACATTTTACATTAACACCATCAAAGAAAGTGAGTCACACGCCACTTCATGCTAAGACTTGGCATTATTAGATTTTTTTTTAATCAGCTAATTTGGAGGACACCCAGAGTTTCACTGATTTTCTATGCGTAGCTCTTTTTTGTAACACCTTCTCTGTAGTTTTTGGTTATTTGGGAGTCTTTTTTAAATATTTATTTATTATGAATACAATATTCTGTCTGTGTGTATGTCTGCAGGCCAGAAGAGGGCATCAGACCTCATTACAGATGGTTGTGAGCCACCATGTGATTGCCGGGAATTGAACTCAGGACCTTTGGAAGAGCAGGCAATGCTCATAACCGCTGAGCCATCTCTCCAGCCCTATTTGGGAGTCTTGTCATGTTGACTATTCTGTCATGCTCACCTCTGATGAACAGGGTAGTTTTCCCTCCCTGCTATGGAAAAGAGAGAACCTTCACAGGAACTGAAGCTCTGTTTTACTGGAGGGGAGAAGGGAGGAAAGCTTGTCCTCCGCTTTTCCTCAACTGCCTTCATCTTAAAATAACCTTTATGCCCGAGTGGCATATTTCAGGTGTCATACTGATTCGTTATTGGGAATTGGGCTACTGAACAGTTTTTTATACTATCGAAGGTTGAGAATGCAACAGTCATTGTTTGAGCCTTAGATTTCTTAATCTAGGCCCATGGTTTCCAAGCGTAGTCAGACTCGTCTATTTAATTCTCAGGTCTGTGTGTCAATAGTTGGATCCAATTTTCTTCCTTTTACCGCTTAGCTATTTCTCAATTTAATTCTGGGCATGTCAGGCTTATTATGCTTTGTGGAAGAGCTATACTACCTCAAGCCGTTTTATCTAAGGATCTAAGTGAAAGGATCTGTTGAGCAATATATTAATCCACTCTGAGGTTACAACAAGCAACGTGATGATTGCACTTTGATTTGATCTTACCACAAAGCGCCGGGGTAATTAGACTTTATTCCACAAGTCCTTCTCTACAAAGTTGCCCACCAGTCTCCAACTAAAGCTTGCTTGGTAGACAGGCACGGTGGTGTACAATTATAATTCTAGCAGTAGGGAGATAAATCAAATCCAGACTAAACCAGACCAGAATAAAACAAACTGAACTAGTCTTTGCTAAGATCATTTCTTAGTCCTCATCAACTCCGGTCATGTGAGTCCTATTTCTGACCCTTCTCTAGAGCTGTAACATCGTAAAATACAATACCTGACTTCTAAGTTATGAGACAAACAACACAATTCTTTCCCAGATTTTTAGGATCCAATAAATTTCCTCATTGCTAATTTATGGTGACATTTTGTTTGTGCTATAAAATAAAACTTGCTTGAAGATCAGAGAAGCAGAGCAGCCAGCCACTAGAGTTCTTACCTCTACCAATGATCAGATGAAAGGGGCAATCCTGTCTCTAAGAATTCTCAGACTGCTTCCATCTCTATGAATGTTCAGACTGCATGCCTTGAACTCCTGTCTCCTCCTGCCTTAAATCCCTCTCCATATCCTTTCCTGTCTCTACCTACCTAGTGCTGGGATTAGAGGTGTGTAACTCCAAAATACTGGAATTAAAGGTATGAGCCACCACTGCCTGGCTCTGTTTCTCTTTTAGACTGGCTCAATCTTGTGTAGCCCAGGGTGTCCTTGAACTCACAGAGATCTGTCTGCCTCTGCCTCCCGAGTGCTGGGATTAAAGATGTGTGCCACCACTGCCTTGCCTCTATGGCTGACTAATGGTTCACTCGACACTTTGATCCTCAGACAAGCTTCATTTGTTATAGTACAAACAAAATATTGTAAACAGAGACTGTTCTTTTATTTCCTGGCTGCCAAACCTGAATAATCACACAAAACTGTATTAATTACAACACTGTTTGGCCTATTTGCTCAGGCTTCTTATTAACTAACTCTTAAATCTTAAATTAACCCATTTCTATTAATCTGTGTATCACTACGAGGCTGTGGCCAATCAGTCAGGTTCCAGCGTCTTTCTCTTTTCATAGCGACTTGGTGTCTCCCTGACTTTGCCTTCTTTCTTTCTGCATTCAGTTTAATTTTTCTACCTACCTCTATTCTGTTCTGCCATAGGCCAAAGTAGCTTCTTTATTAACCAATGGCAATAAAGTATACTCAGCATACAGAAGGGAATCCCATATCAAAATATCACCACACTTATTAACCGATCCTTAGTTAACACTTACTTCTTGCTTTTATTGCCGGGACTGGAGGCTTACAAACTTTGATAAAAGTGTACACTGAGCCATTTTAAAGAAAAATTCACTGGCCTAGATGAGAGCAGCATTGTCTTTGTTTAGAGTTTCTATTACTGTGATTAAAAAAAAAAAAGGACTTGGGGAGGAAAATGTTTGTTTCAGCTTACAGTTCCACATCGCAGTCCATCACTGAAAAACATCAGGGCAGGAATTCAAGGCACACCCTGAAGCAGAATCCATGGAGGAGTAATGCTTCTTGGTTTGCTCCTCCTGGCTTGCTCAGTTTGTTTTTATATACCCCCTGGGACTCCCTATGTGTTAGGTCTTAGCCTGAGACCTAACACTGCCTAGGGGTAGCACCACCTAAAATGGTCTGGGCATCCCACATCAATCTTTAATCAAGAATTCTCCATAGACTTGCCCAAGTTAGAGCTTATAGAGTCAAAATTTTCAATTAAGGTTCTTTTCTCTCGGATGATTCTAGCTCATTTCAGGTTGACCAACAAAGAAAACAAGCAAAAACGAACTAAGCCAACATAAATATCTTATTTCTAGTCCTAACAAGTTCGGTTGGTTTAAATAATTAAAATAAATAGGTTTTAGTGGTCATGCAAGTAATCTCAGAATTCCTGAAGCTGAGACAAGAGGATTGCTACTAGTTCAAGGCCATCCTGAGCTACACAGGATTGAAGGTCAACCTAGATTCAGTAGAAAGATCCTGTCTCAAAAAACTAATAAAACAAACAAGCAAAAATCAGAGTAAACAATCTCAAGTCTTAGTTTACAAGATTTATGTTGGCATGGCACAAATATCTGAGAAAATCAGCTTTAATAGAAAATAAGAAACCTATATTATGACAGACTTCTATAAATGATCAAAGACCAAAGCTAAGAGTGTGTATAAATGGCATTGTAATTGTGGGTTTGATAGACACGGGCGCAGATGTGAGTATCATTACTCCAGAATCTTGGCCTCCAAATTGGCCTCTTCAAGAGGCAGATATTCAATAACTAGGAATTGGAATCATATCTCAAATAAAACAAAGGACAAGATGGGTTGAATGCATAGGACCAGAAGGACAGAGAGGAAAGCTGAGGCCATATGTAGCTAATATTGCAGTAAATTTTTGGGCTTGTGACCTATTGCAGCAATAATACCCAGATTAACCAGTAGACTGTCTTCCCACAGGGAATTCTCAATAACCCCATCCTGTGCCAATACTTTGTAAGTCAGCCATTGGAAATAATATGTAAACAATTTCATAAATCTATAAGTGCTTCTAGTTTTAGCACATGGGAGTCGGATGCAGGAGTATCACAAGATCATAGGCCAACATTAGCTATATAGTGAAGTGGTGCATAAAAGACAGACAGGCAGATAGGAAGGACGGAAGAAAAAAGGAGGGAAGAAAGAAGAAAGGAAAAAAGAAGGAAGAAGATAGTGATGAAAGAAAAGAAGGAAGGAGGGAGGAAAAGAGGGAGAAGAGGAAGGAAAAAGGAAGGAAGGAGAGACTGAAGAAAGAAGGGAGGGGAGGAAGGAAAAAGGAAGGATAGAGGGAGAGAGGGCAGAAAGGAGAAAGGGGAGGGAGGGCAGAAGGAAAGAGGGACAGAAGGCTGAAGAGGTGGCCCAGTGAATAAGTGCTTGTGGAAGCAAGAGGACCAGAGTTTGGTCCCAGCACTCATAGGAAATATGAGCATGGATGCTGTTTTCTGTCTCCAGTGTTGATGGATAGGGGTGAGGGGGGTGGAAGACAGGAGGATTCCTTGGTCTTGCTGGCTAGGTTTAGTGAGAAACCTTGCTTCAGAATCTAAGATGAACAGAGATAGAAGAAGAACATTTAGCATCAACTCTGTTCTCCATATGAACACACATGCAAATACATAAATGTACTCATGCACATATGCGCATACACATAAATGTTCACATGCACACACTATACACATAGGTGGGGGTGGGGAGCTGGGCATGTTGGTGCATGCCTGTAATAGGGAGGCAGGAGGATCAGGGAGTTCAAGGTGAACGTTGATCATAGAGAAAGTTCAAAGGTAGATGAGATGCTGTCTCAAATCACAGATAAACAAGCCACACCATCTATGTACACTAGAATAGTAAATTGTTCTGAGCAAGACTGCCAGGTTCATTAAGGTACAGACACTGTACTTTGCCTAGGATTTTACTAGGCCACCTAAAGCTCCTGCTTCTCTTACCAGGGGTCAATGAGCAGAGAAATTCACTTTTTTAAAAAAAAATATTTATTTATTTATTTGTTATATATACAATATTCTGCCTGTGTGTATGTCTGCAGGCCAGAAGAGGGCACTAGACCTCATTACAGATGGTTGTGAGCCACCATGTGGTTGCCGGGAATTGAACTCAGGACCTTTAGAAGAGCAGGCAATGCTCTTAACCACTGAGCCATCTCTCCAGCTCCCAGAAATTCACTTTTTAAAAATATGTATGGTGGTACTGTCTACATGCATGTCTGTGTGCCACATGTATGCCAGGTACCCGTGGATGCCGGAAGAAGACATTGAATCCCCTAGAACTGGAGTTATAGATGGTTGTGAGCCACTATGTGGGTGATAGGAACAAAACCTGGGTCCTCTGAACTAACATCCAGTACTCTTAACCACTGAGTCTTGTCTCCAGCCCGACGAATTGAATCTTCAGGATGCTTTTTATTCAGAGAGCCAGCAGTCTAAGTAGGTGTCATATTAACACCCCAAACAACTGTTGTTTATGTCAGTTCTAAGAAATAAGTGGGGAATAGGAACAGCCCATAGCCAGGACAATCATTCCAGAGCTCATCTCGCCCCTCAAGTCAGGTTGGCAACTTCTCTGGGACATCTTTGTACTTTTCTCTCTCACCCTGTGTGCTCTTCCTTCCTCTCGGGAGTGTCTGGGCTCAGGTACTTCTTGGAACACTGAGTCTAGTTAGTGACTCTTGGTGTTTACTTCCCTTCCGCTCTGACCTCGTCTCCAATGTTTCCCTTCACACTTGGTTTGGTATGGTCACATTGTTTGTTCTTTTAGCCCACTGACTATTGGACCCCTCTGCCTGGAACAGATACGTAGGCTTCCCTCTAAGTCTTGCCATGGTTCTTCTTTAAAAAGTTCTTTATAGATGTATTTATTTGGTGTGTGTACATGAGTGTTTTACCTGAAGATCTGTCTGTGCACCATGTGTGTGCTTGGGGCCCTCAGAAGTCAGAAGAGGGCCCCAGATCCTCTGGAACTAGAGGTATAGATGGTTGTGAGCCCACCATGTGGCTACTGGGTATCAAAATGGGGTTCTTGGGAAGAGTAAGTGCTTCTAAGTACTGAACAGTCTTTCCAGTCCCTTGTCGCTTCTTTCCTCAGATGCCACTTTCTCTGTGAGGTCTTCCCTGATCACTTCTTTTAAACACTGAGGTCCATCCTTCAGTTCTCCCAACAATATGCCTTAAAGACTTTTTTCCTGTTGTGTTGGTCATCATAGTCTATAGAGCTGAGGTTCTATTTATAATTTCTGTCATTCCTACCTCGTCGCAATACAAACTCCAGGAGGGCAGGATTCTGTGTTTCATTGACCTTGATGGACAGCCACAACCAAGACATGACTGTCTACTAGAAGACCTGCAGCAAAGTCTTGTGGACACTGAGTAAAAGGGTGGATTAGATCTAGGGAGTGATGTCTGGATGAAAATCCAAGGGTTTCTACCTAGGCAAGTGGGATTGTCATTTCCTAAGGGGCAGTGTGAGCCGGAAGCCAGAAAACAGATAAACTGTCACCCTGGGCTTCGGCAGGAGAGTGCTGTTGCTGTGCCTGCTGCGGTTGCTGTGCCTGAGGAAGTTATTGCTGCTGCTGTTGCTGCAGAGGTTGCTGCAGTTGCTGCGCCTGATGAGGTTATTGCTGCTGCGGTTGCAGCTGCTGTGCCTGATGCGGTTGCTGCTGCTGTGGTTGCTGCTGCAGCTGTGCCTGGTACGGTTGCTGCTGCAGCTATGCCTGGTGTGATTGTTGCTGCTGCGGTTGCTGCTGCGGCTGCACCTATTTATTCTCTCTGATTCTGGAAACTTTTACAATCACTGGGATTTCTACTTGCTAAAATACTACCTGAAAGTCGAAACCAGAAGGGAGAAGTTGCTCTCCAGAGGCTCTGGGCTTCATCTTCGGCTGATTTCTTATTGATCCTGTTACTTTATAACTAGGAAGGGGGAGAGGTTATTTTTATAGATACTAGTGGTTCTTGTCTTCAGAGTCCTGTCTAGTGTGAAAAGATAATCCTGAAGGTTATGGCTCATGTAGGTCGCTAACCAGTTGTGTCCAGACCAGCAATTATCATCCTTACTGAATTGCTTGAAAATGCACAAGCTTCGCAAATGTACTTGGGCAGACTTTAATGTGACTTCTTGCATAACTAATAGACAGTATAAAGTCTTTGACCTTCATTTTAAATTTGCATGACTTAAAAGTCTACCTTCTTGAAAATAATAATTATTTTCACGAAACTGAAAGCTGCCAGAGAGATGATTCCTGAGTACTTATTGATCGGTACAAACTTAGGGTTCATGGAGTGGCTTTGTGGTTGTAGAACAAACACAAAATTTGGTTGCCTATTATTTATTTTTCACAGTGCAAGGGGTTATCAAACCCACGGCCTTGTTAAGCAAGCACTCCACCACTGAGTGGCACCTAGCCCTAACTGCTGCTTTTAAAAAATAAAGCATGGGTCTCTTATCCATGCTCTCTGATATTTCATATTTGTCTGAAACAAACTGCAGATAATATAGAACCCTATTTACATTGTTTTTTTTCTGATACATACCTAATATGATAAAGTTTCATGTACTGACACAGTTAAGAGATTAATCATTATAAAATAGGTCAATCATAACCACACAGGGCAAATATGTTCTGACATGATTACTTTTCTATGCTTACCTGTTTTGGATGATGATGGGAGACAATACAATAAGATGGAGTGAGGTAAGTCTTAGGCTCTGAGCGGCTGTTAGGTCAGTATGCAGTGACTGCTTGAAGACGGTTACTGTAAGCAAGGGTGGGAACAGGACAATGGTATTGGTCAGGGAGGTTCCACTCTTAGCCTGGTCCAGAAGCTGGGAATGTCCTTGGCTCCTCCTTGCTGGAGACCAAACACCAGAAGGAGCTCTGGCTTCTGTTGTTGCTCTCTTCTCCTAAATGGACATCACAGCTGTCTAGAAGCTATGATGAGGCCGGCTAGCCAGTTCAGATGGTACGATCCCTTTCAGTGAACAGCTTTGAAATGGGAGCTCTGGATTTTCACGGTGAAAATTGGTTATACCTATCCTCCAATTTCAGCCCAGCTTTTAAATGACTTCATGCTGTGGGGCACTGGTCTTTCATCCTGTCACTGTATTCTTTTTAATAAAATGCTGATTGGCCAGTAGCCAGGCAGGAAGTAGAGGCATGGCAACAAGAATTCTGGGAAGAAGAAGCTTGAGTCTGCAGTTGTGACCCAGATGCAGAGGATGCAAAATGTGACTGCCCTGCTAAAAAAGGTACCAAGCCACGTGGCTAACACATTCAAGAATTATGGGCTAATATAAGTTATAAGAGTTAATAAGAAGCCTAAGATACTAGGCCAATCAGTTTATAATTAATGTAGACCTCTGTGTGATTTCTTTGGTACTTAACAACTGTGGGAACCAGGCAGGACAAAAAAACTCAGTCAACAACTTTAGGGTCTCAGTTCTTGAAAGCAGAATGCTGGGTATCTAGATAGGGATTAATAACCCTGGAGGTCTTTGAAGAGAGACACTCCCTCATGATCTGTTGTGGATGCCACCTCCCATTTCTCTAGTCATCCTAGAAAGAAAACATCACAAATGATCTTCTTTAGGCCCCATTCTTAAAAAAAGGAGAGAGAGAGAGAGAGAGAGAGAGAGAGAGAGAGAGAGAGAGAGAGAGAGGAAAAAAGAAAAAAAGGAACACTTCTGGCCCCTTAAGAGTTAATGAATATGTCCACTCCCCCCCCCCCCCAACATGGTTGTGTTTGCCTTTAATCTCAGTATTTGAAAGGCAGAAGCAGGTGAGGTGGATATCTGTGAGTTCCAGGCCAGCTAGGGCTACACAGCAGGTTCTAGGCCAGGGCTATATAATAAGACCCTATCTCAAAAACAAAAAGCAGCAAAAAGGTTAATCCAGCAGGATCTGTCAATCACTTGGCCAGAAGTCTACCTGCCAGGAAAGCTGATTCACTTGTGAAGATGGAATAATTACCCCTAATGAGATAATGTGTTTATTATATTTGCCAAAAGCCCTTGCCCAGTGCAGTAGCTTTTGGATGGATGAGTCCTCACTGCTCATCACTGCTAAACCTGCCTCTCTTGTTTTTGTTTTTTGTCATTTTGTTTGTTTGTTTGTTCTGAGACAGGTTTTGTCCGTGTGGCCCTGGCTATTCTGGAACTCACTCTGTAGCCATGGCTGACCTCGGACTCAGAGATCTGTCTGCCTCTGTCTCTGCTTGCCAGACTTTTGAGTTGTAAATTTAAAAGCACATTTTTTTCCTTCTCTGACTTTCCTCAAAAGCCTAAGTATGGTTTCCCTGTTCTGCCTGACTTTTCCTGACAGTCTAGGCTTCTCACTGAGTCTCTGCAGTTCCCTGCCTTCCTTTCCCACGGGGCAGCTGCTTCCCAGCCTCCACGGCTGACTTTCTAGAACCCTAAGCCAGCAGACAGGACTGACTCTTCTCCTCTGCCTCCTCCAATTTACAGCTTGCCTACCTTGTTTTTCTTCCAAACTCTAATAAAACGGTCCTTGAGCTTCCTTTTGAGACCGTTTAAAATTCTTTCATTAAAAGGACTAATAAGGCATGAAAGGGAGCCTTGAAGTCCGTGGTAAAAACCGTGACCGGGAGACAACTTGCTGAGTAAGGTGACCAAAGTGACTGACAGGTGGGTCGTACACTTGGTACACCTGACAGATGATTCATGTCCGGGGCGGGATGAAGCGGATCGCCAATGGTGCAAGACTGCATCATGCTACTCAGAATGCCACACAATGGAAAGCTTATGATTTATTTGTGGAATACATTTTTGATGACATATTTCCGAGCAACGGGTTACTTTAGTAACTGAAAACATGGAGAGCAAAATCTTGGCTAAGGGAGGCTTACCACACCAAAAAATTCTTGGAATACCTTTATTTATTGTTGTATTTGTGCGCATGGCACAGTACATGCCTGGAAGAGAATAACCTCTCGGAATCAGTTCTCGCTTCCTATCTTTACCCAGGATAGGAATCGAACACAGGCTGCCGCACTTTCATGGCAAGCATCTTCACCCTCAGAGTCACCTCACTGGCCCATTTCTTGAGACTTGATACTGTAATGGACATGTATAAACTTACTAAGAGAATCCCCACTTCTACTAGTTTTTCTCAATACATTTTCTAGTCACTGCGCCTTAGAGCAAAAGCCCCGTGGCCTTTCTTATGCCTGTGATTTGTTCTTCTTTGAGTAAGGCGGGCCGTTTTTTGGGCCTAACCACCTCTTTGGGTCCTCATTTTCCTGCTAAAGATTCTTGAGAATATGTAAAGCAACGTTACACATATTTATCCTGTTAATCTGTTTCATGCTGCTTTCCTTCTTAAGGGAGTCAGAGAACCTAAGAGAACAGAAGGGAAATTTTCTTCCCCGTGTTAGCTTAAGTGCTGCGGTAATATTCGATTACAAGTTTCCTGGCTTAAATCGACACAAATGTATTCCTGCACAGTTCTGTAGGTTAGAAATTTGACATGCATTTCACTGGGTGAACGTTAACCTGTTAGGAAGCCTGTGTGTTTTTTTTTCGTCAGAGCTTGGGGAGTGTTATGCCCAAATCCGCGAAGTCCCTCAAAAGCCAACAAGGAGACTGAGTCCTGCATATAAAACCGAAGAGCCTTTATTTTATGCAAGTTTGCAAACTCAGTCTTTCTGTATGTCCAACGTATTGGAATAAACGGAGAGCCCCAAGCTCGGTTAGAGTAGGGTTTTTATAGTAGTAAAGTTGGGGGTGAGGGGTTTCTAAGGTTCAGGACCCCTGGTTGGCTGACATTTGTCTAGGGGTGTCCTGGTGAGTGTGTGCTGGCAGGTGATCCTATCTACAATAATTGGAACGTTAGGCATTTCCTTTGGATGGTCTGTTCTTGGGTGGTGCTCGGGGAATCTCAGTTTGTGGTTCTTCCTGCCACCAGGTATTGCTTCAGGGTGAACTACTGAGACTCAGGCCTCCATTAAACTTATCGATGGCTGAATCCTACTCTGGCAGGTGATAATGGTTGGAAGTAAAGAACCTTCTTTAGGTGATCTGTTCATATTTAGCTTATCACGGCTGGCTCCTACAGGGAGAATTCATTTAATTTTTTTTTCTAGTTTCCAGAGGAGTGGTTCTCAGCCTTCCTAATGCTGAGACCCTTTTATACAGTTCCTCAGGTTGTGGTGACCCCAATCATAAAATGATTCCATTGTTACTTTATAGCGGTAATTTTGCTACTGGTATGAATTGTCTTTCTGATACGTCACCCCTGTGGGGTTGCAACCCATAGACCGAGAACTGCTGTTCAGGAGGCTTTCCATATTGCTCGGTACCTTGCTGCCTGGCGTCTTCAAAGCCAGCAATGACAGGTTGAGTACCTCTCAGGTCATGACAAACACTCTGGTCTTCTGTCCCTCCTACTTTCAAACATATCCTCAATGACACTGGAGTTGCCCCAGTAATGCACACTAATCTCCTGTTATTTAAAGGGCAGTTAACATTACTTCCCCTTTGCTATGTAACATCTCACAGCTGGAATAAATTTAGGCTCCTTCATTCTAATCCCAGTTTACAAGTAGACAATGCAGGGCATAAAATTTAGGGAGGTTCTGTGCACATTATTTCTCGTTCTCATTTGCTAAGACATCCCCCCAGTTCTTACCCACAAAGTCTCTTTTGAACCTCTACCTGGAGATATTAGCTAAGTCAGAGTGGACCCTTCATTGCAGACTTTTTTTTTTCCTGGCAAATGCCAAGCTTCTCTGCAAACATTCAGAGCTAAGCACTTGAATAGGGTTTTCACACTTGTCTTTCATGCTGCGGCCTGGAGGTAGCTCTGAGCTGTGGCATCACACAGACTTGAATTGAAATTCTTACTCCAGGACTTAAGGCCCATGAACCTTGAACAATTTAACTTGCCCAAGCTTTAGTCTTCCTCTGAAGACATTACCATCGGCCCAGACCAACTGTCTGGAGGGCGGTGAAGCTGCAGTAGAGACTCAGGATCATTTTCAGTTGTTTTTCCTTTTCACTTCTTCCTGATGCTCAGCTTTCTTGCCTGGGGACATAACCCCACAGAGTATAAATCTGGTGTTGGATCGCATCCTGAATGTGTATCCTAACATCCGAAATAGTGACCAGAGAAGCATATTTGAAGCTGTATAAATCTAGGGCCCAAGATTAGCCCATTAATTAAACTCATTGATCCATAAACTTGTTTATGAAATTATGACTAAGTAGGGATGTAAGATAAACCATGAAGAATGGTCTGGATACACTGGAGAATAACAAACATTTATTGGGTTAGCTCCAGCCCCGAAAGGTCTTTTTCTCTGCTGAAAACCGACTTGGCTAGCATTTTGCTTTAAATCTCAGAATCTCAAAATGCTCTCAATGTTCATCCTCCTTTCTTCCAGCTAGACCTTAAGAAGAGTGGCCACTGGATGGGATGGGATGCGGCTTGGGTGACGTGATACATTTAGAATACAGGCAGACACTGGCTTGTTTCTTACACTCTCCCCGTATTTGCATGAGAATGTGGCCCCCCATTTTCACTTGGGTAGTAGATAATGCCGTTTGCCAAGTAAGAACTAAACTACCTCCTCACAGGTCAGCTTAAAAACACACTCAGTGCTCAGAGGCCGGGCAAAGACCCTTTATCTTACTTTCTATTTGTTTTCATTGCTGCCAAATCACCTTCCAAATCCCCACGCTTCTGGAGGCAGCTAAGTTTGCAGGAGGCCCCAGATCTCCACAAAACAGGTAGAATGCATTTCCTTTTCACCTGCTTAGGCTACAGACCTCCAGTGTCATGCAGAGCAAAGAAATCCAGCCTCCCTTGGCTTGAACTGTTTGTTTTGAAAGAGAAAAGACTAATCCCAGCAGAATCATTAAATGAAAATGAGAACGTTTAGGGGGGGAAAAAGCAGTCAGCTCAAGAGTCTCAAGGGAACAAACTTGTTGACTTGTTTAGGTGGAGATGAACTGTTCTCAAGGTAATTCAGGATATGAAAACGCTTATTTTGTGGATGAAGATTTTCCTGTAAATTCGACTTGTTGCTGACCCTTCTTTCCCCTAAGTTAAATGTATTTTGGTGGAAATAACTTAGCCCTATGACCTGGAAAAGTGACCTGTCCTGGGGACCTTTACGTGAGAATTGAACTCTTGGCCCATCATCAATGCAGCACAGGCTGCAATAGATTATTCCTAGGCTAAAGTCGAATCTGAAGTTCAACAAAATCATGTCAGTTTTTATTCCCTAGTGTCATTTAGTAAATGAAGAAGGCAATGAGCCTGGATTGCAAAAAATAAAGAAAAAAAAATCTCAAGGTAGAATGTAGCTCTATACAGCAGTAGCAATTCTTCACTGTCAAGGGGGGCAGGGCTGAAACTTAATGAGAAAGGGCTATGATCATCTATATACATCCTAGAGGTTATCGGGAAAATGAGAATGCAACTTCTGGCATCTGGATTCTCCTAGGAACACAGTATAGGCCATGTCCAGACTCGGTAGTGGTGACGGTTTTCCACAGGAGTCGTGTTTCTTGTCCTGAAAGGGCATTTTCTGAAAACCATCTCTAGATTGTTCTCCATTGGTGGGAAACACAGGCGAGGCTCAATAAGTCATTCCCAAGCCTCTGTGAGAAAGCTTTAACCTTCTCTGAGGTTCCGAAGATCTAGATGTGAAATAAGGGGGTAATGACTTCAGCGGGTTTCAAACCATTTAGTCTTCCTGCCAGAACGTTTCCATTCATCCCCGGCCAACGCCCATCTTCCGCGGCCTGGCAGCAAACCCTCTCACCTCTCCACACCTGTGCTTCTGCCTCTCTGGTCCTTTGGCTGCCCTTTGGGGTTTGCATACTTGTTTAACTGGTTCCTAGACGCCTAGTACGGATCTTACCTTACATAATTCTGGCTATAACAAATTAAGAGTGGGAGTCAATACAAACACAAATGGATCTAATTTATAATGAGAATGCTTCAATTTTTTTTCTCTCTACAAATTACACATGGGCTTTCAAAGGAGAGAATGAAGAGTGGGCTTGAGCAAACAGCTAATTAAGGCTGAGGTTGGCAAAAGACTATGAGAGCAACAGATAAAGCATAAATCGCAGTTTTTATCGCAGGGCAACACCGTTCGGCAAAGGCAAAGGAGAACAGTTATCTTTGTTATCTGTGCACCGATAAGATTCAAGCTTCCAAGAGTGACCGGCACACAGTAGGTGTCCCAAGACCACCACCGAAAGACTGGGCATATCTAAATCCTGATAAATTAGTGTTACAAATAAAACGAACCTCCCCCCGCCGTATGCTCAGGCGTTGCAAAGGCAGTACCATTGTTCATCTCTTTACACCCCGCCTTTTCCATTGTTTTGGGCGTTCTAATTCTTTCACACGTGCCTGTGACTTTAGAGATCACAAGCACACAATCAACCCAGAAACCACCGACTTAAATGTTATTCAAAGCAAGGTGCCCCCAGGTTCCTGCTTTTAAATGAACTGCAGCTTCTAACGGGTTCAGTTTCTGGGCAGCGTTCTTTCCCGCCTTCTTGGAGTTGAGGCGAGGGCTAAAACAATCGGCATTCTCTCGCCGTTCCCTCAACCTCGAAGTTTCTCTTTCCTCCTCTTCCCTTCCCTCAGCTCCATTTCCTTTCACAGACCGTCGTTTCTCAAGGGTCTTTGCCCCGCTTCCTCCCTCTCTGCCTGCCAGTTCCTTTGATCCTTTCTTTTGAGCCCCTATTCCCAGAAGCTGCAGAAAATACCTTCTTTCCCCCCCCCTTCACGTCACTTCCCTCCCCTCTCCCATCTCCCTCTCTTCTCGGAGGTGAGTCCCTCTAGAGGCCAGCGCTTTCTTAGCTCCGTCCTTTCCGACGGCGAGCGGAATTCGGAGAGAAAGAAGGGGGGAAGAAAGGAGGAGAAAGAGAACCAGAGCCAGGGGAGGAAAAAAAAAAAAAAAAAAACCAAAGAAAAAAAAACCCACCCCAAACCACTACGGCCTAGAGCGCGGAGGCCCGGGAGCGGCGTCGCCATGGCAACGGGCGCCGGCAGGAAGCGAGGGACGCGCGCGAGGGCGGGCGCGGGGAGGGGGCGGGGCGGGGGAGGGGTCGGCTGCCCCGGAAGCACCTCCCCGCAGCCCCCTCCCCGCCGGCCCGCGGCCCCCCGGCCTAGTCCCCCACCCTCGCGGCGGGGCAGGAAGTGACAGGCCCGCGCGAGCCCCCGGCCTGGCGGAGCCGCGGCGCGGCCGGCACCGGGACGGCGGGAGGGGCGGGGAGCGGCGGCCGCGCCGGGCACCTCCCACCGCGCCTGGGCCCCCGCCCCTCCAGGAAGGGGAGGAGGCGGAGCGCCGCCGAGACCGAGCGACCCCCCCTCCCCCGCCCCTGAGGTGGACGCCCCCCGCGAGGACTCGGGTGCGGAGCCCGGCGCGAAGGTAACCGAGCGGCCGCGGGCCGGGGAGGGGCCGCATCCCGGGGGCTCGGCGGCGCGGGGATGTTTCCTCAGCCACCTCGGCGTGTGCAACGCCCAGGTACCTCCCCCAGCCGCGCTCCTGCCTCCCGCTCTGCTGCGCTCTGCGGTGCTTCGGTGCTGCGCGTCCCGGTCTCCGTGCTTTGCGCTCGCTGTGTTCGGTGCTGTGTGTCCGTCACCTCGTTGCCTCTGGCCGCTCGTCTTCTCATTCATTTCTCCCTGCCCCGACTTGGATCCTTACCTCCGAGCATGCTGTCTGGTTATTTCCCTGCTTCTCGCGCTCCGCCGGACTCCCCAGGCTCCAGTTCCTTGACTTCTGTGCCCCTCCTGCTTGGCTCCCTACTATTAGAAAGCACATTGCCCTGCTTACGAGTCCGTTCGCTCCGGGCACAGCGCTGTATCCACCCCCTTCTCCCGGTGTGCTTGATTTCTCGTTGGAACTGCGTTTTTTTTCATCAGGGTTCTGTGTAGAACAAGAACCCGTGGGGGGGCATTCCGAGGCATCCCCAACCCCTGCTTCTTGCTCCATTCTTACTGCAACAGAGTTTTACACTCAGGGACTTGATCCTATAGGCCCAGTACCGTATCCACCTCAATATTACTTTCTAGTCCCCTCCCATCGGTGTGCAGCTACCTCAGTTGAGTCTTTCCACATCCACACCAAATGGAGGTACCTTTTAGGGTGGCCTTTCACTCTTCTCCCAGTTTTTAATTTTTAATTCAGATTGCTTCCTAAACTCCCATCTTCACTTTCTATAGTTAATCTGGAACTCACAATGTGACTTAAAAAAAAAATGTGTGCCTGCGAGATTTTGGATGGCAATTTCCCCAGTGGAAAGACTTTAAATTGGCCCTTTTCTGTTCAACGATCTGGGGGAAATGAAGGGGTCATTGAGTGTATGAACTTTATTTCTTTTTATACAAGCCTCTATTGCAAGTAACAGGGTCTGATGTCTGTGAGTCCAGTGAGCTAAGTCCAGCAATGTCTACATACAACTGTGCCATGCTGCCTCTAATCCTTGCCCACTTTTTTCCTTCACATGCTGATATTGAGGACTCATGGGTCTGTATCTGTTTAGTGCTTTGATATTTTGGCAAACAAGGTGTGGGGAGAAAGGTAGATTGGAGGTGGAGCTGGTGATGAAATGTCCTCTGTGTGCCCCTTCCATTCTATCCATGTGTGGAGTGACATCGGCTCTTCCTGCAGTGGGTAGAGTTCTCTGGGGACAGGGATGTGATGCGGGGACGCTGGGGCAAGAATTAGGAGAAATCTCAACTTTAATTGACAAGGCCAAGAGTTTGGCTTTTATTTACGTGTTTGCTCGTTTGGGACACATTCCTGAGAGAAAGCCGTTCACCTAATGAAACTGTAGACAGCCCATAGTGGAAATTGTGGCCAGCTTTATATTCCTGAGCTGCATAGAGCTTTGGTGACCTGATGTTCTAGTAGTCTGGCGTCTCAGAAGTAAAGAAAGTACAGCGCGAGTTTAACAAAAGAAAGAAGAGAAAAAGGAGAAGAGTAATGTCATTTTAGTGCTGCTTTAGAAGAACGTTTCTTTTATTTGTGCTAGTTTTGATGTAGCTTCTAGAGGGTAAATTCCTACACTTCGGTAAAGTTGAATCTTGTTTTTTGGAGTCAGAATGCTACTTAGGAGTATGTCACATGCTCACTTTGTTACCTTACTTGCTAATAGGGACACTCAAGTTATATAAGGAGGAGTGAGAGGCCCGAGGCTTTAATTAGTAGCTTGGCCTGTAGCCAGTCAGCTACTTGGGATATGTGGGTAGTCCCCAGCGTTTATCCCCTTCCATGCCCTGTCTGCTCTGACTGCCTTATCAGCATCCAGGGCTCTCCATGAAGTGAGGGTAGTGAGTACCCACGCTGGATGACACTGCTTTGATGGCAGGATTTTTAGTTTGCTTTTTTTTTTTTTGTTTTGGGAAGAGGCAAAGTAAAGACTTGATACACAGAAAATCCTCGTTTCCACTATTGTAAAATGGGGACAATAATAAGAAGTAGTGCATGTGAGGGGTGTAGGCCAAGAAAAGGAGGCAACTAAAGGGGTCCCAGGGATGCTGTCCATTGTTAGGATGGTAATGGTGTGATAGAGATAAAAGTGACAGCAAGGGTTAATGGGTCAAGTTTAAACTGTTGAAAATTGCTGGGGCACGTAGGTGGTCACTTTATTTAATGGTGCTCAGGAGGAGGTAGGTATACAAGGTCTCTTGAGACAGTGACTAGCTTGAAAAGATGATGGCATGAGGGAAACATGATGTCAGATCCTGTTGCAGATTTGAGAGTTCTAAGATCTCAGAGGAAGAATCTTAGATACTTTGTGGGCTGACTGTGGTTTTGAATAATAATAATAATGATAATAATATGAAATGACATTTTAGGTTCGAGGTATAACTTTAATCCTTTGCTGATTCCCGTCTAGGGCTTGAGTCAGAGCACCATTCTTGGGGACCCTGGAACACTGGCATGGAGACTGAGAGTGAGCAGAACTCTAGCTCCACCAATGGGAGTTCCAGCTCAGGGGGCAGCTCTCGGCCCCAGATAGCGCAGATGTCCCTGTATGAACGGCAAGCCGTGCAGGTGAGACTCAGCTGCGGCCGAGTTCTGTGAGTATTGGCTTGGGTTAGGCCAAGATGCTGGAAGATCACCATCCCCAGATTCTTTCTGGAGAAGCTAAAGAGTGAGCTTTTTTCCACTTCAGAATCTTAGCAATTTACAAAATTAGAGCAAGCAAACCCAGTAGGAAATTTGGTTGTTTTGTTTTTAGCTGTGTACCAAGTTCAAGGCAACTCGGGCAACTTAGTGAGAACCTGTTTTGTAAATGTGATTCATTGATTCAATACGAAGTACTATAAAGTTCACACATGAATAAATAAGGTTTAGTCTATTTAACTAGGTTTTAATTAACCATTTCCCTTCATTGTTTAAAAACCCTTTATTATTTACTATTTTTTGTGTGTGCATGTTTGTGTGTGTTTATAGTGCTGGATATGTGGAGGTCAGAGGACAACTTATGGGTTTTGTTTCTGTAGTATATATAGGTCCAGTTGGCACACGAGCTTCTGGCAAGTTCCCTATCCACCTATCATTTCATTTTAAGAGTGTTGGTAGCTGGGCGGTAGTGGCGCATGCCTTTAATCCCAGAACCTGGGAGGCAGAGGCAGGTGAATCTCTGAGTTCAAGGCTAGCCTGGACTACAGAGTGAGTTCCAGGACAGACAGTGCTGTTACACGGAGAAATCCTATCTTGAGAAAACCAAGAAGAAAACAAAAGCAAGCAAACAAAGAGTTCCAGGATTGCACATGTGCACCACTGGATCTGGCCTTTTGTTTTAAGTTGTTCTGGGGATTGAACTCGGGTCCTTGGGCTTGTGCTGCAAGTGCTCTTCCCCACTGAGCCCTCTTTCCTACTCTGATAATCAAGTTCTCAGTTTTGGGTCTCATAAGTTACTCTGACTAGAAATATCATGGACCTCTTTAGACATTTACTTTTGGACAAACATATCTCATCCTTTAAATACCCTGTTTTGAAATGAAGCATTTTACTTAAAAGATTTTGATAGAACAGTTGTAATTATTAAGAACATAGCAAAATCCAGTTAACACTAAAGTGATTACTATCATTTTTATAAATAATCATTGACATGGCACAGTAGATATTTGAACTTATCAATTAATTGACAGTTTTGCCTGGTAGAATTGTTCAGAAGTCACTACTGGCTTTCTGTCATCTATCTCCAAACAATTAAGGATCTGTATATCTATGCTAGACACCTACAACACTTAGCTTTTTGCTTTTATTATTAGTGTCTATTTATTTATTTATTTGAGATGTGGTTTACTCTGGAACTCATCACCTTCCTGCCTCATTCTTTTGAGTGCATCTGTCACCATGTCCAGCTTTTTTCCTTATCCTCACCAGTGTCCCATTTATTTGCAGTTTATCTAGATCTTCATATATATTTCCAGGACTCATTTTTGGAAGTAAAAGTTGATGTCCGCTGGTTTCCTTTTCCTGCTGTGTAAGGATAGCATATAATCAGCTGCCTGTCCTGTTTTAGATGGCCGTATGGACTACAGCATAGTCACGACGAGTCAGACAGTGATGACGGTTCAGCCTCCATCCCCCTTGGTTTATCTCCTTCCTGACTCCTTTTCTGGTGGTTACGGTGATGTGCATAGGACCAGGAATGATTACTTTTATTTTGTGTCCTGTCTTCTAGGCTCTGCAGGCCTTGCAACGGCAACCCAATGCAGCTCAGTATTTCCACCAGTTCATGCTCCAGCAGCAGCTCAGTAATGCCCAGCTGCACAGCCTGGCAGCCGTTCAGCAGGTGAGAGGTCAGCAGCCGGCTGGGACAAGAGGGAAGGGGTCAGGCACTGTAGGTTTACGGGAGAGGAGCAGTCTGGGGCAAACTGCATCCTACACCAAATCCTTCCTTTGCCTCTTGTACTAGTAGGAGAAAGGGTGGTTCTTAGATTCTGGGGTTGCAGTATGAACTGTGGGATACTCTTTAGTGGTGGAATGGCTGTGTTGTAGACCTGCTTTGTCTAATATGTTAGCTTCCAGCATATGTAGCTATAGAGTACTTGAAATGTGACTAGTTCAAACTGAGATGACACTATAAGATTTAGAAGAGCCCGATTGATCAAAAGAAGGTAAGCTGTCTCAGTAGTTTCTAATTAGTTTAATGTTGAAATGATAATATCTCTCCGCAAATGGTAATATTTATTTTGTATGTATTGATTAATAAGTTACTGAAATTTATATCATCCCACTTAATACTTTTAAATATGCATAGTAGGAAATTCCATATTTGATGTTGTATTGGACAGCTCTGCATTAGATGTATCAGGTGACTCATGATGAGACTGAGAGAGAGAGGACCAGTTGCCTCCTACCCTGATGGTACCAGGCAGCTTATATGGTCATTTGAGGTTGTGGGGATAGTGATTTTCCTTACTTCAACTCCTCTCTTCTTACCTGAAATCTCTGTTTTGTACCATGAATTAATACCAGAAGACAGGGAGACACACAGCCTTTTCATTGTTTCTGCTATGCTTCCCTGTTAACAGGCCACGATTGCTGCCAGTCGGCAGGCTAGCTCCCCGAACAGCAGCACCACACAGCAGCAGACTGCTACCACCCAGGCCTCGGTGAGTGCTGCCTCTCCTCGAGGGCGGTGTCTGTCCAGTCTGGTCTCTGCAGCTGGGCCGCGGGTTATCGTGTCTCCAGTGGATATTTATTGCTCTTATTGGCAAGAAAAGAACAGGGAACCTATTTGAGTCTGTAGTTTTTGTTTTCAGACAGGCTTTCTCTGGATAGTCCATGCTGCCTTGTACTTAGAGCGACCCTCCTGCCTCTCCCTCTCAAGTGCTGGGATTGCAGGCGTGCATTGTCTTTAAATGGGAAAACCTAAAGAAGGAAGGAGAAAATCCTGCGCAAGAAGAAATGACAAATGAAAAGAAAATGTTCGTTTCTGCCCTTTGCCTGCTCAAGTGTTGGCATTAGTGGTTGTAGGATTGCTTTCTTTTTGATTGTTTGTCTTTTTGCTTTCGTAATACTCCAGAGTGTCTAGGATGACAGTTTTGGGTAGGAAGTTATTATTTATTTCCCTTGATTTCCTGAGGGTGACATCCTGTTCTTGGCTGTGCCCCTCTGAAGTTGTCGTTGTGTATATTTTCTTTGATTTCTCTACAAATCCTCAGTCCTGGTTCCTTATGTACTATACAGATAAATCTGGCAACCACATCAGCTGCCCAGCTCATCAGCCGATCCCAGAGTGTGAGCTCTCCCAGTGCTACCACCTTGACCCAGTCTGTGTTACTGGGGAACACTACCTCCCCACCCCTCAACCAGTCCCAGGCCCAGATGTATCTGCGGGTAAGACATAGCCATAGCCACCATTGTCCTGGGGGCATAGTTCATAATTTGTCTTCCCTGGCAAAGAATGGAAGTATTTTATGTATTTATTTTTGTGGTGTCGGCGGGGAGCCAGGGCAAGTGCTCTGCCCCTGGGCTGTACCCTTGGCCTGACAGCTGTTTGATTCTCGTCATCCACATGTTTGAAGACAAGTTGACCTACTCCCCGTGTCTTATGTAAGCTAGAAAAAGTGCTTTTAGATAACATTGAGATTGTCTGTTGGAAGATGTGGCCTTGGCATTTTGTGCGACCTGGATACACAAATTCTAAGTATCTCTCGGCTTACCTGTTTCTGTATAGACCTATGTGTCTGACATCCTCGTTGTCTAAGTGTCTTCCTTATCATTCCGTAGTCCTCTGTACATTCTAGGCTTTCTTCTGGATGAGTCGTCACGTTTGGAGAATGAGAGGTTCTTGGGTTGGTGTGGAAAGGGGCAGGCTCACTTGTTTAATATCTGCTGTTTATTTTGTCTTGTGGTCCTTTCCTTCCATTTCTCTGTCTTCTCTTTTCTTCTTTTTCCTCTCCTACCTCCTCCCCTTGCCAGCCACAGCTGGGGAACCTATTGCAGGTTAACCGGACCTTGGGCCGGAATGTGCCTCTAGCCTCCCAACTCATCCTGATGCCCAATGGGGCAGTGGCTGCAGTCCAGCAGGAGGTGCCGCCCGCTCAGTCTCCGGGAGTTCATGCAGATGCAGATCAGGTCAGTGGCAACCACTTACTGTGGAGAAGCCCGGGAGCATGAAGGGGATGACCATAGACCAGGCCCCATACTCTGCCCCTTTATTGAATTTTATAGTTCTTATTTTGTGTGTTTTAGCTTCTTTTTCCTCAACTCCTATAAATCCCTTAAAACTTGTGAGTTGATTTGAGCTAAAGAAGGAAGTAGAACTGCCTAAAAAGATCCCTTTGGATCTGGAAGTCTTAAAATACAAGTTGATTTTTCTGGGCATCCTTTTGTCTTCTGTAAGGTAGTTTTATTGAGTCTTAAGTCCCTCATAGAAATGTCACCAGAAGTTCAGGATGTTGGAGGAGTTCTGTAGAGTTAGGTGTGAGCTCACCCCGGCTGAGTTGCTGGTAGGATGTTTGGTTCCTTCTGTTCTTGACTTACTGTAGTTCTCAGCTCTCAGTCTCCTGTCCCTGTCCATGTTCTCAATAGTCTTTCTTCCATTTACTTTTTGTGACTTTTCCCCAAAACACATATATTTTAATTTTTAGCATATGGATGAGATGTAAACTAGGGCCTTATAATGTTTATCTCATTCTAAAAATCTAGCAGAAAGTGGATAAATACCTTGTGTTTGGATGTGTGTTTAGAGCTTTGGGGGATTAAAAAGAGAGGAGTCAACTCTTCAAAGAGCTGGGGGGACAGCAGTGTCATACGAAATGCAGCTGACCCTAAGTGACGCCTGAGCTTCAAGAACTGGCTGTTAATTTGCAGAGTACCTGAGTGGAGTGTTGAAGATAGGCAGATTTGATTTGGAGTGAGGAGAAAATTGACAAAGAAGAGCAAATGTGAGGGCACAGTTCATTTATGCACATGGGACCCCTGTGGAAAGGGTGGGTAGTAACGACAGCAGGGATATGATGTAGGTCTGTGCTAGACCCTTTGCCTCTCATGCACTTTGGGTTGGATGGATCTGCAGTTTTGTCAAAAACAATGCAAAGAGACGATGGGCCTAATGGTAGAAGATGCCATTATTTGGAAGGAGACTGAAAGCCAAGGAAAGGAGGTTGTAGTTTTCTTCATGTGGATGACTTTAAAATAGCAGAGACCATTATTGGCTAATAAACAGCAGATAAACAGAATAAGAAAAATACTTCAGAAAGAGTCAAGGTGCTGGGGAGGGGAACTGCTAAAAGACTCTTGGGGTCATCGAGTTATAAAATACCTTTGTGGGCTCTTCTGGCAGTGGAAGGCACAGAGGAGCTGGTTGTGTTTTTATAGCAGTTCTTTAATTTATCCGTCATCCATCTGTCCATCATCCACTCGTCCGTCCGTCCGTCCATCCATCCATCCATCCATTGATCTGTCCATCCATCCATCTGTCCATCCATCCATCCATCCATCCATCCATCCATCCATCCATCCATCCATCTATCCATCCATCCATCCATAGACACGTGCATACATTTATGCATGCATCAGCAACAGTGAATATGAACATAGTGGCTAGAATGCATACATGGTGTCTGGGGCCTGCTACAACTCTGCATTTAACTGTAGCATCTTGATTAAGTGCTCTAATGTATTTCTGCTGTTGTCTCTTCATCTGTATAGTAGATAGAGTATATCCAATGTACGGCATGTTGTGGGGACTAATTGAGTTGATAATTGCTTGTATCATATCTAGGCTTAAAGTTTACGGTTGTTAACTATTTTCAGTCACTCTGTAGTCTTGGATGCTCAGGAAAGCCATGATACCTACATTTGTGGAGATTATGAACCTTTAAAGTACTAGTTATTAAGCAAACAGTACCTGAGTGGTATAATAATTGCTTCATTAGTAAGAAGAAGATGATCTAAGAATAAAGAAAAGCACTTAGTTAGGCTTGCGATGGGCTAGAAATCAAGGAGGTGACATTTAACACGGGCTCTATAAGCATTAGCCAGGTATGGATGTAAGAAAATGCTGAGTGCCTGGAGAACATGATGTCTAAAAATCCCGAGGGAAGAAGAGTTGGTTTGCTTGATGATTATAGGATGGCCGATTTTCTGGGAGGACTGGACCATTGGGAGAAATCTCATCTCATGGTTTTTGGGTCTGTGGTTAGGACTTTAGTCCTTATACAAGGGTGATGGGAAGCTAGAGAAGGACTTCAAAGCGTGAAAGTGACAGTGAGTGTGTCTTTTTTGCTTTAGTGTAAAGACTGTAAAGGCTGTTGAATGTGTTAATAGAGAAAAGAGTAAGGTAGGAGAAAGATGGTGTTGGGGTGCATAGCAGTGAAGATGGATAGGAATGCGTGGATTTGAGTAACAAGACTTATTGAAGGTGAGCGATTCAGTTTGGAGGGCCTGAAGGATCTGAACCTGTAGAGCTGTTGGTGCTGTGTCTGAGGTGAAGACTGGAGAATTGGGTTAGGCTGAAGTTGTTTTTTTGTTTATTATTTATTTTGTTTTTTTCCGAGACATGGTTTCTCTGTGTAGACCTAGCTGTCCTGGAACTTGCTTTGTAGACCAGGCTGGCCTCGAACTCATAGTGATCCCCCTGCCCCTGCCTCGTGAATACTGGGATTAGAGGCGTGTGCCATCATGCCCAGCTTGAAGTTCAGTTTTTTATACATGCCAAATTAAAGATGCTTTTGAGACATGTATGAGATACCGAGAGAGCAGCTCTGCATGCTCCTCGAATTTGGGAAAGCTAGCTGAGAGCTAAACATGTGAAAATGGTATGGCAGACATAGATGATACATCTATTGAAGTTAAGGAATGTTTAAAATTGTTTATGGAGAGCATATGGTCTGTTGAGAAGAATGTCTAGTAGAACTCTGAGAGTTGGGGTGAGTCCTTAGGAAATTTGAAGGTGATGGGCTGCCAGGGAAGCAGGAAAGAACAACAGAGAGAAGCTGTGGGTATCATGAAGACAGTGGAACAGGACAGTGCAAGACTGCAATGGGTGTGGATGTGGGGGCACCACTCATTTCTTTTCCGTGCAAAGGAGGAAAACAGGATGGTTTGTTAATCTAGAGGGAGAGCTACTTCAGAGGAGTCGGAGGGATGGAACTTGAAGGACTGTTTGCTGGAGAGTGTGAGTGAGGACAGTGGAGTTGGAGAGGACAGAAAGCAGGATGAAGCTAGGGGAGGGAAATAGATTGGGAAAGCAGGGACAGGCGGGAGAGGGGTCTGATCAGCCTTCTAGAAAGCAGGAGGGCGAGGGTCCAGAGCAGACTGCCCATTGTGAGAGGAAGAGTAGTGAGACAAAGGGGAGTGATGGACCACATGCTGGGAATGCAGAGAAGGTGGAGGCCACAGAGGTAGAGAGAGGAGAAAAGAGAAGGAGCTTCTGAGGTATAGGGAGAGTAGGAAAATGTGGACTGGCCATGCAGAAGGGAAACTGTAATCAGTCAGTCCTCTGCAAAGCTGGCCTGCTCTCCCAATGTTCTGGATTCAAGTTCTTACCTTCACCTGCCTGTCCTCTGCTGGGTGTCTAGGTGGTCGTCCTGATCAGTTCTAGTGATGTGGTTTACACATCGTTATCATTGCCTCTTCTGTGGCTTACTTTTGAAAAGTTCACTGATTTATTTTCATAATATGTGTGCGCTTTCGTGAGTTTATATGTAGCGTGTGTGTGCAGGGGTCTCTCAGAACTAGAGTTAGAGGAGGGTAGATATGGGTTCTGGGGATAGAATTTGGGTCCTCTGCAAGATCAGTAAGTACCCTCAGTCCCCTGAGCCATCTCTCTAGCCTCTTACTCAGTTGCTTTTAATAGAACTAGCAAGCAGGCTGGGCATGTAGCTCAGGGGTGGAGTGCTTGCCTTGTGTGTGAAAGGTGCCCTGGGTTGAATACCCAGTGCTTCAAACCATCATGTATGGAACAGTTTCTCTCTTGTGTTCAGGCCTGCCCTTCCCTATAGCATCGAATGTATATGCTGGTTTCTAGGATCATCCTTCCTTTGGTCCCTTTAATATAGCTTCACTGCCTCTTTACATACTTCTAAAATTTACTTTGAAAATTAGTTTTCATGGGAAACAAATATATGCACAAAATTGGATCTGTGTATTTACCATTGAATTTCAGCAATTGCCAATATGTAGCCATTCTGTTCAGGCTCTTACCCTCTGACCATGGATTAATTTGAAGCAGATTCTAGATACATCTTTTTATATGTATACAATATATAACATGATATATAATAACATATAAATAGCAACATATAATACAAATATTGTTATGTATTTTGTATATGACATGTTTTGTTTGTATTTAAAGAAACTTAGCTTTATGTAATCTTTTTGGGAATATAGTTTTTTTGGTGACAGATTTTGCTATGTTGGCTAGACCAGCCTTAAATACTGGTCTTGTTTTCCTCTTACCTCAACCTCAACAGCATGATAACAGCAGCATGCCTCTGCACCCTGCCTGAGAATGTTTTCTTAACAGTGTATTATCAAGATACATTTGTCTTATAGTCATTTATCGTTTTAATATTTATATAATATTCTGTTGTCTAAATATAGTATCCTTCTTATGTGGATGGCCGTTTGGGTTGTTACCCAGCTTTTGTTACTCTGTATGGTGTTCCATACTGCTGCCTAGCAGTTCCTCCTGTGGAACTCCTGGTGTTTCCTCTGTGTGTGTGTGGGGGGAGGGGGGATGTAAACGTGTGAATAGTGAATAGTTATCATTAGGGTATGATGGCAATTTCTTTCTCAAAATATTTACAAAGAAATGGCTTAAGCTATAGATTTTATCATGTTATTCTGATTATTATTAAGATTAATTATGATAGTAGTCTGATTAATAAATCAACTAGACAGCTATTTTTCTCTCCCTCTCTGTTCATACCCAACTGCTACATTCTAGACTGTTAACAGTGAACAAGACAGATTAAATTTGCTATTTGTAGGTTACAACTCAGACTGTTTAACACTCAAGACCCTAGTAACCCAGCGTAGCCCCACTACCTTTTTGTTTATTTTTCTGCTCCCTGTAACTCAATACGATGAAATGTTTATTTTAAAACATCTTAGTTTTTAGTTCTTGTGGTCTTGCAGATATGCCTTTAGGTCCCTCTCTCCACTGTCTCTCCTCTGTTTAGGAATCGTAGGTCTGCCATTCCTGTCCTGAAAACTTGGTTTATGTTTGTGTATATATTGTTGTTATACTTGCTGATTTTTCTCATCTAACAGAAGCCATGCAGCAGGAGCATGTAACTTTGTCCATGGCAGTACCTGAAGTGTAGTGTAGGTGTTTGGTAGATGCTAAACGAATATGAAGAAAGAAAAAGTCAGAGACATATTTTGAATGAATAAATGTTGAAATTTGATGATAGGCTTGGTAGTAAATGACATTGAAAATTCAGATGTGTGCACAAAGCTCTTTGGAGACTGGAAGGACTTCGGTATGTTGGTGGAGAAGTCAGGTGGGCTCTGGAGTATAGCAGTATAACCAGTGTTCAGCTTGTGAGTCAGTCTACACACACCCATACATTATATCTTCCAGGTGCAGAACTTGGCAGTGAGGAACCAGCAGGCCTCAGCTCAAGGACCCCAAATGCCAGGCTCCACTCAGAAGGCCATCCCTCCTGGAGCTTCTCCTGTTTCTGGCCTCTCCCAGGCTTCTAGCCAGGCCCTAGCTGTGGCACAGGCTTCTTCTGGGGCCTCAGGCCAGTCACTCAACCTTAGCCAAGCTGGTGGAGGCAGCGGGAATAGCCTCCCAGGCTCCATGGGTCCAGGTGGAGGTGGCCAGGCCCCTGGGGGCTTGGGTCAGTTGTCTTCTTCAGGATTGGGTGGTGGAAGCTGTCCCAGGAAGGGCACAGGAGTGGTGCAGCCCTTACCTCCAGCTCAGACAGTGACTGTGAGCCAGGGCAGCCAAACGGAGGCAGAAAGTGCAGCAGCCAAGAAGGCAGAAGCAGAAGGGAGTGGCCAGCAGAGTGTGGGCATGAACCTGACTCGGACGGCCACACCTGCCCCCAGCCAGACGCTCATTAGTTCAGGTAAGGTGTCACCTTTTACACCCACCTCCAACTCCACCCTCTCCACACACTTCCTTTTTAAACTCTTGGCCGCGGAATGACAGGAGGAGGAGACTCTTACTGGTCTAGAACATGCTAGCTCAGTGACAGGATAGTAACAAATGACGATCTGACCAGTTTCCTCCGCAGCAAGCTGCTTATAAAGCCTCTGTCTACTTTCCACTCATATTTTTAAATGTTATGGTTTTTTTTTTTCAAGACAGGGTTTCCCTGTAGCTTTGGAGCCTGTTCTGGACCTAGCACTTGTAGACGAGGCTGGTCTTGAACTCACAGAGATCCTCCTGCCTCTGCATCCCGAGTGCCTCCCAAGGTGTGTGCCACCACCACCCAGCTGCCCTCTGTCTACGTTCATAGGGGTCCTGAGTTTTTCAGGTTATTCTATTCATTCCACTGAATTCTAGTGGAGTCAACAAAT
This sequence comes from Alexandromys fortis, assembly GCF_014885135.2. Classification (NCBI taxonomy): domain Eukaryota; kingdom Metazoa; phylum Chordata; class Mammalia; order Rodentia; family Cricetidae; genus Alexandromys; species Alexandromys fortis. Next base: position 2,763,541 of record NW_026068027.1, read on the forward strand.
GTCTTTGGAAGGCGGAGTCCCTGTTCTCACGTCACTTATACTGTAGTATAAAGTATGAGTTCTCTCCTCTTTTTAGTGGGTAGTTCAAGCAACCATAGTGTCAATACCACAGGGTGTGTAAGACCAGCAAGAGGAGCTGTAGCTTACTGTGTGTAGTTGACTTGTGATTATTTGTATCAATGGTAAGGACAAACGGGAATTAGTAATAACAACAACCCTAGTTTGTACTTGCTTTCAAACTGGGTCAAATAGAGCCAATGTCTATACTTGGTCATGTTAGCTTTTGTTTTCTTTGTTTCTACCACCTTTATCAGTGATATATTTGGATAATTTCATCGCAAAAATTACCAATATTAGATATACCTTAGCCTTTCTGTCCCCAACGTGCTTTCAGACATGCCTTGTGTGTTTTGGGCAGTCTAATGATATGCAGTGCAGGACTCTCAGCTCCAGTTTACAGCGGAGGAAACAGTAATCAGAACCTGTGTCTGCTTTCTTATAACTTTGTAGATGGTGACTTTAAAAATGGAGGCTCCTGTAGAGAATACCTTAACCTCAGGGTATTTATTCTTTCTGTGAATATTAAATACTTCTTATGTATCAAACAGTGGAATGAGGTCTAGGGATGTCAAAATGAGTAAAACATGGATTCAGCCTTGAGGTAATGAAGGAGGGGTCAACTTAGCTAAGTACCAAGTGAAAGGATAGGATGGTTATAGCAAAGGAGAAGAACTCACAGAAGATGATTCCTGATTTAAGGGACCTCTCTCCTCTCACTTCTTCCTCCCTCCCTCCCTCCCTCCCTCCCTCCCTCCCTCCCTCCCTCCCTCCCTCCCTCCCTCCCTCCCTCCCTCCCTCCCTCCCTCCCTCCCTCTCTCCCTCCCTCCCTCGTGCGTTTGTGCGCATATGTTATTTGAGGTTGAGTCCAGGCCATAAGCATCCAAGGCAAGTTTCTACCACACTAGTCCCGTCTTTCTTTTTAACTTGTGTTTTTAGAAACCACTCACTAATTTGCTCAGGCAGGCCTTGGACTTGCCTGAGTCTCCTGAGTACTTGAGCGTCTAGGCTGTGCCCTTGAGCTCTCTGTCCTGGAGGTAGTCAGTCCTGTCTAACTCAGTAGAAAGTGCAAATGACATGATGCTCAAGTTCAAGGGAGGCCAGATCTCCTTTCACTGCCTGATTCCCAGATGATGAGATCTGCTTTCATTGATTCCAGCATTGGTACGTCTTAGACAGACGGCTTTGCTTTTAATTTAGAAGGATTATTGTTTTCTGCTCTTGTCTTTGTTTTGCTCTGGCTTGTGTCACACATAGCCACGTACACACAGATCCAGCCCCACTCACTGATTCAGCAGCAGCAGCAGATCCACCTCCAGCAGAAGCAAGTCGTGATCCAGCAGCAGATCGCCATTCACCACCAGCAACAGTTCCCGCACCGCCAGTCCCAGCTGCTGCACACAGCTACACACCTCCAGCTGGCGCAGCAGCAGCAGCAACAGCAGCAGCAGCAGCAAGCAACAACCCTCACTGCCCCTCAGCCACCCCAGGTTCCACCTACTCAGCAGGTCCCACCTTCCCAGTCCCAACAGCAAGCTCAGACCCTGGTGGTCCAACCCATGCTTCAATCTTCACCCCTATCTCTTCCTCCGGACCCAACCCCCAAACCACCCATCCCCATTCAGTCCAAACCACCTGTAGCACCTATCAAACCTCCTCAACTAGGAGCTGCTAAGATGTCAGCTACCCAGCAACCACCACCACATATCCCTGTGCAGGTTGTTGGTACTCGGCAGCCAGGTACAGCCCAGGCACAGGCTTTGGGATTAGCACAGCTGGCAGCTGCTGTACCTACTTCCCGGGGAATGCCAGGGGCAGTCCAGCCTGGCCAGGCACATCTGGCCTCCTCGCCACCTTCATCACAGGCTTCTGGTGCTCTTCAGGAGTGTGCTCCCACCTTGGCCCCTGGAATGACCCTTGCTCCTGTGCAGGGAACAGCACATGTGGTAAAGGGTGGGCCTACAGCCTCCTCCCCTGTCGTGGCCCAAGTCCCTGCTGCTTTCTACATGCAGTCTGTGCACCTGCCGGTGAGTGATGCTTGATCATTTTGAAGATATTACTGCCTATCTACATCCATGTGGGCTTGGGACCGAGTGGAAATAAAACTTGATAGGTGAATGAAGAGTTGAGAAGGCGAATGGTGGCGTGTATGCGCTCTTTTTTAAAAGTGAGATACATATATATATATGTTAAATATGTTTGTATAAACATATGTGTGTATGTAATATCTAAACTTCAAATTCCTAAATTTATTACTAAAATCTTAGGGTTTTATATGTATATTAATTAGATCAAGGGCGCCTTGACCAAGTCCATCTTCGTAAAGCCAACAGTTGTTAGTTGGTCTACAATGAGTCTTTCAATCCCAAGTCAGGACAGTGTTGTTTTCTTGTCCTGGTGCAGAAGTTACACTAATTGGGGATGACCAAGAGGTTTAGTGTATCAAAGGAAGTAAACACATTTGAGCATCTGGGACTAAGAATGGTCTCCAGAAGTATACAACTACAGTTTTCCGTTCACGCCTAGATCTTAGCTACTCTCTTGTTTGTCCATCTTATAGGGTAAGCCCCAGACACTGGCTGTGAAACGCAAAGCTGAGTCTGAGGAGGAGAGAGATGACGGCTCCACATTGGGCGCTCTGCTTCCTGCAAAGGCCTCACCAGCATCAGAGAGCCCAAAGGCAATGGAGGAGAAGAACAGTGTTGGAGGTAAGTAAGCAACTTCTAAAACTTGGTTGGTGCAAGAGAACAGAGAAATGTTCTCAATGAACTAGAAGAGAAATCTGGTTGAGTAGAAAACGGGCCTGAACTTGGTGAGCAGTCAGTAGATAGAGACACATGGGCTCCGTGGTGAATGAGCAAAGATGAGCATGTTGTGGAGGGTCAGGCTGCCTCAGTGGTGGGGAGTTAGTATGGCATATCACAGCTGTTCCTTAATGTCTCTGTGGTTTTTGCTTCTTTTTTTTTTTTTTTTTTTTTTTCCAGAGAAAGCTGAAGCAGTGGCCAGTTTGAGTGCTAATCCTCCAAGCAGTGACTTAGTAGCCTTGGCCCCACCCCCATCAGCACCACCTCCTACTCTGGCCTTGGTGTCCAGACAGATGGGTGACTCAAAACCCCCACAGGCCATTGTGAAGCCACAGATTCTTACGCACATCATTGAAGGCTTTGTGATCCAGGAGGGAGCAGAGCCTTTCCCGGTGAGGGCAGGGCCTGAGAGGAGGACTGGGAGGGGAGAGATCACCTTATTTATCAATTTACATTCAGATTCCTCCAAAGCAGCGAGTGCAGAACTATTTAGTCACTAGTGCGTCATTATGCTGCTAACTTCCTTACAGAAGAGGGAAGGAATGCAGGGGAATTTGGGGACCAGAAAGTGGAAATGCTGGGCACAGAAGACAGGAAGCTTGCTCTTAAAGCTCTAATGTTCAGTTAAGTACACTAGGCGGCTTAGATGGAAAAAGCCAGTCATAGAGCCTTGTTTGCCCTATGGAAAGACCCGGGACTGGAGAGGAGATCCCTCAGCAGTCAGTGTATGTTGCAGAGGACCCGAGTTGCCTTCCCAGCACTCATGTCACAAAGCTGACAGCCACTTATACTAATTCCAGCTCTAAAGTATCCAATTTTGGTTTCCGGGTGTGTACACGCTCTCACACACACATATGCACACCTGGCTGGGTGTGGTGGCTCACGCTTTTGAGTCCTTAGGTGGCAGAAGAGCCTGCAGATCTCTTGAGTTCAAGGTCAGCCTGGTCTACTAGCAACTTCTAGGAAAGCCAGGGCTATACAGTAAGACTCTGCCTTAACCCCCCTCCCCCAAGAAATATCTTAAGGAAAAGATCCCCTGTGAGCCAGATTTGGCTTTCACCTCAGAACTCATCCAGGCAGGGACATGGGAAATGTCATGGAAGGCTGTAGAAGGGCAAGAAGGAACTAGGCTACCTTAACTGGTCTTTCTCTGGGACAGGTGGGATGTTCTCAGTTACTGAAGGAGTCTGAGAAGCCCCTGCAGGCTGGCCTTCCAACAGGGCTGAGTGAGAGTCAGTCAAGTGGCCCTTTGGGAGGAGACAGCCCTTCTGTAGGTATGTATTGGGTGCTCCTGGAGATGGTCGATGGGGATTGGGATTGAACCCATTTCTAGCACATACTATGCACGAGTTCTACTAATGAGCTACATCCTATCACCAGGTAGCCCAGGCTGACCTTTAACTTCAGATCCTCCTGAGTCTGGGGATTGCAGACTTGGGTCACACCTCCCCAGTCCTTGCGTATTTAATAAAGTAGGACTGTAGATAAAGTCTGTCTCGCCCAGACGTGCGTGAAGCCATATATAAAGCACTGAAAAAGATTTTGCCTATGCTTTTGTAAATCTTTGTGGAAAAAGGGTGTTGTGTCTTTCTCTATATTCGTCAGTTCCTCCTCCGTATTCAGAACAGAATCCTATTTGAAATCTGAGTTGAACTAGAATACAATGAGTAAGATAGCTAACATGGAAACAATCTTAGACGTGAAGATCTCCGTCTCTCCAGAGTCTTGCCTTGCACCTAGGTAGGTCTCTGACTTGCTGTAGATGTAGCCCAGGCTGACATTCACCTTCCTGCCTGCTTTCTGTGTGCTGAGATTAGAGGCCTGTATTCTTATGAGTACATTGAGGGACAAGGCTTTAGGGTGTTTTGTTTTAGGGATTCTCAGTTAGGTTGTGTAGGTCTTTGCAGAAAACCTGAGGAAAATTAGTATCCAGCTCCGAGCCTAATGATTGTGGGCAGCAGAGACTACAGTAACTCACGAACGCCTTGTTTTTCAGAGTTAGATAAGAAAGCAAATCTCCTAAAGTGCGAGTACTGTGGGAAGTACGCCCCGGCAGAGCAGTTCCGCGGTTCTAAGAGGTTTTGCTCCATGACATGTGCAAAGAGGTAGGCTGGGCACCAGCTGACCCTCATTGGCTTTCCCATCGGACGTTCTGTCCCTTCCCTCTGCTTTCAGTCTGTTCCCCAAGCCAACTCTTAAATACCAGTTCATATTTATGAAAGGGCAGTGTGTTGTTTCCATAGCACCATGACGTCTTATCTGTACCCCGACCTGTAGGTACAATGTGAGCTGTAGCCACCAGTTTCGCTTGAAGAGGAAAAAAATGAAAGAGTTTCAGGAAGCCAGCTATGCCCGTGTTCGGAGACGTGGACCCCGCCGCAGCTCTTCTGACATTGCTCGTGCCAAGATCCAGGGCAAGCGCCATCGGGTGAGCTGCTGTCACAGAGCCAGCTAGTTTGTAGAATGTGTCCCACCCCCACTCCCGTTCCTTTGTTTAATTTAGGTAAAAGCACTGGATACAGAACTCTAGTTTAACACTGACTGTATTGATGTATTGATCCATATTGTAAGAGACTGTCCCATCTCCTTTCATCTGACTGCAAGTTCATACATCCATGAAATGAATCCTTCACTGTACTGGAGATAATTCGGGAACAAATTTGGTTAAAGAAATGATATATTTGAATGATGCGTCTGCAAATGAAGTACAGCTTTAGTTCACCTGTTAAGACACAGTTCTGTCTAGTGCAGGGTAACAGGAAGGGAAGGAACTCAATGATACTGTTCTTACCTGGCTGCACGTTTTGCTATCTCTTATAAAGGGTCAAGAGGACTCTAGCCGGGGTTCAGATAATTCCAGTTATGATGAAGCACTCTCCCCAACATCTCCTGGTCCATTGTCAGTAAGACCTGGACATGGAGAACGTGACCTAGGAAACACCATTACAGCTCCACCCACACCAGAGTTACATGGCATCAACCCCGTGTTCCTGTCCAGCAATCCCAGCCGATGGAGTGTAGAGGAGGTCTACGAGTTCATCGCTTCTCTGCAAGGTACCGGGAGCCTCTTGGGCAGAACTAGGCCCACAGTTCCCCTACATCATCCCGCAAAGGCACCTGATGGACCTGTCAGCAGCTGGCTTTGTGTCTGTCCGACAGCAGAGGCTCTTTGCTAGATATTCTGGCTGTTTTCTACAGTGTACTTTACTAATTCTCTTCCAGGCCAATGCCATTAACTATAGTGTCTACATTTTTTTTTTTTAACTTTTGAATTAACTATTTCTCGCTTGGGTGGTTTTTTTTTTTTTGATAAAAATCTCTTTGTTGGATGTGAGTGAGCATACATGACTTTTTCAGTGGAGTACATGAGAAAAGGCCTTTGTTTGCCTCCATTAAACATCATTGCTGTCTTTGGTTATCTGTCTGAATTATAGGTCCTTAAAGGGTAATGTTGCAAAAGCTGTTCATCTTTTTGCCATTGTTAAGAAACCATGTGTGTAGCTTTTTTCTTTTTTTCTGTTTTTTTAAGATAAGCTTTCTCTGTGTAGCCCTCACTGTTCTGTAACTTGCTTGTAGATCAGACTGGCCTCAAACTCAGAGACACACCTGTCTCTGTCTCCCCAGTGCTGGGATTAAAGGCGTACGCCACCACGGCCGGGCTAGTGTCTAGTTTTTCTTTAAAGGGGTTAGGAAACTATTTGTGAACAACTTTTTGCTTTTTTGAAGCTGTATGGAGTCGTCAGCAGCTCTATTTCACCTGCTTTCAAAGCTTGCCTCAGATCTTTCTGTTACTGAATCTATGGTACTTTGGGATTAGCCATCACCAGGCCTGTTTATCTTTAGTTTCTTCCCTTCTGATGCTACCATGCAGTTTCTCATGTGTTCCATCTTTTCCTTTTAGGCTGTCAGGAGATCGCAGAAGAGTTTCGTTCCCAGGAGATTGATGGACAGGCCCTTTTATTACTTAAAGAAGAACACCTTATGAGTGCCATGAACATCAAATTAGGTCCTGCCCTCAAAATCTGTGCCAAGATCAATGTCCTCAAGGAGACCTAATGTGGCCGTCTGCACAAATCAGCCTAAAGCAAATGCCCCAAGCATTCAGGCTATAACCTGGGGCCAGCAGACTTTGCAGGGAAGAGCGAGCTGTTCCTCTTACGTGACCCCAGGTGGAGTATGGAGACAGACTTCTGCAAGCGTTGGTTGCTGGTGCTACATAGTGGCAGCTTTGCCACTTCTCTCTGGGTTTCACCTTAAAACACACACAACCCATTCTCACTATTCACACCTACCCTAATCCAGTTTTCAAGCAGGCAGACTAGAGACTAGGACTACTCAACCTTATCCTGGAGAGGAGTGACTAGCCAGGGTCTCACTTCTCAAGAGGAAGAATGTCTTGAATGGTAAGGCATGGAAATGGGTGAGATGTAGGTTTGCTTCCCCACTGGGAGAGGGCAGTTTTCCTAGCTTGTGTGACACAAGTAGCAAAACCTGGTACTCTCCGTCTCTCAACTGTCTCATTGTGACTGTAGCTCAGTTTCTGTTATCATTTTCTCCCTTAGTACTGACTGTTTCCTCCTGCATCCATGGCAGGGTCACCAGCCAGTGTACACTTGGTTGGTATCTGATTTGCTGCAGGGACTAAAGGTATTGGACTGACACGTGTGGCTGTCGTCATTCTTTCTGCATCCCCGCTCCCTTCTCATTTGTTATCATCTTCACCCCTTTTTCTATTCCACCTCTGCTCTTTCCTATAGCTTTACAGAACAGGAGTGTGTGGGGCTAAGGTCAGGATTGTAAGCACCTGCCTTAGGCACTATTATTCCTTATACAAAATATTAAATATTTTTTTCTTCCTCAGTAAAAGGCTGAAAATTGGTCTCCATTGTTACTTCATTCCATTGTTTATTCTCCTTAACACAAATGACAAAGCCAGCATGTTTTGTATGTTTTTTAATTATTATGTTTTTATACAAAAAGTGGTGTATTATTTTTCATTTAAAACACCAGGAAAGGATGCAAACAACAAATGAGATGCCTTTTTAAAAAATAACATTAATTTTCTTATATAGAAAGAAAACAAAACGCCCACTACCATTGCAAGGGTACTGAGAAGTTAGAGTGTATCATTTCCTTCTCTAAGGTAACAGGTAGCCCTGCCTTTCCACATCTCCTGTCTTCAGATGAGCTGAGCTGTTACTTAGTAGCCTAGGTGTTCACTATGTGATTCTGGGCACATGGCCTAAACAGAAGTGGGAGAGGATTAAAAACTTTTTCTCATAGGTACATGGGTAAGACACTTCCCTGAGCCAGCAGGAGGGACAGGGGCAGCAGTGTTCCCTACCCAGAGCAGAGAACTGCAGAACCCTCCATGTCCACGTCTGCTTCCATTCCCTTTTTTTTAAGATTGGGAAAAATGTAAAAAGCCAAACTACAGACCAGTGAGAAAAGTGCAATACAAGTTTGGAAGTACTAGTGGAGAGGGATGAGCAAGAAACGGAAAAAAGGCAAAGCAATCCCACCACAAGGGGACACAGGTTCTAGGGCTTCTATAGCATAGGTCTATTTCCTTTAGGATAGGACTGCCTGATTACGTACTTGGGCTACATATGGATTTCTAACCACAACCAGAGCCCAATTGTAGCCATCCAGCCACAGAAAGACCAGAACAATGTGACGGCACCTTAGAAGCCAGTAGTGGGGAAATTTCACATTTCTTTCATGTCCTAATCCCACACAAGGGACATTTTAGTGACTCGCTGCAGGCTCAAAGCAAGTGGCAGTATTTGGGCTACAGCCAGGTAAGCACTGCAGAGCAGCTCTACACAGTCCATCATGGAGACTGCTATGGGGGTAGCAACAACAGGAAGACGGCAGAGCTACAAGCAGTCTTTTTTAAAGAAATCCAGTGTCTCAACTTGTGAAAATGTTTAGACAGACAGGGCTCGTGGCTCCCTGCCCATTTAGCTGTCTTTGCTCTTCCTGGCGGCACAAGAGTAAACCCAAAGACCCTATGTACTTGTGCAGAAGAGAAACAACAGGAGCAGAGGGAGGCAGTTTAGGGTCAAATCAAAAGCCCACTGGAAAGCAAGAATTTTAATGGCAAGGCGAGAGATGCGAAGAGACGGCTTGAGAAATCTGGCTGTGTATGCTTTGGTTTGGGGACTGAAGAGGTGGCTGGACATTAAAAGTGCAATCACATTGGTAGCAAATGATCATCCCTTTCTTCCGACTCTTCCCCCAGCTGGTCATCCCCAACTCCACGATAGGCAGCAGGCACGTTGCGGGGTTTGGAGCGGCACACAAAGTCACAACCATCCTGCAGGGAAAAGCAAAGGAAAGAATATCTGTTTTAGAGTGCGATCACATGGTCTCAGACTGTGACAACTGGTTTTCTCCACGGACCACAAAGGGAACATCCCAATGTGAGGCTTAGCCCAAATGAACTGCTACTTACAGCTACGAGGTTGCCAAGGTCCTGCCAGAAGGCCAAATGGGGAAACTGCTCCATTCCCTTGGCTCCCACCACCAGTCGCTGGTATAAGAAACCCCCCATGATGTAGACGGCAACCAGGGATGCAAATCTGGAGAGGAAAGGACATCACTTAAAATGTTATCAGCTCTGAAGGGGCATTACCTTCCTACAGTAGCTACTCAGAAGGCCAAGGCTGACCTTCATATTCAATATTAGTTGTTCCCTAAACTGAAAACAAAAAAGGGCTGGTATTCCTTAGAAGACCTGCTAGGACACTGCCAATCTGACAAAAATAAACACCCAAGGGGGAAAAAGACTTGGTATATGATTCTAATAGCCAGGAATCACCATTAACCAGGATTCTGTTTCTTCAAAGTTCTACTGATGTAATTAATAGGACAATACTGAAAACTGTTCAGCCTTCCTGGGAAAAACATAAGCTAGGAATGGTGGTGCACACCTTTAATCCCAGCACATGGGGAGGCAGGAACAGCAATTCTCTTGAGTTTGAGGCCAGCCTCAGCAACATAGTGACTGTCTTCAAAAAAAGTTTGTTTTTTGTTTTTCCTGTTTTGCCACTGCCAGGAACTGAATATAGGATACCTCATGCACACTAACCAAGCACCATGCCACCAAGTTACATCCCCAGCCTAGTTTCTTTCAACTTGAATGGTCAGCTATTTTATAGTCAGCCCCCTCTGATTCTGTGTATGTAAACACACATGTACTGAAGAGGTAAAAAGTACTCACATGACCAGTAAGATAGAGCCCACACTGAGGTGGGAGGCCTCTGGTGAACAGGCTACGCTGCTGTCCATCTCAAAGAGGTACAAGCAATCTTGGACTTTGTTCCGCTCCTCTGACACTGGGTTAAAATTGCCCTGATGATAAGTGGACCAAACAGTAACTATGTATACGATATTTTCTTTCAACTTGCATCCGACAAACAAGAATACCCCTCAAATAAGCAAACTCCAAACATTTGCTGCTCCTGGCTAAGTAGCCCATGCTCCATGTATGGTGTGAATCTGGCACACTAAAAATTTCAATTAGTTTTCTCCCGTCCACTCCACACAGACTGTCTTCCTGTTAGCCCCCCACCCCTACCCCATCACGGCCACTCCACACAGACTGTCTTCTTGTTGATGCCCCTTCCCCGCTGTCACATCTTTCAATCTGCTGTACCCAGTTCACCTCACCGCTAGTGTGTGTCGATTGCAGGAGATCATCACCACTGCACGACGCTGCTCTTTGCCACAGTGGTTGTCATATTCGTCACCCCCTTTATAGATGAGCATGATCCAATTACCTGAGGAAGGACAACAACAGTGGCACTGTGGAGTGCAGGGGAAACAGAGGCAACAGAGGGTCGAATGGGAGAGTGGAATTAGCCACCAAAACTGACTCTAATTAATGCTAATTGCTATAATCTATCCATATGAATGAGAAGCTAAAACTTCTTATTATTTTGTAAAAGACAAGAGTTTCGCTATGTAGCTTTGGCTGGCCTTAACTCACTAATTATCCAGGCCTGGCTGGCCTCAGCTTGTCATCTTCCTACCTCTGCCTCCCACGTTTTGGGGTTACAGGCATGAGCCACAATGCCTGGCCTTAAAATGTGTTTCTCAACAAAACTCTGTTTCCTTGTGTTAGACAGTAAGAACTAGTTATTTAAGATTAATCTTACTTTCTACATTAAAGATAGGCAACATTAAAAATAGTTTTTATCTGTGCTTTTATTGACTAATGACCATTTTCTCAACATGTAGCAAAAGGAGAGGAGGTTCTATATGATTGCTAGGCATCAGAAGTCCAAGACAACACAGATAAACTCAAAGCGGATGTTTACTGAGTTGGGAATACATTTCTCTCAGTATTCACTACTTTTAAAGTTCTCTGCAAAATACTGTTCAACCATTATCCATGTGAAGTGAGTAAGTAAGGATGCTTTTAACTGTGCATATGAGAAGATTTTAAAATCAGTGAGCGGGTGCCTCAAAATCATCTGTGGTGATCTGAGTGAGTAGGAATCGAGAGGCTCACAGATTTGAAATCTTAGTCACCAAGGAGTGGAACTGTTTGAAAGGATTCTAAGGATTAGGAGGTATGGCCTTGCTGGAGGAGATGTGTCACTGGGCTTTGAGGTTTTAAAAGCCCATGTCAGGCCCAGAGTCTCTCTTGTTACCTATGGATCAGGATGGAGAATGCTCAGCTACTTCTCCAGCACCATGTCTGCCTGTATGCCGCCATGCTCCCCTCTTTGGTGACAGTGGACTAGCCTCCAATCAAATGCTTCCTTTTATGACACTTGCCTTGGTCACAGCATCTCTTCACAGCGCTAGAACAGTGACTAAGACACCATCATACTAGGAAAATGATGATTTGAGTAAAGAATTCACTCATGTGTTTTATTTTGTTCTTTATGTAATGAGTATCTAACTAGATAATTTATCTGCTTATGGGAAGAAACCATAAGGGTCACAAGTGCTCCCTTCCAGTGTACACTTTCATGACATTTGGAAAACACAACTATGTTAGTACAAAAAGGTGGTGAATTTTTTTTTCCTTAAATACTCACTGGTTTGCACAAAAAAGGTATTTTAAAATTCAACTGGCAAATTTGGTTAATTTGATGAGACATGGTGGTGGCTGGTGTGGAACTCATGACATATTTGGGTGCCTAGAAGGACTGCAAGCTGTGTGAAATCCTGGCTGGATTCACACCCATCGTCACTCTCGCTCCTTCAGTCTCTCCTTCTACCCACCCCTTCCTTCCACCTCTCTTCCTGTGCTACTCAGGATCAAAGCCAGAACTCTGTGCATGAGGGTGAATGTTTTACCCGAACTGTTCCCAATCCTCTATTCTTTTTGTTAAAGTTTTGCACTGTCTTCAGACACAGAGGTGTCCTGAGCTGTGGTTCCAGAGCAGCCGTGGAACTAGGCACTGTGAGGTGAAGTCTCAGGTAGTCCAAACTCCATATAACATGACTTACTCAAAAAGAAGGGAGGGCCAACACATACAGGATTGTTAGAGACTGTGGGATTAGTCAGCAGGAAATAGCTTACTTCCATTGAAGAGGTGAGTCTCGTTGATCCTCCCAACCACCGTCTCCTTCCAGGTATTTTTGTTGATCTGCACCAGGCCTGCCCCAGAGGAGTGGTTGCCAGCTTCCCGGCATATTCTGAATTTGTAGATGTATAAGTCCGAGCCCTGGCCCACAGTGCTCTCAAAACTTCAGAAGACAGACAGGAAGAGAAAGAACAATATCACTAGTTACCAAGCTCAGAAAAAAAACAGACCCCTCCCTTTGATGACAACCAATGTGCTAGATGCACACTTGTTGCTTATGAGGTATTTATCGCTTCAGAGACTGTCCTGCTTGTTGATAATAGAAAGCTAGATATACCACCCCAAACAGCTATTCATTCTAGAACACCTATTCTAGTTATGCAAGTGTTGGCTGTTTCCCTACAGCAAGGGACAGTCCCATGTTTAAGAATCATTTTTTATGTATACAGTGTTCTGTCTGCAATATGCCTGCAGGCCAGAAGAGGGCATCAGACCTCATTACAGATGGTTGTGAGCCACCATGTGGTTGCTGGGAATTGAACTCAGGACCTCAGGAGGAACAACCAGTGCTCTTAACCTCTGAGCCATCTCTCCAGCCCTTAAGGATTATTTTTATACTTGAAAATGCCCTGACAGTGATGAAGACATACTTAGACATGCATATTTTTAAACGTGTCTGTTTGATGTTTCTGAAGTCTTAGTATATGAAGCTATCAAGTTATGTTCTGATTTCTACAAGCTTGTGCTTTAGACCCAGTCATTAGAAACAGGTAACTTTTCTGTGAGGACAAGAAAAACACACACGATCACATGGCTGTGAACTTGGTGTGTCAGTAAGAGGGCAATGTGTTACATCCAAATAAAACTAATACTTCCAGAACTCAGATTAGAGACCATATCATTCACGCACTCCTTCCACAGTAAAGCTGAAGAAAAGTCAGTGAAAGGAAAAGACCCTTAATAAAGATAATTTCTTAAACCCTGTCAGGGTCTTCGCATCTACCTTTTGTTGAACAGTGGCCGTAGCCTCTCCAGGAGAGCCTGCTCTTGCTTCGACTCCTTCTCATTGTCTCCTACCAGGTCACAAGACTTTTCTTCTGTCTGCCAGGATTCTTTCACAGCCAGAGCCAGGACCAGCAACAGTAACAGTTCAGTCCTCCAGCAGCCAGAGAAGGGGAACATCCTTTTGGAAGAGTGTGTTGAGGGTGAAGGAAGGATCAGGAAAGGAAACAGATCAATCACATGACTGCAAAAATTAATGGCATTCTGATTATGCAAACAAAAAGCATGAATCTGCTTCCAAACGAACTATGCCCAGTGTAGTGGCAAATGTCTTTAGTCTCAGCCCTCAGGGGCAGAGGCATGTGGATCTCTGTTTGAGATCAGCAAGAGATACTTGGTGACTCTGTCTCAAAGACCTCCAGAAAACAAAAGCTCAATAAAACAAAGCAAACTATGAGGGTAAGAAGACGAAAATAATGAATTATGTTAGCTTGGGTGCATCCGTCTTTGCTTTGTTACTGTTTGATGAAATTTACACTGTACTAGTCCATCATCCAAAGTGAACTACTAGTTTACAAATAAAGCTGAAGTCAGTGGTGGCCTGCCTTAAAACAGTCCAGTCATGACGTGAACAGACCCTCCAGTATGTCTAGCTTGAGGGTATTAGAAGTGAAGTAGAGGAAGGAACTTGGATGTGCTGGACTGAATATGCTAAGATCATTCCAGGAGCACCTAGCAGTCTTTCTTCACTCACTGGAAGCTTGTGGGATGGCAGGGAGGCAGCCACAGCACCTCAACTCACCTCAATTACTCACACACCACTTCTCTGGAAAACCACCCAGTCATAGAAGAAAACTCATTCGGTCAAAACAAGGGATTAGAAGTTTTCCAAAACCTGCTCCAGCCTCTCCAAGTCACAAATCTCAAGGGCTTCTTCTAGACTTTCCATGAGATGGCTATCTTCTACACTGCTGCATTCACCTCCTGTTTGTATGATTCTAACAGGCCTATCTACAGCCCACGTGAGACACCCCCCGAGGCTATCTGTGAATGCAGCCCAACATATCTGTGGATGACAATGTCATATTTCAACGTTGAAAAGTTGGATATCCCTTACCATCTTTGTAGTTAAGCCATAGTGAAAGTTTCACTCGAATCTATTAGGAATGCTTCAGGCCATTGACATTGTTCATTTTTAAGTTTCCATGTTTTTCTCTGAGACATTTAACTCTTCCAGACTTTCCCTATGACAAGAAAATGGCAGCTCTGGCCTTGTGATCTAACTGCATTTCCCTTTCTCCCTGAAACTTAATCTGAGTCTTTATTTCCCACGTGCAAGGAAAGCAACAGATGCTTGGGACCTATTTACCTGACTTCACATACCCCAAACATCAATCCACTACAGAAATACAAACAAGGCATTTCCACACAACAATCACTGGTAGCCAAGAGGTCAAAGGCTCTCCTAAGACATCTCAAATGCTAAACAACAGGACCCCTTGATAGAGCGATAGCCTTCAGCCAGGCACTACTTGAAATACTTAACATGCATTACTCAACCTTCCCCAAACCTTCTTATGTAGTAAATTTTATCATCTCTTCAAAAGGCAAACGACAAACAAAACAAACACCAGCGACACAGCTGGTGGAGGAAGAGCTCAAGGTCTGCGTGCCACCGTATTACAGAGCTTCCATCCTAATTCTCTGGGATGGCAGGAGAAGCCAAAGCAGAGCTGCCTTGTTTTGCTTTTAGACAAGGCAGGAAAGGGAAGCAACTGCTCAGTTAACTGGACTGTACAAAGAACTCATACTTAAGCCCTGGCCTTCCCGAAGCTCATCTATTGCTCAATACATAGCTCAATCAGTCAAATCGCTGAGTGGTTCTTTTGTTAACCGACTCTGTACCATTTTCCTCAAGTTTTCTCAGGACCCAGTTGAAATGCTAACATTCTGTGCTCTGATGCCCCCCCCTCCCCAGAATATTTTGGAGGGATGCTCTCCCAGGACAAACGCTTTGCACTCTGGCCTAAAAGTTAGTTCCTCATTAGTTAACTGTTGCTGCTGCTTTCTCTTCCCAAATGAGGGCAAAACATGTCACAAAACTGAGAAGGGATGAAGAACGCCAACAAGCTGTGGTAGGCATTAGATGAGCTTAAGATTCGTCTGTAAGCAGGGCAGCAGCTGGCGCTCTCCTTTAATCCCAGCCCTTGGGAGGCAGAAGCAGGTGGATCTCTGAGTTCAAGGCCAACCTGGTCTAAAGCCCCAGGAAAGCCAGGGCTACACAGAGAAACTCTGTCTTGAAAAACCGAGAGAAAGATCTGACTGTAAGTTTGAGCTGCTTCTCTTTGGTTCAGTGTGGTGTATACACAGATGCTTAACCCGTTTAGTTAAGCCAGAACTTATCAGTTCCGCCTCTTGGAAAAGTAAGATAAGGGGACCGAGGCTTACGGCTGCCTACTGAGCTGAGTGCAAACAAAGTTAAAAGAGTGAAGTTACTAGAGCAACCTGGATGGCGAATGGCATGAAGGCATTCGTTAGCAAACTTCTGGTAAACTCGGGCACAAGTAGAGAACAGTATGCAATTGAGGCTGCGCAGTCTCTTTTTAATATGGTACAAATAGACTTTCAAAGGGCAGGCATTTTTCGGTGTGTGACACGGGATCTCATGACCTTGAAGAATCTTGAATTTCCTTATTCTATAGAGACAGCTCTATTGGCGACGCTGGAACGGTCTCCTTTACAGGCCGGCCAGTGACTAAGTTAGGGACTGGGAAACTGCTGACACCACTTATCCTCGCTCTTTCCCACTTATGGCCATTTTCCATTTTCTAATGGAAGCTTTACTTTCTTCCTCCTGGTTCACGGCAGCCAACCCTTTTAAGAGCAGTCTGAACTGGCAGAAAAAGCCCCATGCTCAAAGAGCCTCAAGGAAGTGGTTCTATGCTTCAAACTCCCTACAAGAACACAGGTAACCCCTGTTACTCTTTTCCACGCCAAGCTAACACACGTTCCTCGAACTTCTTCCAGGATCCTGGAAATCCTCGCTTTCCATTTGCTTCAAGCCCACACCTGACCCCAAACGACGCCACTTTTCTTCCAGGATCCAGGTCAAAATCCTTTCAACAAGCATCCAGGAACACTTCGCACATCTCCACACTTGGCACTTAAGTTTTCCCCACCTTCAAAACATCTTAAATTCCTTTTTGATCTTGGACGTCCTCCCCCTCACTCCTGGTAGCCTGAGGCTCTCCGTGCTCACACCTTTCGCCTCCACTCGTCCCTACGGCTCCCTAGCAGGCTCTTCGGCTGGAACCACCGCCAAGCGACACTCCAGGACTGCATCTCCTGTGGCGCAGGGGTGTGCAAGGACCCCAGCCCGCCTCCTCCTCCACGCCCCCCACACTCACGTGTCACGGTAAACACAGCAGCCGAAGCTAAGGAGCCCCCAAGAATGTGGCCCTGGGGCTGGGAGACGCGGCCGGAGAGCGGCGGGCCGCAGACCCCGGTCCTCGGTTCCCGTCTGAGGCCAGTGCTTCCCAAAGCGCCGCTCTGCGCTCTGCTCCAGAAACCGGAAACAGGAAGCGGCGAGAGGCTGCTGAGCAACTGCTCCTCCCACTAGACCCCCCGCGGCATGTGACCGCAGCACCATCGCGCCCGGGTCCTGCCCCTGGACGCTGATTGGTCGGCAGCCTAGTTCGCTACGTCCCCCGTCCCATCAACGCCCATTCACTCCGAGATTGTCAAGATCAGCTTCTTCTTTTCGGGTCGCCTTTCTACCAATGAGGCTCGAGCCCCGCCTCCAGGGACTCCGGGCTGGGACTCCCGACTCACGCGGGGGTCACGTGCCAGGTGTCCGGCTAGGTCGGCTTGAAGACGGGACCAGAGGGCGGCCGGCGGAAGCCGGGTGTCGCTCCCTGGGCTCGCTGGGAGTTGTAGTTTCTGCTCCCGAGCCTCTCCGGGAATTGTTCTTAGGGCTCTTCTGCTACCGTGGTGGCCTCTGTGCGGCGCTGCTCAGCCACCCGCCAGCTGGGATCTCTCCTGGTCTAAACTTAGTTGACTCAGCCGCTAGGACAGCGGAACGTCAGGATTCTGCGTGCTCTCGTTTTCCTAACACCTTTGTTCAGAATTTTCTAACTCACTGGGGACATACTGTTATTACTGTTACCTCTGCAATGACTTGTCCTCTGGCATCTTGCTAAATAAGCATACTCTGCTCATCCAAGGTGTCTGCCCTATGTGTGCGGGTCCTCTAGCCAGCATTTTGTTTCCCGGGGGTCTTTGTGCCTTTGGTAAGGTCCTTTGAAGACTCCTTGGGTTTATTAGCCACTCTCTGAAGTGCTATTTGTTCTTACTCGGTTTGAAACTTAATTGGTACGGCTTCCTGGATTCACTCTCCAAGTTCCTAATTTCTTCCTCTGACGGTTCTTTTGGCTTTAGCTTGTCGTGCCCTTCTGATTCTTACATGCTTTAAAAAAAAATTATTTATTTATTACGTATACAATACTCTGTCTTGTGCGTATGTCTGCAGGCCAGAAGAGGGCACCAGACCTCATTACAGATGGTTGTGAGCCACCATGTGGTTGCCCGGAATTGAACTCAGAACCTTTGAAAGAGCAGGCAATGCTCTTAACCACTGAGCCATCTCTCCAGCCCCTCTTACATGCTTTTGTGTGCACTTCTCTCACTCTGCTTCAATAGGGATTTATGTTAGAGGCAGTATTATGTTTGAAACTGCTAGCGCTGAAGTGTCCCACACTATTTTTAAAAGTTAACATAAAAATTTTAATAAGTTTTAATTAAAATACAATTACTTCCCTTTCCTTCTTTCTTTTCCTTCCTCCAGTTCCCCCAAAACCCCTCCACCTAGATCTTTCCATGCCCCCCTCAATTTGATAGCGTCTTAAAAAATTATTATTGTTACATATTCATGCATAAATATATTCCAGTCTGCGGAGTCTCACCTGTAAGGAAGACTTACTGTACCTTTATGGATTTCTGCCTGTGCTGTTTATTGTTCTGATTTATAGGTGTCACAGTTGGGTAGGATTAGAATTGCCTCCTCCCCGTGGCTGCTTGTATAGTTAATATTTTCTGGTACCATGGAAGCTAGACTGCAAGAAGGAGGCTTCGATCCAGCTCAAATAGCAAGACTCCCAAATCCTATGTGTGCAGTGTCTTCAGCAATAGGGGTCTATCTTCAACCTCTGAGAGGCAACCAAGGGCAACAGACACAGTTTGTATTGTTTTGGGAGTGACTTGGATGACCCTGACTAACTGTTGTTCAAGAGATTTCTCATGGCTTGTACTAGGAGTTTTGTTAGTCTACGGTTCTTTATGATGATGATTATTATAAAGCACTATGTCTTCTTTACTTTTGTTTTTTTTAAGAGAAAACAAACTATATTTTTTTTTCATACCAATCCAAGTTCCCTCCTCCCAGTTCTTTCACCCCCCCCCCATATGCCCCAGAGACAGCAAGGCACATTGTTTGCTCCAAAGAAGGACCAAGGCCCTCTGCACAATATCCAGAATGAGTAAAATATCCATCCAAAGAGAATGGGTTAAAAAAAAACCAGTTCAAGCAGCAGGGACAAATCCTCGGGCCACTGCCTGTCGCCCCACAGTCTGCCACAGCCATACAACTGTCATCCACATTCAGAGAGTCTAGCTTAGTTCTATGCTGGTTCCGTCCCTATCTGGCTGGAGTTGGTGAGCTCCCATTAGCTCAGGTAAGCTGTTGCAGTGGGTGTCTTCATCATGGTCTTGACCTCTTTGCTTATATTCTCACTTCTTCCATTTTTCAACTGGACTTTGGGAGCTTGGCCCAGTGCTCCACTGCAAGTCTTTGCCCCTGTCTCCATCAGTTGCTGGATGAAGGTTCTATGATGACATTTAAGATATTCATCAGTCTGTCTACAGGGCAAGGCCAGTTTGGGCCCCCTCTCCACTATTGCTTAGGGTCTTAGCTGGGGTCATCCTTGTGGATGGCTGAGAATTTCTCTAGTGCCAGGTTTCTTGCTGGCCCCATAATGGCTCCCTCAATCAAAACATCTCTTTCCTTGCTCTCTATCTCTATCCTCCCATCTTGACTATTCCATTCTCCTCCTTCTCCTCGTCTCCCCTCCTCTTCCCCTTCTGACCTCCCCCCCCCCACTGCCATGCTTCTAATTTTCTCAGGAGATTTTGTCTATTTCCCCTTCCTAAAGTGATTTATATATGTTTTTCTTAGGGTTCACCTTATTACTTAGCTTCTCTAGGATAATGAACTATAGGCTCCTTATCCTTTGCTTTACAGCTAGTATACATTTATGAGTGAGTACATACCATGTTCATCTTTCTAGGTCTTGGTTACCTCACTCAGGATGTTTTTTTTTCTAGTTCTATCCATCTGCATGCAAATTTCAAGATGTCATTTTTTTTTTTACCTCTGAGTAGTACTCCATTGTATAAATGTACTGCATTTTCTTTATCCACTCTTTAGTTGAGGGGCATCTAGGTTGTTTCCAGTTCTTACTATTACAAATAATGCTGCTATGAACATAGTTAAATAAATGTCCTTGTAGTATGATTGAGCATCTTTGTGTATATGCCCAAGAGTGATATTGCTGGGTCCTGAGGTAGGCTGATTCCCAATTTTCTGAGATACTGCCATACTGATTTCCAGAATGGTTGTACAAGTTTGCATTCCCACCAACAATGGAAGAGTGTTCCCCTTACTCCACATCCTCTCCAGCATTGGTGTTTTTGATATCAATTATTCTGACTGGTATAAGATGGTATTTCAAAGTTGTTTTGATTTGCATTTCCATGATGGCTAAGGATGTTGAACATTTCCTTAAGTGTCTTTTGGCCATTTGAGATTCTTCTGTTGAGAATTCTCTGTTTAGATCTGTACCCCATTTTAAAAATTGGATTATCTGGAATTTTGATGTCTAATTTTTTGAGTTCGTTATATGTTTTGAAGATCTGTTCTCTGTCTGATGTAGGGTTGGTGAAGATCTTTTCCCATTCAGTAGGCTGCCTTTTTGTCTTATTGACTGTGTCCTTTGCTTTACAGAAGCTTCTCAGTTTCAGGAGTTCCCATTTATTTATTGTTGCTCTTAGTGTCTGTACCACTGGGGTTATATTTGGGAAGTGGTCTCCTGTGCCCATGCATTGAAGGTTACTTCCCACTTTCTCTTCTATCAGGTTCAGTGTGGCTGTATTTATTTTGAGGTCTTTAATCCATTTGGACCTGAGTTTGGTGCATGGGGATAGATATGATCTATTTGCATTCTTCTACATGTTGACATTCTGTTATGCCAGTACCATTTGTTGAAGATGCTTTCTTTTTTCCATTGTATAATTTTAGTTTTTTTTTGTCAAAAACCAGGTGTTCATAGGTTTGTGGATTAATATCTATGTCTTTGATTTGATTCCATTGGTCAACCTGTCTATTTTTATGCCAATATCAAGCTGTTTTCATTACTGTAGCTCTATAATAGAGCTTGATGCCAGGGATGGAGATGCCTCTGGAAGTTCCTTTATTATACAGGATTCTTTTGGCTATCCTGAGTTTTTTGCTTTTCCATATGAAGTTGAGTATTTTTCTTTCAAGGTCCGTGAAGAATTATGTTGGGATTTTGATAGGGATTGCATTGAATCTATAGATATGTTTTGGTAGAAGTGCCATTTTTATTATGTTGATCCTACATATCCAAGAGCATGGGAGATATTTCTATTTTCTGATGTTTCTTCAATTTCTTTCTTCAAAGACTCACAGTTCTTACTGAACAGGTCTTGCACATTTTTGGTGAGTGTTACCTCAAGATATTTTATGTTTTTGTGGCTATTGTGAAGGGTATTGTTTCTATGATTTGTTTCTCAGCTTCTTTATCATTTGTATATAGGAGGGCTACTGATGTTTTGAGTTGATCTTGTATCCTACCGCATTACTGAAGGTATTTATCAGCTGTAGGAGTTCCATGGTAGAAATTTTGTGGTCACTTATGTGTACTATCATATCATCTGCAAATAACGAAAGTTCAACTTCTTCCTTTCCTATTTGTATCCCCTTGATTTCCTTTTGTTGTCTCATTGTTCTAGCTAGAACTTCAAGAACTATGTTGAAGAGATATGGAGAGAGTGGACAGCCTTGTCTTGTTCCTGATTTTAGTGGAATCGCTTTGTGTTTCTCTCCATTTAGTTTGATGTTGGCTGTTGGCTTGCTGTATATTGCTTTTATTATGTTTAGATATGTTCCTTGAATCCCTGCTCTCTTCAAGACCTTTATCATGAAAGGGTGCTGGATTTCTAATGAGATGATCATATGGTTTTTTTCTTTCAGTTTATTTATATGGTAGATTACATTGATAGATTTTCATATGTTGAACCATCCCTGCATCTCTGGGATGATTATTTTGATGTGTTCTCAGATTTGGTTTGCCAGTATTTTATTGAGTATTTTTGCTGCATCATTGTTCAGGAAGGAGACTGGTCTGTAATTCTCTTTCTTTGTTGAGTCTTTGTGTGGTTTTGATATCAGGGTAACTGTAGCCTCATAAAAAGAGTTTGGTAATGTTCTTTCTGTTTCTATTATGTAGAACACTTTGAGGAGTATAGGTATTAGCTCTTCTTTGAAGTTCTGATAGAATTCTGCACTGAAACCATCCAGCCCTGGGCTTTTATTTTATTTTATTTTGGAGGCTTTTGATGACTGCTTCTATTTCCCTGCAAGTTATAGGTCTATTTAAATTGTTCACCTGGTCTTGATTTAATTTTTGTATAAAGTACCTATCCAGAAAATTGTCCATTTCTTCTACATTTTCCAATTTGTGGAGTACAGGTTTTTGTAGTATGACCTAATGATTTTCTGGATTTCCTTGGTGTCTCTTGTTATATCCCCCCTTTCATTTCTGATTTTGTTAATTTTGATATTCTCTCTCTGCCTTTTGATTAGTTTGGATAAGGGTTTGTCTATCTTGTTGATTTTCTTAAAGAACCAGATCTTTGTTTCATTGATTCTTTGTATTGTTTTTTGTTGTTGTTTCTATTTTATTGATTTCAGCCCTCAATTTGATTTTTTTCCTGTCTTCTACTCCACCTGGGTGAATCTGCTTCTTTTTGTTCTAGACCTCTCAGGTGTGCTGTTAAGTTGCTAGTGTGAGATTTCTCCACTTTATGAACTTTCCTCTTAGCACTGCTTTCATAGTGTCCCATATGTTTGGGTACATTGTGCCTTCATTTTCATTGGATTCTAGGAAGTCTTTAATTTCTTTTTTGTTTCTTCCTTGACCCAGAGGTGATTCAACTGAGCACTGTTCAATTTCCATCATTTTGTAGCATTTCTGCTATCAGTGTTGTTAAATTCTAGCTTTAAACCATGGTGATTCAATAAGATACAGGAGGTTATTCCAATTTTTTTGTAATCTATGGTACTTGTGGGGAGCAATAGTCAGTCCAGATGGTATGATGCACGTGTGTGTGTGTGTGTGTGTGTGTGTGTGTGTGTTATGTATCATTTTAGGCAAATATAAAGTAAGTTTCCACAAGGGTTTATCATAAAACCTTGGTGTTATTTGTCCATTTTCCTTCCCTCTCCTTCTGGATGGACTGCCCTTCCCCTTCCCCACTCAGCTGGACCCCCCTCCCCACTTTTCCATTTTCCACTTCATATCACCTAGGTCCTGCTATTCTTCTCAAACCCCTCCCCCATCATGCAGCTCCTTTATAGTTTCCTGGTTTCTGCTGTTACTCGGTGTATATCCTCACATCTGAAGATTTGGAGCTAGGAACCACAGATAAAAGAGAAATTCAGCATTTGTCTTTCTGAGTCTGGGTTACCAAACTCATTATAATCTTTTCTAGGCCCATCCATTTACCTTCAAGCATTCTGCTTTCCCCTTTTCTTTGCAGCTGAACACTATTGCAAAGCATGCAGGTACCACATTTTCATCATCCACTTCTCACCTGAAGGACATGTAGCTTGTTTCCGTTTCCTAGCTGTTATGAAGAGAAATGCAATGGGCACAGCTGAGCAAGTGTCTATGGAGTAGGATGCTGAGTCATTCTGCTATGTGCCGAGTCATGTTATAGCTGGGTCATATAGTTTGGTTGTTGGTTTGTTCATTTATTTATTGAGATGTATAGATCTGGAGTCACTGGGTAGTCATGGCTGGCATGGACCTCAATGTCTAGACCAGGCTAGCCTTGAAATCATAGAGATCCATCTACTTCTGGCTACCGATCTCACTTTTTAAAAGTGTTTACAGTATTCTTCACTGAAATCCTCACACCACCATACTTATGAGGATGTACCTTACCCAGTTTTACAGGTGAATAAGCTAAACCAGATAGAGGTGAGTGTTGTTGTTGTTAATTTTTTTTTTTGCTCATTTTTGTTCCCAGGCAGGATGTTGCTCTGTAGTCCAGGGACATTGGGAGTTTGAGGTCTTCCTTTCTTCCTCTTCTGAGTACTGGGATTACAGGCACACATCTCCGAGTTGAGTAATATTATTAACTGATACATTTATTTTAGGCTTGGTGGGTATGTGGGCTGGGTATTGGATATTTTCTGGGGGGAGGGAGAAGAAGTGAAAAAAAACCCCTGAATTTTGTAATAATAGAAGTTGTTTGATACTGGAAAATAGAGCTAACAAGCAATCATACAAAGCTGCCAAGCAACATCCCCAGGCCTACGAATAAGCTATTGAATAGTTGCGTATTATTTAGCTTCATAGATTACAGTCTAACCGATGCTACTAAATGGTGAGTGTTTGACTTATTTCTACTGACTCGCTTTAATCACTTACCCAGCAAATGCTTAATAAGCAATTCCTGTGTGCCACATTTTGATAATAGAGTGTAGAACAATCCTAGTTACAATGAACTTCCTCTTGGGAACTGATATTCCCTTTTCTTAAGTCTTTGAAAATTCCATATATGTATACAATGGGTCTTAATATCCACCCCATTCCATCCTTCCAAGTTCCATTAGGAACCCCCTCAACACATCTACTTCCCAACCTCATGGCCCCTCCCCCCGCAATAACCCACCGAGTCTATTGAGGGATGCCCATGTGCACGTGGGTGTGGAATCATTCAGAGTTACTGGAAACCTAGCGGCAGCCGCCTGCTCTGCGGGAGAAATGACTGTCCCTTTCCAGCCAGCCGTTGGCTGCCATAGGTCCTCAGTCAGGAGTGAGTGGGCCCTTGGGTGCTTTCTTCTCATGCTGTCGTTTGAACTGGTGTGATTGTGTACAGGCAACCACAGCTGCTGTGAGATTGTGTGCAACAGCTTCTCATGTCCAGAGGACAGCATTTCACATCCTCCTCTTCTTTCCACCCGCCTCTTCCAGAATGTTCCCTGAGCTTTAGGAGACAGGGGTTGACATAGACATCCCATCCATAACTGAGCATCTGGTCACGTATCCTCAGCGTTTTGAACAGTTCTGAGCCTCTGCATTAACCTCTACCTATTGCAAGAAGAAGCTTCTTGACTAAGGTTGAGAGTAGTTCAAATCTAGAATGTAAACATAACTATTTAGAAGACAGTTTGATAGCACTACTATTTAGCAAAACAATGCCATTAGGTTTCCCCCAAGGCCAATGCTTCCCCTAGTCTTGGTTTTTGATGGTGTTTTCAGTATCAGGCCTTAATTTCCTCCTTTGGAGCAGGCCTCGAATCCAATTAAGAGAGCAGTTGTTACCTCCTTTAGCAGCTTTGCCACTAGTGCACTTTATGTGGCAAGCTCAGATTTGCAACATTCCCTCCAAAAGGAAATGTTTCTCCCAGGAGGGAAGGGAAGATCCAAGAACCTTAGGGGGGATAAGCAAAAGGTCACAAAAGGTTGGTGTACTGGAGAACACAAACTTGGAAGATGCCTGGCAGCCCACACCAACAGTGTGAAAGGGAATAGATGGTTGCTGGGGGTGGAGACTAGACCAGCCAAACTGAGGTAAGAAAGAGCTGCTGGGATTAACTAGGTAGAGAGCTCCAGCACTGTAGCTTTTCAGAATCATCACCTTTGTTGGGTGGGCTTTCTGAGGATGCAGCCTTTGAATCATCCATGCTTCTTGTAAGTGACCCTTCACCCATACTCCTGTTAGTAACTCCAATTTAAAAAAAAAAAACCCACTGGCTCACCATATTGGACTTTGGTACAACAGTTGTTTTGGTCTGTCACAAGCTCCTTTTCTGGGGTGAGCCACCATGTATGGTATGCATGTCTCCCCAATAAGAGTGTATTCCACGCTGTGAACGAGTGGGCACATCTTGCCCGCTAGAACAGTAGTACAGCATGCAGGGTCCAGTGCTAGATAAAACCAACAATGTGTCATGTCCCCACCCCCATCCCTGCCCAGAAGCCTGCACAACACCTTCCAGAGCTGTGAATGAATGCTAGCCAGCGGGGGGGGGGGGGGGG